>NC_090447.1:1373916471-1374226734 GCF_031143425.1 Pleurodeles waltl | reverse complement strand
GATGTCTTCTGCTAATGCTTAATCTAATCGCTGCTAAACTACAACATCTCTAAAACAGACCCCTAGCTGCTCCATGGGGTGCCTGTGACTGATGACCACAATTATACTTACAATGACACCAAATGACTAATGTTTGTGATGCTCATAAAATGTTACCATGAATGTTGTCCCAAGCAAGTGCAATCTATATGGTTACCCAGACCCTCATGTGTCTCAGCTAGTCCATTACAGTTCAAGTACCAGAATTGTTTGTGATGGCTAGTTAAATTTACAGAACCTCAGTCCCAAATAGTAACCCATCACTGCTGCACAGGTCCCTCATCACCAGGGAGGCAATGTCATGAAGTGCAACAACCCATATCATCATCACAAACTGGTATGCAAATATGTCGGGGGGAGGGCATTCTCTCAGTCAATTCATAACTAATTAACATGGAATGCATGAACTGTGGCAAACCTGTGAAGTGAACTATGTATGCTTGGGTATCACTTGTCAACTAGTATGTTAACTGAACACACACATATCATTGTTGGCCCTCTGACATTGTCCAGAAAGGAACAGCATGCAGTGACCTCTGTAACATGTATGGGTGTGACATCTGGTCAGGCACCACAGACTGGGTGAATGTCAGAAACCGGTAAGCCATGAAAATGGCTTCACAAAATGCATATGCACCTAAACTGTGGTGTGAATGTCAGCATTATGTTGTGTCTGTCTAATGTCACTGTTGGCACTCATCCCCATATGCTCATATATGGCTCATTACAGTGAACCACACACCAACCTGACATGTTGGTTAATGATATGGCAATCAACTATGCATGTTCACAGTACCCACCTAAGGGTTCATATGGGCCCTCACATAGGTAGTTTTTGCATGTGTCAGTGCTGGAAGTCTATATGTGACAAGGAGTAATGCCTCACCTTATGGGGTGTAAGGTGTTTGTGCCTTTCCAGGTATAGATGGCTCTGTCACTCTGGAGAACTGTCACAAGTGTTCCCATTGACCATGGACTGTCGTTCAAGTGGAGAGTGAGGCAACACAGTGATTGTTCACTTGACACACTCCTCGCAGACCAGTTCAAACCATGCAGAGTGGGCTGCTGTGGCCTTATAGACATGATTTACTGGTGTGTGCAGCTGGAGTTGCACAAAAAGTGATCCTTCAGTGCCTTGGTGGGGGGCTCATTAAGTTGTCCCCAAGTCCATCATGTAGAGATGGAGTCACAACCTGTTCCTAATTCCATGACATGGATACTTGCTGACAAAATACCAGGAAATTACAGCTAAAGTAATGGTGTTGGTGAGGGCTGATACCAGCAGGCTTGTATTCTGGGAGTGTGGTAGCGGCTCTAAAACTGGGTGTAGAGGTGGGGGTCAGCCCAGCTTTTCCACTTGACCAAAATGTGGGCTCCTATAATACTGTTAATTTCATTTTGCCAACAATATCACAAATGAGTAAACCTCTGAATAGAGGACCAAAGGATGTGTGCTGTACAGGACCGTATTCAGTGTCAGGTCAAATAGACCATGAAGGTGTACACGTACATTTGAAACATAAGTCAAAGAGAAAGTGCACAGAAGAAATGGCTGTCCTCACAGTCCAATATTAGCAATGTTGTCCTGTTGGGGGCGTTGAATACATGTTATCCATATCTTGGTTGTTAATTGTGTATATCAAACGTACTTGTCAATGTACTGACACAATCTGATGTGCAAACGTTAACAAGCTCTGCATGTTCTGGAAGACTCCTTTACAAATTAGCAAATACCACATCATATGTAGGATGCATGATGCCAGTGAAGATTTAGGTGTGTCCAAAGGTAGCCAGTGCAGAACACTCTAGTTATTTCTTTCCTATATCTCTCAGTAACCTCCAAACTACGTTTCTCTGTAAGTGTGAAACCTGGTTGAGCGGGGGCTGTGTGTAACTTGTAGTTCACTTTTTCATACCTCTTACATGTACACGTGGAATCATCACCATCATCCTTTGCAATCAGCAATGGATATGTATGTTAAGCTACAACTGCAGCCAGGACAATTTCAGTGATAAGGATGACAACATCCTGATTTCAGCAATCAAAACCACCTCCATCCGTCCACCAGGTAAGTGTGCCATAAGGTGTGGTAACCTATTACTACCCTATCCTTGAACTTGAACCAACTCCTTGTGGAAGTGGATGAGCAGATATTGCCATTTTAGCATCTCTCCTGTAGCTGGTGTGTAAAATGTACCCCAAAAGAATAGTGATGTTTATGTCAGGTATGCATAATCACATATAATACTTGGAGAAAAGTAACCATGGTGTCACTTCTTTCAAAAGTTGCTGGATCACAGACCAGTTCTTCTGCTAGCCACTCAAAGAGCCTGGTCCAGCAGCTGACATCTAGGGGGATCTCAGTACCACACACACCTGTGGTTGGAACTAGTGAGTTTGCTTATGTATTTCACATCTGCGTTGAACACCACAATGCCACAGTGTGAGCTATCAGTTGTAGGGGCACACAGACTAGGTCACATGAGTGACATCCGTTGAACTGAAGATATATTTAAACCAATACCTGTGTTGTGCCAATACTTAACATGTTGCAACCTCTGTCGCATCGGTGGTCAGGACGAAGATTTGAGTCTGGATGATGGAACGACTACCAGTGATGAGTGCAGGGTAATCCGACTGGAGAACTCACTGCTTCTCCAAGTTGCCTTGCACATCAGCACAGGGGGCGGAGGAGGAGGAGGAAGTCGAGGAGGAGGAAGATCAAGGACTGATTTCAAGTAATGTGAAGGCCAATCCCCTGACCACACGCTTTGCCCCATGCAGCTCACAAACAAATTCCACATCTGCTGTGTTTGACATGGTGCCTCATCCTATACCTCAAAGGATTGCCCATTCCCTCAAGCCCCAACCCACAGCTCACATTTTCACAGCCCTCACATCCAGGTCAGATATGTTGGTCCCCTTACACACTCCTACTCTGACAATGTCTCCCAGGCCTTCTCTCCAACATCTGAGGGACATGCCAGCCCTGGTGAGGAGCAGGAAGCCCCTAGGCAAAAATCTAGTCCTCATGACCTTCAACTTGGCACCACCCACCCCTGCTTGTGTACCTGATGGTTGTATCTAAGTCTATTCCATGCATAGGAGGCTGGCAGATATACATATTGGAGAGTGGGAGGAAGATTAGCTCAAGCAGCAGTCAGATGTAAGGCAGGATATGTGTGACATGGGGGTTACACTGTCTGACATGTCTGCCTCACTACAGGACATGTGCCAACTCCAATGGATAGATCCTGGCAAGGCAAGGGGTAGAGGCTGAATGACATCATGGCCATGCACAGGGAAGAGAGTGCAAGAAACCATGAATTGGCTATAAAGATGATGAAGGGGATACTCAAAATGGTACTAAATCCTTCACAGTCAATGCATGGAGGGGAGCCAACACATCTGCCTGCACCATCCCACTTCAAACACCTTGTTAGGCAACCTGCACAGGGCCCCCAACAATCCATGATGGGAACTCTCCCCTTGTACACGTCCTCCAATACACTGTCATGTCCTCTCCCTGTACAGGCTCTGAGACCCCCTCTCCAGGCAGACCCCCACACTGGGCAGGCTCAGACAACCCCGGTCCAGGCAGACCCTCACACTGTACAGGCTCAGGCATCCCCTGTCCAGACAGGCCCCCACACTGGACAGCTACCACACCCACCTGCAATGAGTACTACATGAAATGTGCAACATTGCAACAATCCTCACCACCAAAACTGAGAATAAGCAGTTGAGATCCCTCATGAGCACTCCAACATATGCATGCACATCACTATCTAAATAAATTAAATATTTCACATTTCAACAAGTTTGGACGTTAGTTTATGTTCAATGCTTAATGTGTCTGTAGGCCATGTATGAGTCAACAATGTGGGTAAGACATGTTCATCAATAGAACCATCTGTGTACAGTTGTGTCATGTTGAAGGCATAGCTAACAAACTCCAGACCTGATTTCCATACTTTGGTTCCACCACAGACAATGAACTATACAACACAATTATTTTATTTTGTTTTTAATATGCGGTTCATTGAAATGTTAACAAAAACTGTCTGTTGGGAAGGGAGAAAAAAATGTAATATTTTTCTTCACGGAGAAGAGTCAGAGGACATGTACATAAAACACATAGGGAAAAGTCAAGGAAAAGCAATCTATTTACAGGAAAGGGTAGAAAACGTCCGGTCCAAGTTAAATGGTCAGTCAATTGTTGTTCTGGTCCTGACACCTCATAGGACTGAGACACAAGGGGATATGAGGGGTAGGGGGAAAAACAGAGTGAGAAGATCAACAGACAGACACATTGATGGTGGTGTGGGAGGGATGCTGAGACAGGGCAGATATCATGGCTGCACCCAAGGAAGTGAGGGTGGCATTGATTGAATCCAGGGAACAGGTCAACTCTACTCGGGTCCTATGCTGTTCTTCTATCAACAGCTGTAGGAGCTGAGAGACGTTGACCAGCTTCCCCTCAGATGCCACCATCCCTTCCTGGGATGCAGCCACGGGGGTCACAACACAGGGAGGGGTTTGTGTAGAACAAGATGGATGTGGGGTGTTGGGGACAACTGAGCTCTCTGTGGGACTAAGGCAGGCACTTGGAGGGGGACTGGTGGCAGGGGTGGCAGCAGGGGCCCGATGGACTGGGGGCCTCATGTTGTAGGGAGGAGTCAGAGGCAGGTCCAGGAGTAGTAGATTGCCTCTCCCAGGACACATCTGTCTGATGAAGATCTTCAATGTCCAGGGGAATTGTGATATCCCCTCCCCGTGGCCAGAGGTGTCCAGATCAAGGCCTCCCCCCGAGAGTTTCCATAGCCCCCTCCTGGTCAGTGTCCTCAGAGTCCATCTGGGTGGGCGCACTTCCCCTGCCTGTAGATGGAACAGGTCCCTCAACCTCCTCTTCTTCTTCAATGGATGACAGAGGCTGTGACCACTATTGTCCCCAGGTAGCTCTCCTCAGTCCCCGGTCCTCTCCCTGGTCTTCTAGCCAAATGAATCCACGGAAATAGAAGTGAGAACATTATGTAGTTGGTGTCCAAATCATGGCAACGTATATGAGTACAAGAAGGAAATGTTGATTTTGTTCTTCTTTGATCTCACTGACCAATTCCAGGTAACTTAGATTCCCAATAGAATGTGTACTATCACTGAGATGTCTAGCCATAACTCACACATTGACATCTGTCACAATTGTGGCTGGTAAACCCTATAGTAGTGACAAAGCCTAACCTTAAGCAAGATTTAAAAATCTTGGCCAGCATCACAAGGGCCATAAAAGCTGTATGTGTGAATGGTTGGACAAAAGTTCAAATTACGCTAAGTAATTTTACCCAAGGGTTTCCTGTCCTCACTACCTAGTCATCATCACAAGTCAGTCTACAAGTCTATGTGGAATACAGTCTGGATGGAGCTGTCCACCACAAAGCTATGTGTCTATGATCACCCTGTCAGGTGCAGACTTGGTAGCCTAAAACTATTGCATATCATCTGCTGTGTAACATGGTCTGATTCAACAGAAATGCTTCAATGGGTGTACCAGTAAAAACTAGCCCATGCTTCTGCTAAGCTGTGAGTCAGTGCATTGGAGGATGCTTGAAACTATCTGCCAATCTACATGTCATGTGCCACATTTGCCAGTTCAAGACCCGATTGTTGGTGCTACACAAGTGCATTAAGTTGGCTCACCTACGTACCTATCACATGAGACATACAAGCCACTGTTAAAAAGACGTGTGTTAGTTCAATCTTGGAAATCCTGGTACCATTTTGTGTGAGACAAGTATTTCAAAGTCAGCCATTAATCCAAGATACATGAAATCATACTTTACACAGATGATACACACAACAAAGGCATGCATGTCACATCCAACACAAGAAATGTAACCACTTGACCTCACACTGGACAGTGTTTGGACCTTCCTTTTGACATTGCACACGACAGTGATAAGGTCCCTGCTCCACCAGTCATGCTGTAGGCATTGCATTTCTTCACATAAATGCATGAGTGATGGCTGTTTCCCCTGTAGTGTCCATCACACTACAAGTCCTAAGATGCACTTTTGTCAGTGCTTCCAATGTGATCCCATGGAGCATTGGCCCTATGACTGCTGCAGTAATTGCAGAGATGATATGAAAACAGACATGAGAGGCATAGAAAAAGAATGCATGACACAGCATCTGATACAAGAATTGTAACTATTTGAGCTCATACTGGACAGTGTCTGGACCATCCTTTTGACATTACGCCCAGCAAGGATAAGGACCTTGCTTCACCAGTCATGGTGTAGGCTTTGCATTTCTTCACATAAATGCATGAGTGATGGTTATTTCCCCTGTAGTGTTCTGGACACTGCATGTCCCAGGATGTACTTTAGTCAGGGCTTCCAATGGCCTTATGACTGCACAGGAATTGTCCAGATTATGTACATGGTGACATGTGATACATGTTGGCACAGCTCTGTCACCACTTACACCGTGCTACCAGACACAGTATACAAGCACTGCACTTACCAGATCTCTGCTACTCCAAATCCTCCAGCTGAGCCTGGAGGGATGGACAGGTTGTACTCAGGACACTCCTGTACAGTGGTGTGCAAGAGGCAGGACCAGTGTACGTGGGGCTGGCAGGATTGTCCCAACAGTTCTTGGGCCCTAGGTCGGGCCAACATTTCAAGTCCTCCCAGCACTTGAGGCATGTCCTGGCCCACTGGTGGTATATGCCCACTGCACTGCACTGTAGCGGTTCGCAATCAGCTCCCAGATCCTGGCTCCCACTGCATTGCTCAGCTGCTCCTTGGGGCCCCCACAAAGCTGAGGGTAGTTGCCCAGCACCCCCCAGCTAAAAAGCCCAATTCCCTTTCACTGAAGAGGGGTGCCCTTTCCTCAGCGCTCTCAGCCATGTTGGGGCAGTAGAGGTGGATAGAGCAAAAGGATGGCGGAGGATCCTATCTGTAGCAGAAGATGACTCAGAATGACAAGAAACCGGCTCCCTGCAACTTCCTGTCATGGACCTTCTGCCTTACATTTCCTGTTGATTGATATTCGGTTCCAGGATTCTATGCCTGAGTGTGGATCATCCGCACCCGGAGCATACACTCTACATGCGAAGCGTAGGATCTGCTTGGCAGTGTGGGATCTTAAATCAGAATGAAAATTTAAAAAAATGTATGAATGAAAATCAAATGTGACATATGGAAATGTGTGGGAAGGGCAAGAATAATGAGGGAGGAATGGAATGTTTTGTGGTTACCCTCTATACTACAGGACGTCCCAGCACAGTTTGGCCCTTTGTGTTGCATTATGGTACATGTGGTCAACATATCTTACTGACATCTAGGAAAACTGTGCTGTATCACCAATGCTGGCGCAGGTAGTGATGTCAATCCCTGGACACATAGTACCTAGTACACCAAGGACCAGAGGTACAGAATAAGACTGGGAAGCCATTGCAGCACAGGTAAGTTTGTCACACCAGCCTCCAACACAGGAACAGTAAATGCAAGAGTGTGGAAATTGCTTGACTGCTGATTTGAAACTAGTGGCACATATTGCCATCCAGTTCTGAAGTAAAAAAACACCATATTGTAAAGTGCTCTCTCCCCTCCAGTGCCCGTGACCAAAGCCCAATACCCCCTGGCAAGTCTGGACATGCCCACAATGTACGCACTTGTGGCAGTGGCCCCTCAAACATTGCATGTGGGTTACAATTACTACACTAAAGTACTCAACCTCTGATGTGGCACCTTCATCCTAATGGGCAAGGCCCTTTGTGAAGCAGAGCCTCTTCTGACACTGTCCAGGGAGCTCTCACACATGCTGAGCTTTGATCTCCAGAGCTAATGTTGCCTTAAGAGACGTTTGACACGGTAGTCCATGAAATGTGTACATGAGAACATGCACAGACAATTGTTTGACTCCTGGGGACAGCTGTTGTATACAGACATCATGTATGGCTCCCAAAGTAGTCTCAGGATGGCATATGCGGACAGTGTTAAGAGTCCACTAATCATCATTGACAACAGACTGCAAACCACATGAAGGCCATGACACAACATGTTGCTCATGTGAAAAAAGTGCAAACCAGCTGGTCACGCACCTGCATACCCTGCCTTCTGTTTTTCACAATGGTCCGGTTTCCCGGATTCAGACCTAATTGAGGGTCCAGAGGTAAGCCATGATTTAATGGTATGTTGTGCAAAACACAACAGGGTACTATAATCTTACACACAACTTGAGGGGATTACAGCAGCACCCTGCCATGTATGGTCAAGACATCTGAATCTTGACTTGAGGAGTCCAAAACTACGTTCAATTATGGCTCGTGTAGATCTATGTGTCATATTGTACCTCTGCTGAGGTAAACTGGTTGCACATTCGTATGGTGTGAGGAGATGAGGGGGGAGTGCATATGCAGCATCACCTAGGGAAGGAAATGGAGTGATATTTGAAAATATCCCTCATGCATCTGTATAGTACATGATGTATGAAGTGGCACATACTGTGTGTTATGTGGGCATTAATGTGGCATGAGGATCAGCTTTGTCTAATGTTTGTGCACATGTACAGACACAACTATACATCTCATACTTGTGTGGTGCTTGGTACTTACCCAGTAGCCACATGTTGCCAAATTCTCCTGCAGCCATCCGCTGGGCCTGCAGAAAAAATAGCTGTCATGGGTACGGCCTGGGAATACTGCGATAAAAATCCCTGGCTATCCTTTGCCTTCTGGCCAGTTTATGGGGCATTTGTATGTGGCAGTGGGCTCTCCTTTTGATGCAGCTCAGTACTTGATACAGGCATTGAGACTGGGTTGCCTGGGAGATGCCCACAAGGTCACTAGTGACACTCTGAAATCACCCTGTAGCAAATAAATGGAGAGCTGCCTGGATCTTGACATAGGCTAGGATGGCGTGGGAGCAGCAGTTCACAGAGTCAAGATCCTGCGCCCACTCACAAACCATCTCCAAGAAGAAATCAGGGGGAAAATGTTATCTGGTCATGACATCTTGGATGGACATCCCAAAGAGGTTGATCCTTTGTCTGAAGATCCTCTCTACTCTCCTCCTCCTCAAATAATCCTATCGCATTGCAAGGGGCAAACCGACAAACACATTCAGTGACATGCTGCAAGGTTTGTTTCTGTCAGCTTTGCTTTTATAGGTGCAACAAGGCTGGGATTAGGTGTGGGCTCAGGAGTTTCAGATGGGGCTGGGTGGGGAATGGTAGGCACTGACATATTTATGTCATCATGCATTTTTGCCACATTCAGCCCGAGTGCGGATGATTTGGCACCAGTGTGGATGATCAGCCCCGAGTGCGCCCGAGTACAGGTGTAAAGATACTGCTCATAACTTACCTTTGTAAATAACTAAAAGTCGTAAACTTACACTTTTGGTCTAAACTTAGACCAAAAGTGTAAGTTTACCTTTGTGAATCGGGCCCCCAGAGTTTTGCAAGTACTTGTTGAAGCCCCTCAACATGTTACAGTAGGAGGCTGGCCTGGTTTTTAGTGGGTACCTAAGGTACTTATACCTTATATCAGGTCCAGTTATCTCTCATTAGTGAAATGTAGTCAGTGTCTAGAAGACAGGGTCTCTAGGGGTAGTGTGAATGAGCAGCCAAGGCCTAACTAGGAGACATGCAAAGCTCATGCAATACTGCTGTAGTCACACAGTACTCACATACATGAAAGAAAATACTCAGTCTTACAAAAATAAAGGTACTTTATTTTGGAGACAAAAATACCAAAAATACCATAGAGACTACACTCTCTTAGGAGGTAAGTAATACACAAATTATATACACTAGTATGCAGAAATAGTCATAAAAATAGTTAGAAAACAGTGCAAATAGTGAAAATCACAATAGTTAGAAATGGACCTGGGAGAGCACAAACCATATACTAAGAAAGTGGAATGCGAAAGTCGTTCCCTCACATAGGCAAGTATAGCGGGTAGAGGGGAGCTGGGAGTACTAGAAAACCCCAAAGGTAAGTACCAGAACCTACCCCAATGACCAGGAACACAGGAGTAAATTGCAGTAACTATCCGAGAATACACACAGAGACGAGAAGAATTATGCAAAACCCAGAAGAGACTGAAAAACACCAACAGTGGATTCCTGACAAGCGGGCCTGTGGAAGAAGGGGGCCAAGTTCAAGAAGCACAGAAGAATCCAGGAAGAGCAGGAGCCCCTGCTAACCCAGATGAAGGTGCAAAAGGAGAACGACCGGTGAAGAAGTCAGCACTGCACCCAAGAAGATGAAGTTGGGTTCCTGAAGGGTGCAAGTGATATCCCACGTGGGATGGAGGACTGTAATTGGGTCTGCGTCGTCGGAGTCCACCAACAGGCCTTGGCACATGCAAAGCTTGTGGTTAGCGGAAAACGGTGCTGCCTGGGACCAGGAAGGACCAGATGGACTCTACTCAGGAGGGGAAGTCAGAGGGGGCCTTCAGCAACTCACAGAGAGCCCACAGAAGACCAGACAGCACACACAGGAGTCCCACAGCACAGGGACAATAAAGTTGCAGGAGGCCGGAGCTACAAGATGCATGAAGGACTTGGAGGAAGGATGCCAATAAGCCTTGGCAGCTGCAAAAGATGTGGGGAATGGGGGTACAGTCTTGTGTGGGGAGGCAATGTCTTACCTCCACCAAAGTGGGACAGCTGGAAGAGAGGACCTTTGGGACCACTCCAGTCCACCACCGTGATGCAAGATCCATTCAGCTCTGCAGGAGTGGGGATCCACACAGCCAGCCGTCGTCGCAGTTGGTGCTTGCAGAACCAGGGGAGGGACTCCTTCACCCCAAGGGAGATTCCTCGGCTCTTCCAATGCAGGCTGAAGACGGGCTGTCTTCAGAGGATGCACCACTGGGAAACAGTTGCAGTTGTTGGCAGGAGCAAGAGATACACTGTTGCAGAAGGCATCTTGCTTGCTTCTGTACAGTTCCTGGAAGGTCCAGATGCAGTTTCTTCAGTGAGAAATTGAAGTGGAGGATGCAGAGGATTCCTGCTGGAGTCTTGCAATCCGAATCTGAGGAACCACCCAAAGGAGAGACCCTAAATAGCCCTGAAAGGGGGATTGGTCACCTAAACAGGTAAGCACCTATCAGGGGAGGGCTCTGATGTCACCTGCTGGCACCGGTCACACAGATGCTCCCAGTGTTCCCTGCCAACCTTGAATCCAAATTGGCAAAATCCAGGGACCCTCTGGAGGACCTCTGAGCACCACCCCTGGGATGGTGATGGACAGGGGAGTGGTCACTCCCCTTTCCTTTGTCCTGTTTTGCGCCCGAGCAGGGACTGGGGTTCCTGAACCGGTGTAGACTGGTTTATGCAAGGAGGGCACCTAATACCTTCAACCACTTCCAGTGCCTTGGGTAGGCTATCCCTCCCATGCCTGTAACACCTATTTCCAAAGAGAGAGGGTGTAACACCCCTCTCCCAAAGGAAATCTTTTGTTCTGCCTTCCTGGGCTTGTGCTTTTCAAGCAACAGGAGGGCAGAAACCTGTCTGTGAGGTGGCAGCAGATGGGGCTGCCTGGAAAACCTCAGAATGCTAGGATAGCAATACTCAGGGTCCTCCAAGGAGCCCCCAGAGTGCATGGACTCATTCAACAAATGCTTACAAAAGCCTTGGGGTATGATTCCAACATGTTTGATACTAAACATGCCTATGTTGGGAGTTACCATTATGTAGCTGGACATAGGTAGTGACCTATGTCCAGTACATACATGTGTAAAATGGAATCCCTGAACTCACAAAGTCTGGGTAAATGGTCCTGGAGGTCGTGAGGGCACCTCTGCCAGTGCAGGGGTGCCCTCACCCACAGGTACTTTGCACCCTGCTCTCAGGGCCGGAGGGCCTGCTATAGGGGTGACTTATAAGTGACCTGGTGCAGTGAAAATGGCAGTGAAAGGGTGCTTGCAAACCTGCAGAAGCCTTTGAATGGGCTCCCTATGGGTTTCAAAATATATGCTGCAGCCCATAGGCATCCCCTGGAACACCAATGCCCTGGGTATCTGTAGGAAAGTACCATCTTGCCTGGCATGTTATCCCCATTTTTCACTGTATATATGTTGTTTTAGTTGTATGTGTCACTAGGACCCTGCCAGCCAGGGCCCCAGTGCTCATAAGTGTGCCCTGAATGTGTTACCTGTGTTATGACTAACTGTCTCACTGAGGCTCTGCTATCCAGAACCTCAGTGGTTATGCTCTCTCATTTCTTTCCAAATTGTCAATAACAGGCTAGTGACCAATTTCACCAATTTACATTGGCATACTGGAACACCCTTATAATTCCCTAGTATATGGTACTGAGGTACCCAGGGTATTGGGGTTCCAGGAGATCCCTATGGGCTGCAGCATTTCTTTTGCCACCCATAGGGAGCTCTGACAATTCTTACACAGGCCTGCCACTGCAGCCTGAGTGAAATAACGTCCACGTTATTTCACAGCCATTTACCACTGCACTTAAGTAACTTATAAGTCACCTATATGTCTAACCTTTACCTGGTAAAGGTTAGGTGCAAAGTTACTTAGTGTGTGGGCACCCTGGCACTAGCCAAGGTGCCCCCACATTGTTCAGGGCAAATTCCCCGGACTTTGTGAGTGCGGGGACACCATTACACGCGTGCACTACACATAGGTCAATACCTATGTGTAGCTTCACAATGGTAACTCCGAATATGGCCATGTAACATGTCTATGATCATGGAATTGCCCCCTCTATGCCATCCTGGCATTGTTGGCACAATCCCATGATCCCACGGGTCTGTAGCACAGACCCGGGTACTGCCAAACTGCCTTTTCAGGGGTTTCACTGCACCTGCTGCTGCTGCCAACCCCTCAGACAGGTTTCTGCCCTCCTGGGGTCCAGCCAGGCTTGGCCCAGGATGGCAGAACAAAGGACTTCCTCAGAGAGAGGGTGTTACACCCTCTCCCTTTGGAAAAAGGTGTTAAGGCAGGGGAGGTGTAGCCTCCCCCAGCCTCTGGAAATGCTTTCATGGGCACAGATGGTGCCCATTTCTGCATAAGCCAGTCTACACCGGTTCAGGGACCCCTCAGCCCTGCTCTGGCGCGAAACTGGACAAAGGAAAGGGGAGTGACCACTCCCCTGACCTGCACCTCCCCTGGGAGGTGCCCAGAGCTCCGCCAGTGTGCTCCAGACCTCTGCCATCTTGGAAACAGAGGTGCTGCTGGCACACTGGACTGCTCTGAGTGGCCAGGGCCAGCAGGTGACGTCAGAGACTCCTTCTGATAGGCTCCTTCAGGTGTTGCTAGCCTATCTTCTCTCCTAAGTAGCCAAACCCTCTTTTCTGGCTATTTAGGGTCTCTGCTTTGGGGATTTCCTTAGATAACGAATGCAAGAGCTCATCCGAATTCCTCTGCATCTCTCTCTTCACCTTCTGCCAAGGAATTGACTGCTGACCGCGCTGGAAGCCTGCAAAACTGCAACAAAGTAGCGAAGACGACTACTGCAACTCTGTAACGCTGATCCTGCCGCCTTCTCGACTGTTTTCCTGGTGGTGCATGCTGTGGGGGTAGTCTGCCTCCTCTCTGCACTAGAAGCTCCGAAGAAATCTCCTGTGGGTCGACGGAATCGTCCCCCTGCAACCGCAGGCACCAAAGAACTGCATCACCAGTCCCCTGGGTCTCCTCTCAGCATGACGAGCGAGGTCCCTTGAATCCAGAAACTCTGTCCAAGTAACTCCCACAGTCCAGTGATTCTTCAGTCCAAGTTTGGTGGAGGTAAGTTCTTGCCTCCCCACGCCAGACTGCATTGCTAGGAACCGTGTCTTTTGCAGCTACTCCGGCTCCTGTACATTTTCTGAGGGAATCCTTTGTGCACAGCCAAGCCTGGGTCCACGGCACTCTAACCTGCATTGCACGACCTCCTGAGTTGTCCTCCGGCGGCGTGGGACTCCTTTGTGCAACTTCGGGTGAGCACCGTTTCACTCCTCTTTGTAGTGCCTGTTCCGGCACTTCTGCGGGTGCTGTCTGCTTCTGAGAGGGCTTTTTGTCTTGCTGGGTGCCCCCTCTGTCCCTTGACGCAATTGGCGACATCCTGGTCCCTCCTGGGCCACAGCAGCATCCAAAAACCCTAACTGCATGACTTGCACCTAGCAAGGCTTGTTTGTGGTCTTTCTTCTGGAAAGTACTTCTGCACGACTCTCCACAGCGTGGGGCATCCATCTTCCAAAGGGGAAGTTTCTAGCCCTTGTCGTTCCTGCAGAATCCTCAGCTTCTACTGTCTAATAGCAGCTTCTTTGCACCCACAGCTGGCATTTCCTGGGCATCTGCCCACTCTCGACTTGGTCGTGACTTTTGGACTTGGTCCCCTTGTTCCACAGGTACCCTCGTCTGAAAATCCATCGTTGTTGCATTGCTGGTTTTGGTCTTTCCTGCAGAATTCCCCTATCACGACTTCTGTGCTCTTTGGGGAACTTTAGTGCACTTTGCATTCACTTTTCAGGGTCTTGGGGTGGGCTATTTTTCTAACCGTCACTGTTTTCTTACAGTCCCAGCGACCCTCTACAAGGTCACATAGGTTTGGGGTCCATTCGTGGTTCGTATTCCACTTTTGGAGTATATGGTTTGGGTTGCCCCTATCCCTATGTGTCCCCATTGCATCCTATTGTAACTATACATTGTTTGCACTGTTTTCTAATACTATACTGCATATTTTTGGTATTGTGTACATATATCTTGTGTATATTTGCTATCCTCATACTGAGGGTACTCACTGAGATACTTTTGGCATATTGTCATAAAAATAAAGTACCTTTATTTTTAGTATATCTGTGTATTGTGTTTTCTTATGATATTGTGCATATGACACTAGTGGTACTGTAGGAGCTTCACTCGTCTCCTAGTTCAGCCTAAGCTGCTCTGCTAAGCTACCATTATCTATCAGCCTAAGCTGCTAGACACCCTATACACTAATAAGGGATACCTGGGCCTGGTGCAAGGTGTAAGTACCCCTTGGTACTCACTACAAGCCAGTCCAGCCTCCTACATTGGTTGTGCAGCGGTGGGATAAGTACTTTGCAACTACTTACCACTTTTGTCATTGTACTTTTCATAAGAGAAAAATATACAAAACAAGTTCAGTGTATGTACACCTAACCAAAAAGTTTTGCTTTTCTTCTCTCACTTCTTAAACCCTACTATGACAGGGCTGATCTCACCCTGCTCATGGCAACTGATGAGGGACAGGAAGAAGAGAGTGACGCTCTCCCTGATCTCTTCTCTTCCACCGAACAAGATGCTCTAGTGGAAGGTGTAGTACTGGCAGATTGTCTTACTGCTGAGCAGAAAGACCACTGCATAAATCTCCTGGGTCAGTTTTCTGAACTCTTCTCTACTGTGCCAGGTACCACTTCTTGGTGTGAGCACACTATAGATACTGGAGACAGCTTGCCTGTCAAAAGTAAGATCTATAGGCAGCCTGACCATGTCAGAGACTGCATAAAGCAAGAGGGGCAGAAAATGCTTGAACTAGGAGTGGTTGAGCACTCTGAAAGTCCATGGGCCTCTCCTGTGGTACTTGTACCAAAACCTCATTCCAAGGATGGAAAGAAGGAAATGCGGTTTTGTGTAGACTACAGAGGTCTCAACCAGGTAACCAAAACTGATGCTTACCCTA
This sequence comes from Pleurodeles waltl, assembly GCF_031143425.1. Taxonomy (NCBI): domain Eukaryota; kingdom Metazoa; phylum Chordata; class Amphibia; order Caudata; family Salamandridae; genus Pleurodeles; species Pleurodeles waltl. The sequence continues at coordinate 1,374,211,036 of NC_090447.1, read as the reverse complement.
TACCCAGGGCAGATGAGCTCATAGATACACTGGCATCTGCCAAGTATCTAAGCACTTTTGATTTGACTGCAGGTTAATGGCAGATCAAATTATCAGAAGATGCAAAAGCAAAAACTGCATTTTCAACCATTGGAGGCCATTACCAATTCACAGTAATGCCTTTTGGATTGAAAAATGCACCTGCCACTTTTCAGAGGTTGGTGAATACAGTCCTGCAAGGACTGGAAGCTTTTAGTGCAGCATATCTAGATGATATAGCTGTCTTTAGCTCCAACTGGGATGATCACCTGGTCCACCTATGGAAAGTTTTGGAGGCCCTGCAAAAGGCAGGCCTCACTATCAAGGCTTCAAAGTGCCATATAGGGCAAGGAAAGGTGGTTTATCTGGGACACCTGGTTGGTGGAGAACAGATTGCACCACTTCAGGGGAAAATCCAAACTATTATAGATTGGGTTCCCCCTACTTCTCAGACTCAGGTGAGAGCCTTTTTAGGCCTCACTGTGTACTATAGGAGGTTCATAAAGAACTATGGCTCCATAGCAGCCCCTCTTAATGACCTCACTTCAAAGAAAATGCCTAAGAAGGTATTATGGACAGCAAACTGTCAGAAAGCTTTTGAGGAACTCAAGCAGGCCATGTGCTCTGCACCTGTCCTGAAAAGCCCCTGTTACTCCAAGAAATTCATTGTCCAAACTGATGCATCTGAATTAGGGGTAGGGGCAGTCTTATCACAACTTAATTCTGAGGGCCAGGATCAACCTGTTGCTTTTATCAGCAGGAGGTTGACCCCTAGAGAAAAGCGTTGGTCTGCCATAGAGAGGGAGGCCTTTGCTGTGGTCTGGGCACTGAAGAAGTTGAGGCCATACCTGTTTGGCACTCACTTCATTGTTCAGACAGACCACAAACCTCTACTTTGGCTAAAATAAATGAAAGGTGAAAATCCTAAATTGTTGAGGTGGTCCATATCCCTACAGGGAATGGACTATACAGTGGAACATAGACCTGGGAGTACCCACTCCAATGCAGATGGACTCTCCAGATATTTCCACTTAGACAATGAAGACCCATCAGGTAATGACTAGTCTTATTGTCCTTCGTTTGGGGGGTGGTTGTGTAGGAAAGTACCATCTTGCCTGGCATGTTGCCCCCATTTTTCACTGTATATATGTTGTTTTAGTTGTATGTGTCACTAGGACCCTGCCAGCCAGGGCCCCAGTGCTCATAAGTGTGCCCTGAATGTGTTACCTGTGTTATGACTAACTGTCTCACTGAGGCTCTGCTATCCAGAACCTCAGTGGTTATGCTCTCTCATTTCTTTCCAAATTGTCACTAACAGGCTAGTGACCAATTTCACCAATTTACATTGGCATACTGGAACACCCTTATAATTCCCTAGTATATGGTACTGAGGTACCCAGGGTATTGGGGTTCCAGGAGATCCCTATGGGCTGCAGCATTTCTTTTGCCACCCATAGGGAGCTCTGACAATTCTTACACAGGCCTGCCACTGCAGCCTGAGTGAAATAACGTCCAAGTTATTTCACAGCCATTTACCACTGCACTTAAGTAACTTATTAGTCACCTATATGTCTAACCTTTACCTGGTAAAGGTTAGGTGCAAAGTTACTTAGTGTGTGGGCACCCTGGCACTAGCCAAGGTGCCCCCACATTGTTCAGGGCAAATTCCCCGGACTTTGTGAGTGCGGGGACACCATTACACGCGTGCACTACACATAGGTCAATACCTATGTGTAGCTTCACAATGGTAACTCCGAATATGGCCATGTAACATGTCTATGATCATGGAATTGCCCCCTCTATGCCATCCTGGCATTGTTGGCACAGTCCCATGATCCCACGGGTCTGTAGCACAGACCCGGGTACTGCCAAACTGCCTTTTCAGGGGTTTCACTGCAGCTGCTGCCAACCCCTCAGACAGGTTTCTGCCCTCCTGGGGTCCAGCCAGGCTTGGCCCAGGATGGCAGAACAAAGGACTTCCTCAGAGAGAGGGTGTTACACCCTCTCCCTTTGGAAAAAGGTGTTAAGGCAGGGGAGGTGTAGCCTCCCCCAGCCTCTGGAAATGCTTTCATGGGCACAGATGGTGCCCATTTCTGCATAAGCTAGTCTACACCGGTTCAGGGACCCCTCAGCCCTACTCTGGCGCGAAACTGGACAAAGGAAAGGGGAGTGACCACTCCCCTGACCTGCACCTCCCCTGGGAGGTGCCCAGAGCTCCTCCAGTGTGCTCCAGACCTCTGCCATCTTGGAAACAGAGGTGCTGCTGGCACACTGGACTGCTCTGAGTGGCCAGGGCCAGCAGGTGACGTCAGAGACTCCTTCTGATAGGCTCCTTCAGGTGTTGCTAGCCTATCTTCTCTCCTAAGTAGCCAAACCCTCTTTTCTGGCTATTTAGGGTCTCTGCTTTGGGGATTTCCTTAGATAACGAATGCAAGAGCTCATCCGAGTTCCTCTGCATCTCTCTCTTCACCTTCTGCCAAGGAATCGACTCCTGACCGTGCTGGAAGCCTGCAAAACTGCAACAAAGTAGCGAAGACGACTACTGCACCTCTGTAACGCTGATCCTGCCGCCTTCTCGACTGTTTTCCTGGTGGTGCATGCTGTGGGGGTAGTCTGCCTCCTCTCTGCACTAGAAGCTCCGAAGAAATCTCCCGTGGGTCGACGGAATCGTCCCCCTGCAACCGCAGGCACCAAAGAACTGCATCACCAGTCCCCTGGGTCTCCTCTCAGCACGACGAGTGAGGTCCCTTGAATCTAGCAACTCTGTCCAAGTGACTGCCACAGTCCAGTGATTTTTCAGTCCAAGTTTGGTGGAGGTAAGTCCTTGCCTCCCCATGCCAGACTGCATTGCTGGGAACTGCGTCTTTTGCAGCTACTCTGGCTCCTGTGCACTTTCTGAGGGAATCCTTTGTGCACAGCCAAGCCTGGGTCCACAGCACTCTAACCTGCATTGCACGACCTCCTGAGTTGTCCTCCGGCGGTGTGGGACTCCTTTGTGCAACTTCGGGTGAGCACCGTTTCACTCCTCTTCGTAGTGCCTTTTCTGGCACTTCTTTGGGTGCTGTCTGCTTCTGAGAGGGCTCCTTGTCTTGCTGGGTGCCCCCTCTGTTCCCTGATGCAGTTGGCAACATCCTGATCCCTCCTGGGCCACAGCAGCATCCAAAAACTCTAACTACATGACTTGCAGCAAGCAAGGCTTGTTTGTGGTCTTTCTTCAGGAAAACACTTCTGCACGACTCCCCACGACGTGGGGCATCCATCCACTAAAGGGTAAGTTTCTAGCCCTTGTCGTTCCTGCAGAATCCTCAGCTTCTACTGTCTAGTAGCAGCTTCTTTGCACCCACAGCTGGCATTTCCTGGGCATCTGCCCACTCTCAACTTGGTCGTGACTTTTGGACTTGGTCCCCTTGTTCCACAGGTACCCTCGTCTGGAAATCCATCGTTGTTGCATTGCTGGTTTTGGTCTTTCCTGCAGAATTCCCCTATCACGACTTCTGTACTCTTTGGGGAACTTTAGTGCACTTTGCACTCACTTTTCAGGGTCTTGGGATGGGCTATTTTTCTAACCCTCACTGTTTTCTTACAGTCCCAGCGACCCTCTACAAGGTCACATAGGTTTGGGGCCCGTTCGTGGTTCGCATTCCACTTTTGGAGTATATGGTTTGTGTTGCCCCTATCCCTATGTGTCCCCATTGCATCCTATTGTAACTATACATTGTTTGCACTGTTTTCTAATACTATACTGCATATTTTTGGTATTGTGTACATATATCTTGTGTATATTTGCTATCCTCATACTGAGGGTACTCACTGAGATACTTTTGGCATATTGTCATAAAAATAAAGTACCTTTATTTTTAGTATATCTGTGTATTGTGTTTTCTTATGATATTGTGCATATGCCACTAGTGGTACTGTAGGAGCTTCACTCGTCTCCTAGTTCAGCCTAAGCTGCTCTGCTAAGCTACCATTATCTATCAGCCTAAGCTGCTAGACACCCTATACACTAATAAGGGATACCTGGGCCTGGTGCAAGGTGTAAGTACCCCTTGGTACTCACTACAAGCCAGTCCAGCCTCCTACAGTATCTAGGTACCTTATACTAGGGACTTATAAGGGGGCACCAGTATGCCAATTGTGGGTGAAATACAGAGTTTGGGGAGAGACAGTATAATCGCTGGGGTCCTGGTTAGCAGGATCCCAGTGAACACAGTCAAGCACACTGACATCAGGCAGAAAATGAGGGTAACCATGCCAAAAAGAGGGTACTTTCCTGCAGTTGCATTCAGGTCATTCCATATAGTTCACACAATTTTCCAATGTTATCCCCCCAGGTGAGTAAACTTCATTTGGAACTTTACACACAGGTGTCTTTGGACAAGGGAACATTAGACTGGTATTTGCTGCTATATAAACAGTGCCTCCTGTGAGTTACAGTAATGTAACTCCCTGTGCTGCACACACTATACAAATATTATCCCCCAAGGTGAGTACACTTTAAATCTGAGTTTCCAAATAAGGGTATTTAGAGAAGTGAGCAATGGGGTGGTGATTGGTGTGTCAGTAACAGTGTCTCCTGGGAGCTGCAGTCACGTAACTCCCTGTACTGCACACCAGGTGAGTATACTTCATTTGTGAGTTGACAAACAGGGGTATATGGGCAAGTGACCGCTGAGATGGTGTTTGGAGATGGAGGACCTGCTGGGAGTTTCAGTCATGTCAATCTCTCTAGTACACACTGGTACACACACTATAAAAATTATATTCTCCCAGGTGAGTACACTTCAATTGAGAGTTATCAAACAATGGTATTGAGAAAGAGAACACTGGACTAGTGGTTGGTTTTACAGAATAATTATGGCACTCACTCCATTTCCCACATTTGACACATGGTATCCTCCCAGTTGAGTACACTTGCATTGAGAGTTGCTAAAACTGGCATTGAATACATTTTTCCTGCAAACGAACTAGCCGTGGAGTGCAAGTGTTTTGGTGTCCGTATAATTAGGGACGGCTCTGCTTGTGTGTGTGTATATATATATATATATATATATATATATATATACATATATATATATATATATACATATGTATATGTATATATGTGTGTGTGTGTGTGAGTGTGTGTGCGTGCGTGTGTGTTTGGCCAAAACACGGCGCCACTTGTGTTGTTCCTGCACTAGAGAATGCTATGAAATAAAATACAATTGCTTTGGAGTCTGGGTTTCTGCCCATTCTTTTTAAACCATATAAATATATATATATATGAATACAACAATTTTCAAAAGTTACAAACTACATAATACTCATTGTAAATAAAGCATACGTTAGTGTTTAACATAGAAGGACTTAACTCATGAAGAAAATACAAAAATAAACTAGAAAATAAAATCAAACTATAAACAGATAAACAGACTTAACTAGTAGAAATGCACAAATAATTAAATAAACAATATAAAAGACATGGATATTGTCTCTGCTTACTACAGCAGAAACTACAAAAGCTGCAGGTGAGGAAACTCTACAAGATTCTCTGACTACCCCTGGAAAAAAGAAATATATACATTTCAACAACTACTTAACAAAGTGAATGAGATGTATATTTAGACTAATACTTTTAATTAAAATGAAAATTATGAAATAAATATTTAACACAACACTCTGCAATTTCTATCTATTTTAACGTACTCACTAAAGGAAAATAATACAACTTAGAGAAAGTGTTAATCTGCCAAAAAACAACACCAATCGCAAACAAGAAAAAGCATATAAAAATAAGTATATGTAATTTATTATGAAATAGAAACTCACCCAAAAACTAAATACAATAAAACCTAACAACCTCACCCTCTACAATTGAGTAGCAAATAAACATTTTAAATTAAACTGAAACTCTTTTTTACTTCCAACAGAAAAGAAAGCATCCGCTTCACATTACAAAACCCTCATCTGAAAAACTGCAAAAAAGTGTGAAACATCTAGGAGTAACATGTACATCTAAATAATAAAAGGAGTTGCATGTCCCTCTGCAGCTGCTTTATTTCCCGTAGGTCTATCAAGACCTGGCAATCATTCCTTGGGACTCCTGATAGACCCCCAAGACCTGGCTGATGGTGTCCTGGTCAGGAGCAGCCCCAGTGGCCTCACCCACTGTAAATAACAAACGTATAAAGATTTTTAAAGGTTGCTTGCTCCTGTCTATGGAGAACCTGGCTTGGCAGTTTGACCTGCACTGTTCTCTTCGGATCAGGGTTACGACTGATTTGCCCATGGCTGGGTCTAAACTGAGGTGCAATTTTGGATGAAAAAAATATGGATTGGGATTTGGCTACAGTGATTGCCAGTAGCTGAGAAAATTCAAGCATTCCATCCATCACCTTGTTCTTATTGCTTCGTTCAAGGGCACCATATACATTACATGGGACCCTGGATTAAGTATGCAGGAAGGGGAAACCTCCCTGCACAAACCAATCCTCCTAGGCACAAAATACGTAAACAACAAACCAGTGATCATTCTGGGCACTGAGCTGGGAGTAGTGGTGCATGGTGTCAGGCTCAGCCTGACAGGGAAGATGTTACACAGTAGGAGTGGTGTAGATGTCAAATGAATGATACAGCCTGTATTCCAATGCAGCATGAGCTAGCCAGTCCTCGGCACTTGCTTGGGTTGATTTAAGAAGTGACGCCAACTCCTCCTTTCCTGTCACTATTAAGATAGGATATCAGGGTGTTAGCATTCTTCTCTCTACCTTTTTGCAGCTCATACAGATCCAATCCCCTGATGTTTAGTATGTGTTGCAAAGAGAGAATGACTTGGCCCATCAAATGGGGAGGAGAAGCAAAGATCATTTTTTGCAATATATTAGCATTAGTATTAGCAGTTTGAAATACAATTGTAGGTTTAGGAAACCAGAATTAGGGTAATATGCTATCTGACTTAGAAAGTTCAATGCTGTTGTGTGTGCCTGTCAAAATATTAATAATAATTGTACTGCTAATCATATTTTTAAAATCTTCTTTATTTTTTATATCAGCTCTCAAGGGCACAAGGGAAATTCCTTGGAAATCTAGTGAAGTAGCATGGATACCTATGGATTATAAAAATAAGTGGGGATTATATGAATGAAGGTAAGAGTTGAGTTTGTAGGTTTTTATATTTTGGTTAGTGATGTTTGTTTTGTGAGTCTATATGAAGGTTTTTTATGTGTTTTAGATTGATGGATTCAGTGAGGGTTATGGATGAAGAAGGATACTGTAACTAGTGTGGATTTATATGGGAGAGTATGTTTAGTGTGAGGCATTACCTGGATAATTAATTAGATTGTATGGAGATTGATTTATAATATTGGATTAATTGTAGGCTCCCCTATCTATCAGTCCTGATGAAGACCCGTATGGAGCGGATATCTGGCCCAAGAGTGTGAGGGGGTCGAAACGTCAGTGGTATTGCTCATGCCTGGATTGGTTGGATTTCTTAGAGAGAATTGGAAATTGGAGGATATGTTTCCACCTTGAAGAAATGATATGATGATTTAATGTGATTAAAGGATTAAACAACAAGCTGTATTTTAAAGTGTATATATTTTTAGGAATTGTCTCTGGAATGGTTTGAGTGATCACTTCTCTTTCTTTACTATAAAATACAAGCACTTTATGGGGGTCATTACAACCCTGGCGGTATACGGCGCTTACCGCCGTGCAGAAGACCGCCAATACACCGCCGCAGCGGCGGTAGACCGCCACAGCTATTATGACACACATCACGGAACCAGACGAAATTCAGACACCCACACAATACCGTCACACCAAAGGTCAGCGATAAACTGGCGGAAACACATCCTCCACCTCCACGCCAACAGAAACACGCCCATGCTATTACGACCCACGAATCCACGCAGCGGTCTTTCAACCGCGGTATTCCATTGGCGGTACACACCGCCGTGCTGAAAATACACACACATCTCCAAAACACCGCCACATTGGACATTTTGAAATACACACACCTGAGACACATACACACACCACTCCCACACACCCAACACAATATAAAACACACACCCATATCACCCACAAACCCCTACAACCAGAAATTCTGAGAGAAGGCGAGAGAGAGAGCACAGAATAGACAACGCCATCACACAGAGGCACACAACACCATCACCCACACAGCATCCAAGCACAAAACACCACATACCCCTACACTCACCACACTCATCACCACATACACCACCCCACACATCACACACACCACCCCATGTCACGCCAAAGACACCCCCGCTTCTCCGAGGAGGAGCTCAGGGTCATGGTGGAGGAAATCCTACGGGTAGAGCCACAGCTATTTGGCTCACAGGTACAGCACACATCAATTGCAAGGAAGATGGAGCTATGGCAAAGAATAGTGTACAGGGTCAACGCAGTGGGACAGCACCCAAGAAATAGGGAGGACATCAGGAAGAGGTGGAACGACCTACGGGGGAAGGTGCGTTCAACGGTATCCAGGCACCACATCGCGGTACAGCGGACTGGCGGTGGACCCCCACCTCCTCCCCCTCAACTAACAACATGGGAGGAGCAAGTCTTGACCATCTTGCATCCTGAGGGCCTCGGAGGAGTCGTCGGAGGAACGGACACTGGTAAGTCAAATCTTAACTATCACATCCCCCACCCTACTTGCATGCTATCACACACCCCCACCCTCACACCCTCCCCTATCACCCAAACTCCTCACTAATGTACTAATAACACCAACTACACATCCCAACCCCAAAGACCTGCATGACACAACTAACCATGGACACTCATCACTAAAGCATGCCCACTGCACATACCCAGAACACCCACCAACCATCAGCACACAACCCCACACACAGGAATGCCTGCAATGGGGTTCACGCACACCCAACCATTGCACACCATTACACACACACATGCAATAATCATGTACTTATACCCCCGCAGGAACCCGAAGGAACTTCACCACACCAGAGGGTCCAGACAACACCACTCCACCCCCAGAAGAGGCCCACAGTGACGAAAGCAGCTCTGCCCTACTGGATCTTGATGACCAGCCCGGACCATCCTGGGCCTCAGGACAGTCGGTTCCCCTCGCACAGGCACAGCCCAACACTGACCTTTCACCCTCTGGTAACACCAGCACAGCACCCACCCAGTGGGCCCAAACCTCCCTACCCAGGACAGGTCAATCAGCGGTGTGTTCACCACTACAGGGCACCCAGGCTAACCCACCACTCCAACAACAACAGGGACCTGGGGGCAGTGGTAGTGGGCACACAGTCCAGGGGACGGAGGCAGAGGAACACAGGGGAACTGGGAGGGCTGCTGTGCGACAGAGGGAGGATAGGCCAAGGGAACCAACTCTCCATGAGGCCCTCTCCTCCATCGTGGGAGCATACCACCACTCCCAGGAGATGATGGCCACGGTACTGGACAAGTTGCAGGAGACCCTGCGTCTGCAGGAGGAGCAGTATTTGGGGTTCAGGGAGGAGCTCAGGACCATCGGCTCCGACCTGGGCACCATCGTAGGGGTGCTGACGGACATTCAAAAGACCTTGAGGGACACCGTGGCACTCCAAGGGGCCCCGACACTAGCCACGACAATGAACTGCCTACCACCTCCGCCGGCGCTAGTGGACAGGACGCCCATCCACAGGACCACCACACCAGCACCCCATACCCTGCAGACGGACAACCACCACGCAAGCGGGCCCTGAGATCCAGGAACAGCACAGAGCAAGATGGCAAGACCCCTGCCAGGAAATAAGACAACCCTGATTGTCCCTCCACTGTCCCACTTTGTTACCCTGTCCAAATCGGAACTGCCCCAGCTCCACTTCCAATGGGCAGATGTGCAATGTACCTGTGAGACTAATAGACTGGACTCTGCCATGGACATTCCTCCACCATCACCTGTCACCATTTTACAACCCCCCTTCATTTTTAGCACTTAATTAAATACCCTTGAAACACTAAAAAAACTGGAGTCAGTCTACGATTTGTATTTTTCTATTATCAATGACAGTGTCATAATGGGTTACCCATTGGAAGGCTAGCATACCAATGTCACACATCACAAGCCCTTCAAGAATGCAAGCAGTTGACACGTAGGTTACCACATTTGTGAAACTGAAATGGAAGGGGACAACTCAGTTAACAAATAGTGAGTGAAATGTCAGTACAGGATAGAGGTAGACGTGTGAAAGTTAATGTAATGCTACACCGGAAAATGTACTCACCTGAGTTTCACTGGAAATATTGCTGTATGACTGACTCCCTGTTGTCGTTTTCTTCTTCCTCAGCTTCATCCTCATCACTGTCCACAGGTTCCACAGACTCCACAGCTGCAACAACACCGTCATCTGGATCATCCTCCTGCAGAAAAGGCACCTGGCGTCGCAATGCTAAATTATGGAGCATGGAGCAGGCGATGATGATGTCGCACACCTTCTTCGGTGAGTAGAATAGGGACCCACCTGTCATATGGAGGCACCTGAACCTGGCCTTAAGAAGGCCGAAGGTGCGTTCGATAACCCTCCTAGTCCGCCCATGGGCATTATTGTAGCGTTCCTCTGCCCTGGTCCTGGGATTCCTCACTGGGGTCAATAGCCAGGAAAGGTTGGGGTAACCAGAGTCCCCCAATAGCCATACACGGTGCCTCTGGAGTTGACCCATCATATCAGGGATGCTGCTATTGCGCAGGATGTAGGTGTCATGCACAGAGCCAGGGAACATAGCATTTACCTGCGAGATGTACTGGTCTGCCAAACAGACCATCTGGACATTCATCGAATGATAACTCTTCCGGTTCCTGTACACCTGTTCACTCCTGCGGGGGGGACCAGAGCTACATGGGTCCCATCAATGGCACCTATGACGTTCGGGATATGTCCAAGGGCATAGAAGTCACCTTTCACTGAAGGCAAATCCTCCACCTCAGGAAAAATGATGTATCTCCTTACATGTTTCAGCAGGGCAGCCAACACTCTGGACAACATGTTTGAAAACATAGGCTGGGACATCCCTGATGCCATGGCCACTGTTGTCTGAAAAGACCCACTTGCAAGGAAATGGAGCACTGACAGCACCTGCACGTCAGGGGGGATTCCAGTCGGATGGCGGATTGGTGACATCAGGTCTGGCTCCAACTGGGTACATAGTTCCTGGATTGTGGCACGGTCAAACCTGTAGGTGACGATTAAATGTCTCTCTTCCATTGTCAACAGGTCAACCAGCGGTTGGTACACCGGAGGATTCCGCCATCTTCTCACATGTCCCAGCTGACGGTGCCTACAAAGGACAACAACGGATAGCCAGTCAATATTCCTCCAGGTATGTACCCACAGTCACACACAAGACTACACCAGACAATGAACCCTTCCTGTATGTGTGTTGAGTGTAGGCCTCGGTATGTGTGACGCAGTTGAAAAAGAATCCAGGTGGGCCCCTGAAATGGCGGCTGCCTGACCTCTAAACTGGGACAATGGGATATTGGGGTAACAGCGCTGGCGTTGCACACCATTGCGGTAGGCGGTCATAGTCCGCGGCGCACTGCTGCATTGGTTAACATTGGACCCTATGGGTCCCCAGAGCCAATTAACAGGTGCGCTGGCGGGGATGATGCGCACCGCCGCGGGTGTCACCACCGCGGACGTCACCGCCATTTTCTATCCGTTAAATCACTAGATACCTGACCTTCGACAGGAGAGGACCTACACTGCTAGTGCTGCTGTGACCTCGGTCTGGAAGCGACGATGGCTGCTGCGTCTGGGGAAAGGGCCCCTGCCTTCACTGCACAGGAGTTGGAGAAACTTGTGGATGGGGTCCTCCCCCAGTACATGCAACTCTACGGTCCTCCAGACCAACAGGTTAGTACACAGGGAGCACGTTCTATGGGCTAGGCCTGGGTGGACAGGGCTGGGGGGAAGAGTGAAGGGGGCAGAGTTCATACTACAGTAAAGAATGGGAATAAATGGGCCACATGGTCAGAGTAGGGAGGGGGCCACTCACACTGATGGTGCAGTTGGTAATGACTGTTCCTCTTCCCTTGTGCATGTCATGTAGGTCAGCGCCCACCAGAAGAGGGACATTTGGCGTGCCATCGCCAAGGAGGTCCGGACCCTGGGGGCCCACCAGAGACGGGGCACCCACTGCCGGAAGAGATGGGAGGACATTCGCCGCTGCAGCAAGAAGACGGCGGAGGCTCAGCTGGGGATGGCCTCCCAACGTGGGATTGGTGCCCGTCGCACCATGACCCCCCTGATGTTCCGGATCCTGGCGGTGGCCTACCCGGAGTTGGATGGGCGCTTGAGGACAACACAGCAGACACAAGGGAGTGAGTACAACCTCATTCTGCGGACTTTGCGTGCAGTGGAGGTGTCTGGGTGGGGGAGGTGGGCTGTGGGTGTCCCTAGGCCAGGGCAAATTCAGTAGGCAAGGCCCCTCCATAATGTAAGCCATGTGGCACTCTACCCCACCTCAGAAGAATGCCAAGTTAAGGGATAGTTGCCCCTGTGGCATCCATGTGCACAGATGTCCATCATTGCCATGTAGGCCATATCCCAGAAATTGCATGTGCAGAGGCCAGGAGCACGGTGTAATGCATGGGGCTGCTGCGTCTGTCTTGTCCGCCAACGGTAGCGGTATGCCATGCACTAAAACTCTCTTACTTCTGTCTCCCCCCCTTTTTCTGCTCTCCCTGTCCTTTTGTACATCAGCATCATCAGACGGAGGTACAATGGCACCGGAGCACGAGGGAGCTGCATCCCACATGGCCATGGAGTGCCACACCACAGACTCTGAATGCACCAGCGGGACGGAGGGTGAGGGGAGCTTCACGTCGGCCACCGGATCAGCAACCAGCGACACGGACTCGTCCGACGATGGGAGCTCCCTTGTGGTGGCGGCACCATCTGTGCCCCCCACTTCTACAGGTACAGCCGCCACCTCCCCTACCAGCACCGCCCTCCCAGCAGCCCCTCAGCGTTCTCCCCGTGCCCGCTCACCCAGGAGGGTGGGCATCACCTTCGCCCCAGGCCCCTCAGGCCCTGCCCCAGTCACCCCTGCTGCCCTCAGTGAGGAGGCTATTGACCTCCTCAGGTCACTCACTGTTGGGCAGTCTACCATTGTGAATGCCATCCAGGATGTAGAACGAGAGTTGCAACACGGTAATGCATTCCTGAAGGGTATTCATTCTGGTCAGGCTGTCCTTCAGCAAACCCTGCAATCTCTGGCTTCAGCACTGATGGCAGCCATTGTCCCTGTGTCTAGCCTCCCCCCTCCAACTTCCTCCACCCAGACCCAATCCCCTGTACCCCAGCCCATCCCAAGCACACCTACAGACCAGCATGCACACAAGTCAACACACACAAGTAGCTCAAGCAAACATAGGCACCACACACACCACAGGCACTCACACAAGCATCACACACATACGGATACAGCAACATCCACTGTGTCCACTGTGTCCCCCTCCTCTTCTTCTCCCTCCTCCCTCCCAGTCTCGTCTACACACACACCTGCATGCACCACATCTACAGGCACTAGGACTCGCACCAGGACACCCAGCGCCACAAGCTGCTCACCTGCACTCACCACCTCCACTGCCATTTACACGTCCCCTGTGTCCTCTCCCAGTGTGTCTGTAACGCCCCCTCCCAAAGTACCCAAATGCTGGCAATCACTCACCCAACATCCATCCACCTCACGACAGCCTCCAGTACCTGCACCTGCACCCAAAACACCTAAAGTGACACCTCCTACAACCACCTCCTCTTCCTCCACTCCAAGACCCCCTCCAGCTACCCATCCCAGTCTCCGTCAGAAACTGTCCCTCTGTCAAATTGACCTTTTTGCCCCCCCTCCAATTCATCAGTCCCGTCGTAGCGCCTCAGCCAAAAAGCCTCCAGTACCAGTGGTGCGTGTTCCAGGTTTTAGGAATGCACTGTCCACCAGGGCAGGCAGTACGACCCAGAGCCAAGGCACTGGCAGCCCACCCCCTGTAAAGGCTCCAAAATTGGAGAGTGGACGACGGGACCGTGTCAAGACTCCTGGTGGGACAACAAGTGAAATGGGATCGAAGGCGATTGGTGAGTCAGCTGTAACTCCAAAAAAGGTGGGGAAGGTCCAGAGGAAGTATGCCCAGCCTGTTGTGAGTGTCACGGCGGAGACGTGCGCCATCTTTTCCGGCGGTCCAGACACAACTGCCAGCACCGTCGTCACTGGTCCACAGACCATCGCCATAGTCACAGCCCAGGAGGGCCCAAGTATCGTCACTGATCCAGAGAGCACCGCCAGAGTCACAGCCCAGGAGGGCCCAAGTATCGTCACTGGTCCAGAGACCACCGCCAGAGTCACAGCCCAGGAGGGCCCAAGTATCGTCACTGGTCCAGAGACCACCGCCAGAGTCACAGCCCAGGAGGGCCCAAGTATCGTTACTGGTCCAGAGACCACCGCCAGAGTCACAGCCCAGGAGGGATCAAGTATCGTCACTGGTCCAGAGAGCACCGCCAGAGTCACTGGTCCAGAGACCACCGCCAGAGTCACAGCCCAGGAGGGCCAAAGTATCGTCACTGGTCCAGAGAGCACCGCCAGAGTCACAGCCCAGGAGGGCCCAAGTATCGTCACTGGTCCAGAGACCACCGACAGGATGCCACAGTCCCGCTGGTCAATGATGGAACGTCATGCCACACACCAATGTCCAGTGTGAAGATCGTCATGCCACACACCAATGCCCAGTGTAGAGATCGTCATGCCACACACCAATGTCAGTATCAGGACCGCCATGGCAAAACACAGCTGAACAGCGCAAAGACCGCCATGGCAGAGCACCGCTGAACAGTCATGAACCTCAATGGTAAAGCACAGCTGAACAGGGCAAAGACCGCCATGTCAAAGCACCGCTGAACAGGGCAAAGACCGCCATGGCAAAGCACCGCTGAACAGTCATGTACCTCAATGGTAAAGCACCGCTGAACAGGGCAAAGACCGCCATGTCAAAGCACCGCTGAACAGTCCTGAACCTCAATGGCAAAGCTGCGCTGAACAGGGCAAAGACCGCCATGTCAAAGCACCGCTGAAGAGTCCTGAACCTCAATGGCAAAGCAGCGCTGAACAGGGCAAAGACCGGCATGTCAGATGAATTGGAGGGGGGTCATACAGATCCAATCCCCTGATGTTTAGTATGTGTTGCAAAGAGAGAATGACTTGGCCCATCAAATGGGGAGGAGAAGCAAAGATCATTTTTTGCAATATATTAGCATTAGTATTAGCAGTTTGAAATACAATTGTAGGTTTAGGAAACCAGAATTAGGGTAATATGCTATCTGACATAGAAAGTTCAATGCTGTTGTGTGTGCCTGTCAAAATATTAATAATAATTGTACTGCTAATCATATTTTTAAAATCTTCTTTATTTTTTATATCAGCTCTCAAGGGCACAAGGGAAATTCCTTGGAAATCTAGTGAAGTAGCATGGATACCTATGGATTATAAAAATAAGTGGGGATTATATGAATGAAGGTAAGAGTTGAGTTTGTAGGTTTTTATATTTTGGTTAGTGATGTTTGTTTTGTGAGTCTATATGAAGGTTTTTTATGTGTTTTAGATTGATGGATTCAGTGAGGGTTATGGATGAAGAAGGATACTGTAACTAGTGTGGATTTATATGGGAGAGTATGTTTAGTGTGAGGCATTACCTGGATAATTAATTAGATTGTATGGAGATTGATTTATAATATTGGATTAATTGTAGGCTCCCTTATCTATCAGTCCTGATGAAGACCCGTATGGAGCGGATATCTGGCCCAAGAGTGTGAGGGGGTCGAAACGTCAGTGGTATTGCTCATGCCCGGATTGGTTGGATTTCTCAGAGAGAATTGGAAATTGGAGGATATGTTTCCACCTTGAAGAAATGATATGATGATTTAATGTGATTAAAGGATTAAACAACAAGCTGTATTTTAAAGTGTATATATTTTTAGGAATTGTCTCTGGAATGGTTTGAGTGATCACTTCTCTTTCTTTACTATAAAACACAAGCACTTTATGGGGGTCATTACAACCCTGGCGGTATACGGCGCTTACCGCCGTGCAGAAGACCGCCAATACACCCCCGCAGCGGCGGTAGACCGCCACAGCTATTATGACACACATCACGGAACCAGACGAAATTCAGACACCCACACAATACCGTCACACCAAAGGTCAGCGATAAACTGGCGGAAACACATCCTCCACCTCCACGCCAACAGAAACACGCCCATGCTATTACGACCCACGAATCCACGCAGCGGTCTTTCAACCGCGGTATTCCATTGGCGGTACACACCGCCGTGCTGAAAATACACACACATCTCCAAAACACCGCCACATTGGACATTTTGAAATACACACACCTGAGACACATACACACACCACTCCCACACACCCAACACAATATAAAACACACACCCATATCACCCACAAACCCCTACAACCAGAAATTCTGAGAGAAGGCGAGAGAGAGAGCACAGAATAGACAACCCCATCACACAGAGGCACACAACACCATCACCCACACAACATCCAAGCACAAAACACCACATACCCCTACACTCACCACACTCATCACCACATACACCACCCCACACATCACACACACCACCCCATGTCACGCCAAAGACACCCCCGCTTCTCCGAGGAGGAGCTCAGGGTCATGGTGGAGGAAATCCTACGGGTAGAGCCACAGCTATTTGGCTCACAGGTACAGCACACATCAATTGCAAGGAAGATGGAGCTATGGCAAAGAATAGTGTACAGGGTCAACGCAATGGGACAGCACCCAAGAAATAGGGAGGACATCAGGAAGAGGTGGAACGACCTACGGGGGAAGGTGCGTTCAACGGTATCCAGGCACCACATCGCGGTACAGCGGACTGGCGGTGGACCCCCACCTCCTCCCCCTCAAAAAACAACATGGGAGGAGCAAGTCTTGACCATCTTGCATCCTGAGGGCCTCGGAGGAGTCGTCGGAGGAACGGACACTGGTAAGTCAAATCTTAACTATCACATCCCCCACCCTACCTGCATGCTATCACACACCCCCACCCTCACACCCTCCCCTATCACCCAAACTCCTCACTAATGTACTAATAACACCAACTACACATCCCAACCCCAAAGACCTGCATGACACAACTAACCATGGACACTCATCACTAAAGCATGCCCACTGCACATACCCAGAACACCCACCAACCATCAGCACACAACCCCACACACAGGAATGCCTGCAATGGGGTTCACGCACACCCAACCATTGCACACCATTACACACACACATGCAATAATCATGTACTTATACCCCCGCAGGAACCCGAAGGAACTTCACCACACCAGAGGGTCCAGACAACACCACTCCACCCCCAGAAGAGGCCCACAGTGACGAAAGCAGCTCTGCCCTACTGGATCTTGATGACCAGCCCGGACCATCCTGGGCCTCAGGACAGTCGGTTCCCCTCGCACAGGCACAGCCCAACACTGACCTTTCACCCTCTGGTAACACCAGCACAGCACCCACCCAGTGGGCCCAAACCTCCCTACCCAGGACAGGTCAATCAGCGGTGTGTTCACCACTACAGGGCACCCAGGCTAACCCACCACTCCAACAACAACAGGGACCTGGGGGCAGTGGTAGTGGGCACACAGTCCAGGGGACGGAGGCAGAGGAACACAGGGGAACTGGGAGGGCTGCTGTGCGACAGAGGGAGGACAGGCCAAGGGAACCAACTCTCCATGAGGCCCTCTCCTCCATCGTGGGAGCATACCACCACTCCCAGGAGACGATGGCCACGGTACTGGACAAGTTGCAGGAGACCCTGCGTCTGCAGGAGGAGCAGTATTTGGGGTTCACGGAGGAGCTCAGGACCATCGGCTCCGACCTGGGCACCATCGTAGGGGTGCTGATGGACATTCAAAAGACCTTGAGGGACACCGTGGCACTCCAAAGGGCCCCTGACACTAGCCACGACGATGAACTGCCTACCACCTCCGCCGGCGCTAGTGGACAGGACGCCCATCCACAGGACCACCACACCAGCACCCCATACCCTGCAGACGGACAACCACCACGCAAGCGGGCCCTGAGATCCAGGAACAGCACAGAGCAAGATGGCAAGACCCCTGCCAGGAAATAAGACAACCCTGATTGTCCCTCCACTGTCCCACTTTGTTACCCTGTCCAAATCGGTACTGCCCCAGCTCCACTTCCAATGGGCAGATGTGCAATGTACCTGTGAGACTAATAGACTGGACTCTGCCATGGACATTCCTCCACCATCACCTGTCACCATTTTACAACCCCCCTTCATTTTTAGCACTTAAATAAACACCCTTGAAACACTAAAAAAACTGGAGTCAGTCTACGATTTGTATTTTTCTATTATCAATGACAGTGTCATAATGGGTTACCCATTGGAAGGCTAGCATACCAATGTCACACATCACAAGCCCTTCAAGAATGCAAGCAGTTGACACGTAGGTTACCACATTTGTGAAACTGAAATGGAAGGGGACAACTCAGTTAACAAATAGTGAGTGAAATGTCGGTACAGGATAGAGGTAGACGTGTGAAAGTTAATGTAATGCTACACCGGAAAATGTACTCACCTGAGTTTCACTGGAAATATTGCTGTATGACTGACTCCCTGTTGTCGTTTTCTTCTTCCTCAGCTTCATCCTCATCACTGTCCACAGGTTCCACAGACTCCACAGCTGCAACAACACCGTCATCTGGATCATCCTCCTGCAGAAAAGGCACCTGGCGTCGCAATGCTAAATTATGGAGCATGGAGCAGGCGATGATGATGTCGCACACCTTCTTCGGTGAGTAGAATAGGGACCCACCTGTCATATGGAGGCACCTGAACCTGGCCTTAAGAAGGCCGAAGGTGCGTTCGATAACCCTCCTAGTCCGCCCATGGGCATTATTGTAGCGTTCCTCTGCCCTGGTCCTGGGATTCCTCACTGGGGTCAATAGCCAGGAAAGGTTGGGGTAACCAGAGTCCCCCAATAGCCATACACGGTGCCTCTGGAGTTGACCCATCATATCAGGGATGCTGCTATTGCGCAGGATGTAGGTGTCATGCACAGAGCCAGGGAACATAGCATTTACCTGCGAGATGTACTGGTCTGCCAAACAGACCATCTGGACATTCATCGAATGATAACTCTTCCGGTTCCTGTACACCTGTTCACTCCTGCGGGGGGACCAGAGCTACATGGGTCCCATCAATGGCACCTATGACGTTCGGGATATGTCCAAGGGCATAGAAGTCACCTTTCACTGAAGGCAAATCCTCCACCTCAGGAAAAATGATGTATCTCCTTACATGTTTCAGCAGGGCAGCCAACACTCTGGACAACATGTTTGAAAACATAGGCTGGGACATCCCTGATGCCATGGCCACTGTTGTCTGAAAAGACCCACTTGCAAGGAAATGGAGCACTGACAGCACCTGCACGTCAGGGGGGATTCCAGTCGGATGGCGGATTGGTGACATCAGGTCTGGCTCCAACTGGGTACATAGTTCCTGGATTGTGGCACGGTCAAACCTGTAGGTGACGATTAAATGTCTCTCTTCCATTGTCAACAGGTCAACCAGCGGTTGGTACACCGGAGGATTCCGCCATCTTCTCACATGTCCCAGCTGACGGTGCCTACAAAGGACAACAACGGATAGCCAGTCAATATTCCTCCAGGTATGTACCCACAGTCACACACAAGACTACACCAGACAATGAACCCTTCCTGTATGTGTGTTGAGTGTAGGCCTCGGTATGTGTGACGCAGTTGAAAAAGAATCCAGGTGGGCCCCTGAAATGGCGGCTGCCTGACCTCTAAACTGGGACAATGGGATATTGGGGTAACAGCGCTGGCGTTGCACACCATTGCGGTAGGCGGTCATAGTCCGCGGCGCACTGCTGCATTGGTTAACATTGGACCCTATGGGTCCCCAGAGCCAATTAACAGGTGCGCTGGCGGGGATGATGCGCACCGCCGCGGGCGTCACCACCGCGGACGTCACCGCCATTTTCTATCTGTTAAATCACTAGATACCTGACCTTCGACAGGAGAGGACCTACACTGCTAGTGCTGCTGTGACCTCGGTCTGGAAGCGACGATGGCTGCTGCGTCTGGGGAAAGGGCCCCTGCCTTCACTGCACAGGAGTTGGAGAAACTTGTGGATGGGGTCCTCCCCCAGTACATGCAACTCTACGGTCCTCCAGACCAACAGGTTAGTACACAGGGAGCACGTTCTATGGGCTAGGCCTGGGTGGACAGGGCTGGGGGGAAGAGTGAAGGGGGCAGAGTTCATACTACAGTAAAGAATGGGAATAAATGGGCCACATGGTCAGAGTAGGGAGGGGGCCACTCACACTGATGGTGCAGTTGGTAATGACTGTTCCTCTTCCCTTGTGCATGTCATGTAGGTCAGCGCCCACCAGAAGAGGGACATTTGGCGTGCCATCGCCAAGGAGGTCCGGACCCTGGGGGCCCACCAGAGACGGGGCACCCACTGCCGGAAGAGATGGGAGGACATTCGCCACTGCAGCAAGAAGACAGCGGAGGCTCAGCTGGGGATGGCCTCCCAACGTGGGATTGGTGCCCGTCGCACCATGACCCCCCTGATGTTCCGGATCCTGGCGGTGGCCTACCCGGAGTTGGATGGGCGCTTGAGGACAACACAGCAGACACAAGGGAGTGAGTACAACCTCATTCTGCGGACTTTGCGTGCAGTGGAGGTGTCTGGGTGGGGGAGGTGGGCTGTGGGTGTCCCTAGGCCAGGGCAAATTCAGTAGGCAAGGCCCCTCCATAATGTAAGCCATGTGGCACTCTACCCCACCTCAGAAGAATGCCAAGTTAAGGGATAGTTGCCCCTGTGGCATCCATGTGCACAGATGTCCATCATTGCCATGTAGGCCATATCCCAGAAATTGCATGTGCAGAGGCCAGGAGCACGGCGTAATGCATGGGGCTGCTGCGTCTGTCTTGTCCGCCAACGGTAGCGGTATGCCATGCACTAAAACTCTCTTACTTCTGTCTCCCCCCCTTTTTCTGCTCTCCCTGTCCTTTTGTACATCAGCATCATCAGACGGAGGTACAATGGCACCGGAGCACGAGGGTGCTGCATCCCACATGGCCATGGAGTGCCACACCACAGACTCTGAATGCACCAGCGGGACGGAGGGTGAGGGGAGCTTCACGTCGGCCACCGGATCAGCAACCAGCGACACAGACTCGTCCGACGATGGGAGCTCCCTTGTGGTGGCGGCACCATCTGTGCCCCCCACTTCTACAGGTACAGCCGCCACCTCCCCTACCAGCACCGCCCTCCCAGCAGCCCCTCAGCGTTCTCCCCGTGCCCGCTCACCCAGGAGGGTGGGCATCACCTTCGCCCCAGGCCCCTCAGGCCCTGCCCCAGTCACCCCTGCTGCCCTCAGTGAGGAGGCTATTGACCTCCTCAGGTCACTCACTGTTGGGCAGTCTACCATTGTGAATGCCATCCAGGATGTAGAACGAGAGTTGCAACACGGTAATGCATTCCTGAAGGGCATTCATTCTGGTCAGGCTGTCCTTCAGCAAACCCTGCAATCTCTGGCTTCAGCACTCATGGCAGCCATTGTCCCTGTGTCTAGCCTCCCCCCTCCAACTTCCTCCACCCAGACCCAATCCCCTGTACCCCAGCCCATCCCAAGCACACCTACAGACCAGCATGCACACAAGTCAACACACACAAGTAGCTCAAGCAAACATAGGCACCACACACACCACAGGCACTCACACAAGCATCACACACATACGGATACAGCAACATCCACTGTGTCCACTGTGTCCCCCTCCTCTTCTTCTCCCTCCTCCCTCCCAGTCTCGTCTACACACACACCTGCATGCACCACATCTTCAGGCACTAGGACTCGCACCAGGACACCCAGCGCCACAAGCTGCTCACCTGCACTCACCACCTCCACTGCCATTTACACGTCCCCTGTGTCCTCTCCCAGTGTGTCTGTAACGCCCCCTCCCAAAGTACCCAAATGCTGGCAATCACTCACCCAACATCCATCCACCTCACGACAGCCTCCAGTACCTGCACCTGCACCCAAAACACCTAAAGTGACACCTCCTACAACCACCTCCTCTTCCTCCACTCCAAGACCCCCTCCAGCTACCCATCCCAGTCTCCGTCAGAAACTGTCCCTCTGTCAAATTGACCTTTTTGCCCCCCCTCCAATTCATCAGTCCCGTCGTAGCGCCTCAGCCAAAAAGCCTCCAGTACCAGTGGTGCGTGTTCCAGGTTTTAGGAATGCACTGTCCACCAGGGCAGGCAGTACGACCCAGAGCCAAGGCACTGGCAGCCCACCCCCTGTAAAGGCTCCAAAATTGGAGAGTGGACGACGGGACCGTGTCAAGACTCCTGGTGGGACAACAAGTGAAATGGGATCGAAGGCGATTGGTGAGTCAGCTGTAACTCCAAAAAAGGTGGGGAAGGTCCAGAGGAAGTATGCCCAGCCTGTTGTGAGTGTCACGGCGGAGACGTGCGCCATCTTTTCCGGCGGTCCAGACACAACTGCCAGCACCGTCGTCACTGGTCCACAGACCATCGCCATAGTCAGAGCCCAGGAGGGCCCAAGTATCGTCTCTGATCCAGAGAGCACCGCCAGAGTCACAGCCCAGCAGGGCCCAAGTATCGTCACTGGTCCAGAGACCACCGCCAGAGTCACAGCCCAGGAGGGCCCAAGTATCGTCACTGGTCCAGAGACCACCGCCAGAGTCACAGCCCAGGAGGGCCCAAGTATCGTTACTGGTCCAGAGACCACCGCCAGAGTCACAGCCCAGGAGGGATCAAGTATCGTCACTGGTCCAGAGAGCACCGCCAGAGTCACTGGTCCAGAGACCACCGCCAGAGTCACAGCCCAGGAGGGCCAAAGTATCGTCACTGGTCCAGAGAGCACCGCCAGAGTCACAGCCCAGGAGGGCCCAAGTATCGTCACTGGTCCAGAGACCACCGACAGGATGCCACAGTCCCGCTGGCTAATGATGGAACGTCATGCCACACACCAATGTCCAGTGTGAAGATCGTCATGCCACACACCAATGCCCAGTGTAGAGATCGTCATGCCACACACCAATGTCAGTATCAGGACCGCCATGGCAAAACAACGCTGAACAGCGCAAAGACCGCCATGGCAGAGCACCGCTGAACAGTCATGAACCTCAATGGTAAAGCACAGCTGAACAGGGCAAAGACCGCCATGTCAAAGCACCGCTGAACAGGGCAAAGACCGCCATGGCAAAGCACCGCTGAACAGTCATGAACCTCAATGGTAAAGCACCGCTGAACAGGGCAAAGACCGCCATGTCAAAGCACCGCTGAACAGTCCTGAACCTCAATGGCAAAGCAGCGCTGAACAGGGCAAAGACCGCCATGTCAAAGCACCGCTGAAGAGTCCTGAACCTCAATGGCAAAGCAGCGCTGAACAGGGCAAAGACCAGCATGTCAAAGCACCGCTGAACAGTCCTGAACCTCAATGGCAAAGCACCGCTGAACAGGGCAAAGACCGCCATGTCAAAGCACCGCTGAACAGTCATGAACCTCAATGGCAAAGCACCGCTGAACAGGGCAAAGACCGCCATGGTAAAGCACCGCTGAACAGTCATGAACCTCAATGGTAAAGCACTGATGAACAGGGCAAAGACCGCCATGGTAAAGCACCGCTGAACAGTCATGAACCTCAATGGTAAAGCACCACTGAACAGGGCAAAGACCGCCATGTCAAAGCACCGCTGAACAGGGCAAAGACCGCCTTGTCAAAGCACCGCTGAACAGGGCATGCACCGTGTAGGAATGAATGGACCGCCACATCAGGCATCCTTATTCCATGTGCAGCTGGGACAGTGACAGGACAGGAACTTTCACGGGGAGACGCATCCAGTCTGGGCACCAGTCCCCCTCCAGAACAAGTGGAGACCTGCATCTACTTGAGAGACTGTGGCTTTGCACTCCCCAGGATGGCACAGTGGGCAACCCACCCACTGTAGAGACTTGAGAGACTGTGGCTTTGCACTCCCCAGGATGGCACAGTGGGCAAACCACCCACTGTAGAGACTTGAGAGACTGTGGCTTTGCACTCCCCAGGATGGCACAGTGGGCAAACCACCCACTGTAGAGACTTGAGAGACTGTGGCTTTGCACTCCCCAGGATGGCACAGTGGGCAACCCATCCACTGTAGAGACTTGAGAGACTGTGGCTTTGCACTCCCCAGGATACATCAATGGGCATGGAGCCCCGTCGTGGATCTGGCTTCGCATTCATCTGGCTGAGGTGCCCCCCCTTCCCTTCCCCCTGAGGTGCCTGTTTTATTTCTATCTGGTGCCCCGGCAGTGTTCTCTCCGATTTTGGTCAGGTATCTATTGTGGGCCTCGCCCATGCATTTATGGACTGTTGGTGCACGGACATTGTTGTGTACATATCTGCACTACTTCTTGTATTGTATATATAATTATGAGTAATTTAGACATATATATCTGTATATTTTTGTATGACATGTATATTGGCACATTACAATGTTTGACCGAAATTCTCTTTGTCTTTTGATTCTTCCGGGGGGATTGTGGGTTGTTAATGTGATAATTTTGACTGCATTGGTGTGTATGTTGTAATATGCGAGGGTGGGGGTGTTTGGTGGGTGTCCCCCTAACTTTTGCATCCCCTCTCCCCCGTGTCGTAGATGCAGTACTCACCGGTATCTTCTGCGCCTACTTCGCTGTTGGTCGTAAAGGAGCAGAAAGACAAGGGCAGGTAGTATTTGGAGGTCCGGGTCCATGGAGTCGTCGTTCCTCGTGGGATATGTTAAGGTGAGCGATTTCCCATAGCACAAGCTGTTTCCGCCATGTTTTTATCCACGGTGAATCCGCCCCGGAAAAGGTGGCGGATTGGCGGGTTGTAATAGTGTGGGCGGTACATTGTCTCCCGCCTGTCTGCTGGCGGTGACCGCCTTGCTGCTTGTCTGTACCACCGTGGCGGGCGGTGTGTTAAAGTGGCTGTCTTTGTTGGCGGTTTCCGCCAGGGTCATAATTCCCTTTTTTTGTCCGTCGGCCTGTTTGCGGTATTACCGCACCTTTTACACCGTCCGCCAGGGTCGTAATGACCCCCAATATCTTTTACACTGGTTTCTCCTTTCTGTGATATGATGGGGGGAGTTATAAATTGTGTTTAAAGGAAGTGATTTATATGGTACTTGTAATAAATTGTTTTTGAGATAAATGAAGGGTAATGGTGTGTGTATATGTTTGATGTTTTAAAAAAAGTTTGTACCTAGGGGTTGTTGTTTTCTGTAATTCACTGAAGCATCAGCAAAGTTTTGGTGAGTTAACATCTCCAAGTTGGGGGAGCGAGCAAGCTGGCAAGCAAGATGACCACACACGAGTGAGACTCCTGCTGTCTGGGCCAATATCCATCAGTACCACCCTTCAAGTGCTGAACATGAAGTGAAAAATCATTACTAATCTATACCTGATGACTGCTGTTATACAGTGGTGCCACGGCATGGGACAAAAAGCCTTTAGGAGATGATGGATTGAGCGCCCCTGCCCCGCCGCTCTATCTTGTCCGCACTGTGCACAGAGGCCTGCCGGAAACCTTTAGGGGAATGCTCAGTGGTGCGTGGACGGGGCCCGCGACACTGCACAGTGAGGGCCGCCTGCACTGCTGGTGGCGAGCGGCGCAGGCTCTGCAAGAGAGCTGTATCTGATTGAGAATTGTGCTCACCATTAAATACTGAGGCGGGCCCCCCGGCCGAGCATTAACAGCTGCGTGCCACACGGAGACCTAATGAGAGCTTTCGACTCTGGCTGGTCAGAGCAAAGGTTGGACCTCCGATGATGCAGGCTGTAGTCTGCCCGTACTAATGGAGGTGAGTGGCACCAGCCCTTCTGGGATGCAGAGATTGGGGCCTGCCTGGAGATCTGGCAGAGGGGGCCCCAGGCAAGAGTTCATTTGCCTTCTGTGACCTGGTGGCTGGGAGGGATGCATGACCTGGAGCTAAAGGACTGAGTCCACAACACTGTCAATTGAGGGCTGCCCATGCTGCAGGTGGCATGCGGTGCGTGCTCTGAAGGAGAGCCACATCTGATTGAAGCTTGTGACTGCCGTTAAATGCTGAGGCATGCTGCCTGCACAGACATTAACAGCCACGGTGACGCCTACCAGGCCCTATCGTCTCTGCTGGACAGAATGAGGGCTGGACCTCTGGTAATGTGAGCTGGGACTGGCTCTGCTACACGAGGTGAGTGGCACCAGCCCAACCAGAGGGCAGGAGCTAGGGCCTGTCTGAGTATCTGGTGGTAGGGGCCCCAGGTGAGAGCTCATCGACCTGCTATGGCTTGGTGGTCGGGAGAGGCAGTGCAGCCTGGAGCTGAGAATCCACAGGCTCCACGGACCGCCTTGTCAAGCGGTATCATCCCCTGCCATACTTATTGAAACATCCAGCATGGGCTCTGGGCATGGGCGAGTTGGAGGAACTGCACATATAAGACTGCAACCCATTCAATGCAGATTTGGATATGAGGGCAACAAGAACTAACAACAACAAAAAAATAGTGCAGACCTGTAACCTGGCCAGACACTAGTTCTGAGGTCGACCGGCCTTGAGCTCCCCTATGGCTGTTCTTTCCTTGCTGCTTGGGGAGTGCGCGATGAAGGCTCATGGTCATTAGTGACTGAGGCCTGTTGCGACTGACAAGGTGGCATGCCTCCCGGTTGAACCTAACAGAGAGGGGATCCTTGAGGACAGCATAGATCCCCTCTGCACAGTTGCAGTTTCCCGATAGGTGACTACGAGAGGCAGGAATAGAAGTACTTTGAAGGGGAGACTGTGCCAACTTTTATGAGCTCCACACTGCATGGTTGATACTGACTGTATTATTCTTCTGCATAGCAGTGTCTGCACCCCCCTATATCGTTGGGCCTCCGACATCCATACAGGGGTCCAGGGGTGCAGCAGCTACCCTGGGGACCTTTTATCCCGACTGTAGGAAGTTGGCTCTGTATGCACTATTTCAAAGTAAGGAATAGTATGCACAGAGTCAAGGGTTCCCCTTAGAGGTAAGATAGTAGCACAAAGAGATAATTCTAATGCTCTATTTTGTGGTAGTGTGGTCGAGCAGTAGGCTTATCAAAGGAGTAGTGTTAAGCAATTGTTGTACACACACAGGCAATAAATGAGAAACACACACTCAGAGACAATTCCAGGCCAATAGGTTTTTGTATAGAACAATATATTTTCTTAGTTTACTTTAAGAACCACAGGTTCAAGATTTACATGTAATACTTCAAATGAAAGGTATTGCAGGTAGGTACTTTAGGAACTTTGAATTAGAAAAATAGCATGTACAGTTTTCATATAAATTACATATAGCTATTTTAAAACTAGACAGTGTAATTTTCAACAGTTCCTGGGGGGAGTAAGAGTTTGTTAGTTTTTGCAGGTAAGTAAACCACCTACGGGGTTCAAGTTTGGGTCCAAGGTAGCCCACCGTTGGGGGTTCAGAGCAACCCCAAAGTTCCACACCAGCAGCTCAGGACCGGTCAGGTGCAGAGGTCAAAGTGGTGCCCAAAGTGCAGAGGCTTCAATGGAGAAGGGGGTGCCCCGGTTCCAGTCTGCCAGCAGATAAGTACCCGCGTCTTCGGAAGACAGACAAGGGGGGTTTTGTAGGGCACTGGGAGGGACACAAGTCCACACAGAAAGTACACCCTCAGCGGCACGGGGGCGGCCGGGTGCAGTGTGCATACAAGCGTCGGGTTTTCAATAGAAAGCAATGGGAGACCAAGGGGTCTCTTCAGCAATGCAGACAGGCAAGGGGGGGGCTCCTCGGGGTAGCCACCACCTGGGCAAGGGAGAGGGCCACCTGGGGGTCGCTCCTGCACTGGAGGTCGGATCCTTCAGGCCCTGGGGGCTGCGGGTGCAGAGTCTTTACCAGGTGTCAGATCTTAGAAGCAGGCAGTCGCGGTCAGGGGGAGCCTCGGGATTCCCTCTGCAGGCGTTGCTGTGGGGGTTCAGGGGGGTCAACTCTGGCT
Organism: Pleurodeles waltl; assembly: GCF_031143425.1. Taxonomy (NCBI): domain Eukaryota; kingdom Metazoa; phylum Chordata; class Amphibia; order Caudata; family Salamandridae; genus Pleurodeles; species Pleurodeles waltl. Next base: position 1,374,182,887 of record NC_090447.1, on the reverse strand, counting down.
CCTCACGGTCTCGCAGTCGCCGGGGAGTCCTCCCTGAAGTGTTTGTTCTCCACAAGTCGAGCCGGGGGCGTCGAGTGCCAAGTCTCACGCTTCCGGCGGGAAACAAAAGTTGTTTCAAAGTTGCTTCTTTGTTGCAAAGTTGCAGTCTTTGGTGAACAGAGCCGCTGTCTTCGGGAGTTCTTGGTCCTTCTAGATGCAGGGCAGTCCTCTGAGGCCTCAGAGGTCGCTGGTCCCTGTGGAAAGCGTCGCTGGAGCAGTGTCTTTAGAAGTGGGGAGACAGGCCGGTAGAGCTGGGGCCAAAGCAGTTGGTGTCTCCGTCTTCTCTGCGGGGTTTTTCAGCTCAGCAGTCCTTGTCATAGTTTGGACTCTTGGTCTGAGCAAGACTGCTGGTCTCAGGATGACAGTACTTTCGTTTGTAGGTGACTAAGGGGGTCATTCCGACCCCGGCGGGCACCGCCCGCCGGGCTGAAACCGCCCAAACACCGCACCGCGGTCAAATGACCGCAGCGGTGATCACAACTTTCCCGCTGGGCCGGCGGGCGATCTCAAGCAGATCGCCCGCCGGCCCAGCGGGAAAGCCCCAGCAAAGATGAAGCCGGCTCCGAATGGAGCCGGCGGATTTGCTGGGGTGCGACGGGTGCAGTGGCACCCGTCGCGATTTTCAGTGTCTGCTTTGCAGACACTGAAAACCTTAATGGGGCCCCCAGGGGTCCCACGACACCCGTTCCCGCCAGCCTCTTCCTGGCAGTGTAAACCGCCAGCAACAGGCTGGCGGGAAGGGGGTCGAAATCCCCAGCGCCGCCATGGAGGATTCCCTGGGGTAGGGGAAAACCGGCGGGAAACCGCTGGTTCCCCTTTTCTGACCGCAGCTTTACCGCCGCGGTCAGAATTGCCCCGGAAGCACCGCCAGCCTGTTGGCGGTGCTTCCTCTGCCCTCTGCCCTGGCGGTTTCAAACCGCCAGGGTCAGAATGAGGGCCTAAGTCTCTTCCTACAACTATTTGTAACTGTTATCCAAACCTTACCGACTTACTAGCAGTACCTCACCAGAAACACAATAGTAAAAGGTGATTTGTAGCAGTCGCTTACCCATGGACTCAAAGTACAATATCTCAGGGTTGTCGTGGTTAAACGGAAATTACCCTTTTCTCACAGATTTATTATGTCTCATACAAACAAAGGCAATAACACAGATGCAGTAAAGTTATAATAGTTTTTATTCAACATAACTGCAATTTGTGATAAGTTGCATGAACTGCAATGATTAGGATAATGAATATACCAAGCAACAGTATTGTAAAGAGGAGAGTCATTGTTATAAAGACCCCCACCATTATGCAATATATGAAAGAAATATATGTATATGTAAAAGATGGAATAAGCCCTAATACCCTAAGGAGAGTAGGTCTAACCTCCTACCTAAAAAAGGAAGATCTGGGTTCGTTAAACCTAATCTGCCAAAGCTGTGTCCATGAGAGGAGCCCCCAACCCTTGTTACCTTGGAATGAGGTCTCTATCTCAGACTCCGCAGGGACACGAAGACTGGGTCAGTGTCAAGATGACTGCAGCATCGGTATCAGCGATGGTGGCGATGCCCTCTGGTCGGAATCCCTCTGATTATCTGTCTAAAAGTGTGTTGTTTTCATACAGATCTACAAGGTCCCCTGACATAAGTGTTATTCATAACAATAGATAACAGGCATGCTTGGGACGGCAATTAATATCAACAATCCCTCGAAAGTATAGAGAGGGAATATCCCTAAGTGTGAATGCCTACTGTATGTTTGTCTTTCGTGCTTGATCTTGACGCCTTGGCGCAGTGACACTGATAATAGAACCCATAACAAGTGGCCTAACTATAAACAAGGCCGCCATTTTAAAGGAAATAAATAATTAAATGGACTAAGCCAGAGCAAGGTAAGTAGGTTAAAAGTCACTGGGTGACGGGGGCACGAGTTTACAAGCCTACGGCTAAGCTAACTCCTGTTAACCCGTTAAAACAAACTAGGATTCACTACACCCTCCCCATTGCCGTAACAGGTATGATGAAGGTAAAGAAACCCAATCACTAAAAAGCTGCTACTGAACTAAAAAGCCAAAAAACTTAATGATAAAATAAATGCTGTGTTATAAAATTCGTTTAAAAAACATTTCAGAGACTTTAATATCAACCATGACAAGTAGAGCAAACTTTTAGTATAATTGCTACTTTATTAGAATCGGGAACTGGCAAGCAAATTCATCAAATTATGTGCTATATGCAGGATCTTGAAGAATGTCATCGAAGTCACCATTCAAGGATCTCAAAAATGAGTCAACAACGTCTGAAGTGAAATCGAGAGCTGGACGGACAAACGGATCCACAGAGCAGAAGTGAGCCATAGTTATCGGTGTATCGACACTCGCTGCAGTGTCCTCATCCATGTTAGATCGTATAACAGAAGGCTCATAGGTGGCCTCGCGGAGCAACCTCAGTCTAAAGGGGCATGACTGTGTATGAACCCTCATCGGGGACATCAGCAGTTCGTGGTCCAAAGGAGATGTCGGTGCAACAGCAAGACAGACCATAGGCAGATGTTCAAAGAGACACCATATGCAGCGGAACACCGGTTGTACGCACCACAGTAGAGGCCGGAATGACAATGACCAGTCAAATTCCAGTTCCACCAGCAAAGGTGTACCGAAGATCCGAACCATGCGTTCACGGCACAGCGGAGTTGACGGGAGCGGCTCCATTGCTCTGTGTCGCTGGAAAAAAACAACCACCGCGAATCAGAAAAAATAGCAGTAGTAGTCCGCCAATTAAAGCCAAAATAATTGGAAAGCCACCAAACACACTGGAAAAGAGAGAATGGATGGCTGATGGGATGACTCCGAAGACAGTCTGGAAGATGGACACGAAACCAGACCCGACAGCCTTAAAGAATTGAACAATCCCAGTTGTGCTTGAAGCATTGAATATTCTGGACAGCAACTCTCCAAAGTGTTTGGGGAAATCGGTATTTAAAAGGGATTGTATCTCGGCTGATGATCTTGCAACCTGGAGAGCATACGTCTCTTTTGCGGATGTCAAGGCGACCTGTTTTTGAAACAATAGCGCCTTCAGTCTACTCAACTTGTCATAGTTCACATTAATAGTATCAATGTGGGGCCACATTTCAGATACTTGTATCTCTCGTGTGGGGGGAAACAAAACATGGCCACAACACGTAACGACCTTCGTGACTGAGATTGCGTAGGCAATTCCAGGTCGCAAGCCGCAACAGCTGTCATCGCTCAGAAGAACATAACTCCCATTAGAAAGAACATGAAACACTGAACAAATCAAGGGGACGGGAGTACCCTTCAGAAAACAGGCCAAATTTGCGACCCCCGCATTGCAAAGACCGTGAAGAGACACCTGTTTGCATATCATTGAATGACGAACAGTAGTCTCACATTCACTTCCGCTAAGAAAGACCTCTTGTTCGCCGTTCAGCCATCGATACTCAAAGAGCAACTCCCACTCTTCCTTAATAAAGCTATCTCCTAGCCGTTCATATTGTCCCACTACAAGATGTTTCAGGCAGCTTGAGAAACGAAACGTTGAAAACGGTAAATTAATAATGCCGTGTAAGAGCCAGATAGTTGAAGGACTCTCTGCTACCGTGAAGGGCAACTTATCTAATTTTTCTACTTGAAGCAAGGTGAAACGAGCCTCTCTTTTAGCCATTGTCACTTGTTCCCTGGAAAAATTAAAAGCAGCGAATAGTTCACTCCCATTAAGGTATTTCCATGGAATGTGGCCACTTTTCAGCGTCTGCAATGCCCAACTCAGCTGCATGATGGAACGCAGCTGTGTTTGCTCATGATATAACCGAGACAAATCAGTCTGAGTGATATCAATAGCAGATGACTCTATATTCGACAGGGAATAAATCCTGTTGGATAGCGTGTTCATGCCATTGTCGACAACAGCCAATGTGTTTTCCAAATTCTCTTTATCAAGTTGCCGTAAATGTGCAGCAGCCTCAATTTGAGAACGTTTCCAAATTTCATTATACATGGCATATAAAAACCGTTTCGAGCATTGTTTTCTAGGACCTAATAGGAAATCTTGTAGGTCTATACTGTCAGAAAGAGTATTCAGGTGTTGTTTCACAGCTGTTAAGGTGTTCGTTTGTACCCATTGTTGGCACAGCTTGCCCACACTGTGTGTTGTAATTATACGAGCATGCTGACCTGACAAAAAGCGAGGGTCTGGTCTATGAATGGAAAAAAACCCTGAAGAGTTCAAAAAACGCCTTTGACACTCATCAGTATCGGTGGGCCATACCAACCATCCCCCGGGACTGGAAAGTGAAGAATTATAGTCACCAGCCTTAACCAATGCATCTAGCCTTTCCTCAGAAACATTTAGAAAGTGTTGCCAATCTTTAAATTTTGTCGGTGTAGGGATACTGGCCGTGTTTAGATCCTTTATTTTAGCTAATCCCAGACATAATGTCTGCTCAACAGTGTCATTTAAAAAAATCATTTGCACAGGAATTAAGCAAGCTCGAAACAAAGCCTCCCTACCCTGTACCTGCCAATCTTGCGTCCCCCATACACTCTTCAAATCGATAGTGTTCTTCCAATATTCATAACCCTCAATCAAAAGTCGGGAAACAAAGGGATCTGAATAAATCAGTTTTGTATCTGTTAGCAACAGTTTTCTAATGTGTGTCGTGGGTAATTTAAAATAATAAGATTCAGCTTTCGTTGTATCATGCCCAGAAAAGTATGTGAATTTGTCACTGTAATACTTTGGACTCCCCACCCGTGGTGTTGAACAATGTTCCCATTGTGTGTAGTTAAAAAGAGGCCTATATCTAGTTGCACGGTGCAGGTAGTGATGTACCCAATTATTATAGCAGAACATTTCACCATAATTCATTGTAAAATCATATACATCATCACTTCCAAAAGCGGAGTAGTCCTTCATTTCAGTTAGCATGGAATCCACTGTTTGGACATCCCAATCATCAGAGACAACATTAGGTGTAATAACATCAGACATAGAAATTTTGAACACGTATGGTATTTGAATTATCTCTGTAGGCCCGTATATATCGAACGGAACTTTGTCCCAAACAATCCCATCAGAAATTGGAATAGCTGTAATATTGACAGGGGACAAATCACGTCGGACCTTATGTGATGAATGATGTGGTTTTAAAATTACATCAACAGGCTCCACTGAGGAGCGATCAGCAATATAGTGACCATTAATTAGTAAAAAGAAAACAGTCACAAAACCAATCCATAAAAACAATGCAATAAATGTCAAACAGAACCAGAGATAGTTCCATGGATATATCAAATAGTTCTTTTTAAGCCATTGATAGAACTTGCTACCTCTGGAAAGTTTGTCAGTCTCAGTTGAGGATGAATCTGAAGAAAAATCATCAATATCCACAAAATAGCCAGAGGAAGTCTCCGCAAACACAGGACTCATCGAATTCCCATCCACTGTATGTGGAGGTTCATGATAGATGACGTTACCAGTCGATGAAGTGTTTGTGTAAAATACAGCCAAATCCTGTAGCGGTGTGTTCTCCGAAGTTGTTACAGGAACCAACAAAAGTTCATTTTCCGCCCTCCCCATGGTCGAGGAAGTGTCTGGAACAGCAGCTGACATAGTTGCATAGTCAGTAGTAGCGATGGTCATCCTACTATGTAGAGGGATGTCCTGTTGGGTAGTGAGAGGGGATCGGGAATCACCCAAGGGACCTCCTGGTCTACTGTGAAGAATCGGCCACATGGTGTAGTTTGATGTCATCAATGGAGATGAATCTGTTTGATTTGGAACCAGACAATGGCGGAAGGATGACAGTCCTGGTGCCTTTTATCCCCAAGACCGGTACAGGTGCTCTGTATGCTGGACCAAACTCTTTTTTCACAGCGATCTTCTCACGAACCAGATCCCCAATGTTAGGAATCCAGCCAGTCGAAGTTTTCGCCACATCCCTTATTCCCAAGGTGGCAGCGCTTGCAGATGATTTATCATCACGGAATTGTTGAAGCTCCTGTAAAACAGCGAGACGTTCTTTTATGTCAAATGGTGTTTCTGCTGCCACCATACCAGGGGCATCAAGATCGGGAACATACATAGTTGTCCCAAAGAGAACCTCATATGGAGACTTTCCCCCCAAGGACCGTCTTGGCAGATTATTCAGTGCTCTCTGGATCCCATATAGGTGATGTAACCATCTGCGGCCTGAACCTAATACTCGAGCTGTTAAGGACTGCTTTAGATCACGATTCCGCCTCTCCACGACCGAATTTCCCTCGGGATGGTATGGTGAGGAGTAATGGAGTTCAACACCCATCGTCCTCATGGTGTCCCTGAAAGCCTTAGAGGCAAATGCAGGGCCCTGGTCCGAATGGAATGCTGCAACCGCATATGTACCGATAAAGATCAGCAAATCTTTTATAACAGTCCGGGCGCCAGCCGACCGCTGTGGCCATACCCACAGGAATCTAGAACAGGAATCTACAGCCACTAAAATGTATTTGTATGCACCATCAGGTTGCAAAGGACCACAATGGTCCAGGTACCCACAATGGAGTGGTTTGTCTGACACTAAGAGAGATGTCTGCGGAGGGCGTCTGATATTCGAGCCCTTAATCTGCTGACAAATGTCACAGCAAAGGACATACTGTTTAGTCCGTCTGCATAGACCAGGCCACCAGTACCGTTGTTGTAGAATGGTGATAATGGCCTGTATACCAGCATGTGCAGAAGCGACACCCTCATGTGCAGCTGTAATTAGTTCCAATCTTTGGTCTTCATTTGGGATCACTCGATCACCAACATCAGGAATTGTTGCAAAAGCAACATTCTGTGCACTGATATGATAGGTATAGTTCGTAGGGTATCCTTTTGGAAGGGTCTTGCCTGCAGCCGAGGCTTTAACGGCAATCAGTATTTCATTATCCAACCTCGTCCTAGAACGAGTAACTGCAGCCACAGAAGCCGTAGCTACTGATGCTTTGGCTGCTTCGTCAGCCAATGTATTACCGGCAACATGTATTCCTACACGTTGGTGCCCTAATGTATGTACTACATGGACACATGGCAGCTTATCTTTAAGATCAGCCACCCTTCCCCACAACATTTTGGGGGTCATTCTGACCCTGGCGGTCCATGACCGCCATGGCGGAGGGCGGCGGAAGCACCGCCAACAGGCTGGCGGTGCTTCCTGGGCGATTCTGACCGCGGCGGTAAAGCCGTGGTCAGAAAAGGGGAGCCGGCGGTTTCCCGGTGGTTTCCCGGTGGTTTCCTGACAGTTTCCCGCCGGTTTCCCGCTGGCCCAGGGAATCCACCATGGCGGCGCTGCTTGCAGCACCGCCATGGGGATTCCGACCGCCTTCCCGCCAGCCTGTTTCTGGCGGTGTCCACCACCAGAACCAGGATGGCGGGAACGGGTGCCGTGGGGCCCCTGGGGGCCCCTGCACTGCCCATGCCACTGGCATGCGCAGTGCAGGGGCCCCCTAACAGGGCCCCACAAAGATTTTCACTGTCTGCTGTGCAGACAGTGAAAATCGCGAAGGGTGCCACTGCACCCGTCGCACCCCTGCAACTCCGCCGGCTCCATTCCGAGCCGGCTTCATTGTTGAAGGGGCTTTCCCGCTGGGCCGGCCGGCGGTCTTCTGGAGGTCGCCCGCCGGCCCAGCGGGAAAGCCGGAATGGCCGCTGCGGTCTTTTGACCGCGGAGCGGTCTTTCGGCGGGAACCGCTTGGCGGGCGGCGACCGCCTACTGCCGAGGTCAGAATAACCGCCTTTGTGTTTAATGGTGTTCCCTTTAGAGTCTCTAAACTCGTTCAGTTTCCAATGAGTGAGGTATTCATTGTATGACTGGACGCAGTAATACGAATCACAGACAATCAAAGTCTGTGTTCCTGGCTCTGTATTTTCGAGCGCTAGAAGAAGAGCCTTAAGCTCAGCCAACTGGGCTGTGCAGTCCCCTATGGTCTGTGTGTAGGTATTATGAGGATGGAAAACTTCGTCTTCCATTACCCCGCACACGGCTGCGCAAGCTGCAGAGTATTGATGTTTAGTACCCACAGCCGGTTGTGCCGATCCGTCAGTATAAATGATTGTATCATAACTGTCTATTGGCAATATGTGTAAGGGAGCGAGGTACTCCTGTTCATACTGGAGAAACTCCTGTGTCTGAAGTCTTGGGTCAAACACATAATCAACATCAGTGGCAGTCAGAGACGTTGCCCACTGAATCCAGCGTGGATGCAATGCCTTAGCGTTAGGAACGCTCGCTTTAGTGACAGCCTCTAAGGCCGGAACCGGGGAGACAACAACAATGCGTTTCCCCTGGGCAAGCGGTCTCTCCTTTATGACGGCAATCTGAACTGCCGTCAGAATTTTTTCAGTAGGAGCAAAACGTTTCTCTGCATTGGAGTACAAATGTGATTTGTATGCTATTGGCACCGTGTCACCCTCATTAAAGGTGACATAGGTAAATCCTAGGGCACCAGCTATTATTCTGATGACCAAATTCGTTTTATTATCCCGTGTGTACAAGTGTCTAGCTTCCAGCATGTCTCGTTGTATGTCCCTTAGGATGTGTGTGTGTTCAATTGTCCATCGCCTGCTAGAATAATTGGGCTGAATTAAGTCATATAATGGCTTTACGCGTTCAGCATAATCTGGAATATATGTTCTGCCAAAATTAAAGAAACCCAGTAATGACTGCAATTTCTTAAGCGTGTTCGGAGGCTGTAGCTGAGCACACTTCTCTAGGAAGTGCGGGCCAGGCTCTTCCCCTCGTTTGATAGCTCATATCCCAGGAACAATACACTAAGAAAGGCAATCTTGCTTTTCATAAAATTAAATTTATATCCGTAGGCAGCAAATCCCAGAATTATACGATCGACCCTTGCAAGATGAATGTCAAGGGTGTCATCAGTGAGATAGATATCATCCACATATGATGATGCCTCGGAATCAAGCTCGTGCAAGATTGATGTGACACGGGCCGAAAACAGTCCTGGGCTGTTCTTATAACCTTGGGGTAAACGACAAAAGCGTTTCTGAGAACCAAAGGAAAATGCACTTAGGTCTCTACTTTCATGTGCTAAATTCTGGCAGAAAAAACCATTAGATATATCCAATGTAGTTTTGTATTTTTTACGCACTATATTATTAATTAGCGCTGTGCTGTGTGAATTTTGTATAGCATAAGTGCGTGCATGACTATTCAAGTGCCTATAATCAACCACTATTCTATATGAATGATCAGGTTTCGCAACGGGAAACAGCGGATTATTCATTGCCGATGTACAGGGCTCAATTACTCCCTGGTATTCAAGTTGTGACAGTATCTCCGTCACTGGAGCTTTTGCTTCATGTTTAACAGGGTATTGTGGCTGCGGGTGTGGTGTAGACCGAACGGGAATAACATGACAAGGAGAGTCCTTGTCCCATCCTACATGATTACGGTATAATGCAGGTGCCTGCGCTAAAGCCCATTCAGCAGCATAGGCTTGTTTGTCTGCCTCCGGAACAAGATCGGAGAAAGAAGGCAAAATGACATCTTCCCAATGTGGGATCTTGCGGACATGTTCCGGTGGCCAGTCTCTCTTGGCCAACAGGATATCACTAGTAAGTTCATCCCAAAATATTACACTAATAATGCGTTCCACGTCTCCCTCTATCTGAATTGTTAAATCAAAAGCCCGATCGGGTGGGAGTATGCGGCCATCCGCCGTTTCAACTGCGATGTAATCGCTAGTTGCTGTCGCATCCAGATGATCTTTCAGACTCTGGCGACATATCGTGACCTCTGCCGCGCTGTCCAACAGAGTCACTGCCCAGCTCTTGTTCCTCAACAGTGTTCTCAATACTACCGGCATTTTTAATGGTCAGTGCAGCCACTTTCTTCTTTTTAAATTGTGGCTTTTGTTGAGGAGTCTTTTCTTCTTTTTTAACAGTAGACTGTGGCGAGTCTTTCTTTTCTTTCACGTATTCCGGACGTCGATCTTGACGGCCCCCTCTCTCGCTACGTCTATCCGGTGCATCCTGAATGGAAAGAGAAGGACGTGAATCAGTATATCTGTCTGGAGTTCTAATGTTATCCCTATTTCTGAGATGTTACCTCCTTTCGGAGTACTCTGGATGAGGAGAAGCAGCTCTTTTGTTTCTCCTATCCTTGAAATCTTTTTGTTTTTCCCAGCGCTTCTTAGAGCCCTCTTGTGCCTGCTTTGTACCTTCCTTATGGGTGGTATTTGGTAATTCAAATTTTTTAGGTTTGGCTCCCAAACCATCCCGTCCTATACTAGTATAGGTATCGGATATTATTCTCGGCAGCTGTCTCTATTGTTCCATATTTGGAGTTTCCCGGAGACGCTGGCATATTGCCAGTGCCACCGCTTCCCCTTTAATATTACTCAGTATTATCGAAGAGACGGCATCAAAGTTACGCATCAATTTCATCCCCAGATCCAAGGCCGGTGCGGCCCCATGTTAATTTTGTATTTGTTTTAACACTTCCGGTAAATTGGCAAGTGTAGGGGTACCATGTGTGGTAGTATAAACGGCAGCGAAGACTGTACCCCATGTGGCACATTCATCCACCGAGGGAACCATCCCAAACGGCAAGCACATAGTGAGCAATCTATGTTTGTCCTGCGGCCCCGTATGGGGGAACACAGCTTCCAGCTGATTTGTTTTCTGGGCAATCCAGAACGGTATTTTTTCCCGTTCCGTGGGCACTTTACCCATAATGGTATGCACTGTTTGTGGATTAATCCCGGTAGCTAATTGATATCCACCAGCTACTGGCGGCGCTGGGGTAGTATTCAATGTTCGCATCACGAACTGAACCAATCGTCTATAAAATGCCACTAATTCATTATATAATATTCGCAAATCTGCGATCGGCATACTCTGGATGCCTGGGTGAGGTGTATATGTGGCAAACATAGGCCATGTAGGTCCCTCATTACTTAAAGGACCTAGCCTCACCCGTCTTAGTACATGTGGTAGGGCGCCTTCAAACCAGTTCTGGTGTTCTTGATATGTGAGCGATATTTCATGATACTGGTATGCTTTGTATCTTACGGGCACGTCCGCAATGTCATATGTGTGAAATGTGTGCGTCCGTTGGTCAGCCTCAGGAAAGGCAACCCAACAGTAAAATGTTTCTGTTTGGTAGGCTTCACTCGCTTCTACAATCAGAGTAACATCCCCGCCCTCTTCCGTAAGGCCATGCGCTATTAAATGTTGTGTAAGTGCATTTCTAGCATTTGCAGGAATGTCTATGGTATTGGCCATATTTGTTTTAGAGAAACGGAACACCAAAATAGGGGAAGTTTCTCCTTTTGTGAGTTCGAGCTCGAACAACCTACAGCCTAAGCAGGTGTTACCTGTTTGGCTGAGGAGGATTCTCCCAAAGACCACGGACGTCTCCGTATAATGGCACTGAGGGTACCTGTTGTCTGTGAGACAGTGATAGTCAGGGTATCCGTAAATTAGTGCCTAAACACCAATGTTGGGCGCCATGTCGTAGTTTGGACTCTTGCTCTGAGCAAGACTGCTGGTCTCAGGATGACAGTACTTTAGTTTGTAGGTGACTAAGGCGGTCATTCCAACCCTGGCGGTCGGTGATAAAGCAGCGGCCAACCCGCCAACAGGCAGGCGGTCAAAAAAATTGAATTCTTACCCTGGCGGGAACCGCCAACACAGCCCGCCACCTTAACACTCCGATCGCCACGGCGGGACAGACAAACAGCGCGGCGGTCACCGCCAACAGGCAGGCGGCAGACAATGTACCGCCCACAGTATCACAACTCACCAATCCGCCACCTTTTCCGGGGCGGGAGCCCCGCCGATAAAAACACGGCGGAAACAGACTACGAACGGGAAAACGCTCACCTCTATATACTCCACGAGGACGGAGGACAGCATGGAACCCGAATTAAACATCCTACCAGCTCTTGTCTTCCTGCTCATCTACCACGAGTAAGAACTCCGGCGCAGAAGACAACGGTGAGTACTGCACCTACGACACAGGGGAGGGGGGAGGACGAAAGGTTACGGGCACACACATACGCCCCCCCCCCAACTATCAACATACTAATGCAGAGCAACAACTGAGTGACACCCCTCAAACCCCCCTGAAAAATGCAAAGACATAATAAAAATGTTAATTTAAATTTATGTATAAATTAGGTTCATTGAAGTCATGGAAAATTATTGTTATGAAATATCAAAGCAAAAATAATGAACAGTGCGAAAGCTATGTACATAGTCAATAAGTCCTGCTCAGTGTGTCAAATATCCACAGTCCGTGGGCTAATGTCTACCAAACACATGGGCAAAGCCCACACAGGAGACCTGAGTCCGTTGGAGAGAACACTGCTGGGACATCAGATGACAAAACTACAGGCACCTCAGGGGGAAGGGAAGGGGGGGCACCTCAGCCACAGGAGTCCACGACGCCAGATCCACGAAGGGGCCACCATGCCCACTGTGCCATCCTGGGGAGTGCAAAGCCACAGTCTCTCAAGTCTCTACAGTGGGTGGGTTGCCCACTGTGCCATCCTGGGGAGTGCAAAGCCACAGTCCATCAGGTGGATTACAGACTCCACTGGTCATGGAGGAGGCAGGGTGCCCAGAGTGCAGCGTGAACACTAGCTCGACACAGAACCGGCACTGTCAATGGGCCAGCGGAGCTTGACAGGAAGGGCCCAGCGGAGCGGTGCTTGACAGGGAGAGCCCAGCGGAGCGGTGCTTGAGACGGCGGGGCCCAGCGGAGCGGTGCTTGAGACTGCGGGGCCCAGCGGAGCGGTGCTTGACAGGAAGGGCCCAGCGGAGCGGTGCTTGACAGGAAGGGCCCAGCGGAGCGGTGCTTGACAGGAAGGGCCCAGCGGAGCGGTGCTTGAGACGGCGGGGCCCAGCGGAGCAGTGCTTGAGACGGCGGGGCCCAGCGGAGTGGTGCTTGAGACGGCGGGTCCCAGCGGAGTGGTGCTTGAGACGGCGGGGCCCAGCGGAGCGGTACTTGACAGGAAGGGCCCAGCGGAGCGGTGCTTGACAGGAAGGGCCCAGCGGAGCGGTGCTTGACAGGAAGGGCCCAGCGGAGCGGTGCTTGACAGGAAGGGCCCAGCGGAGCGGTGCTTGAGACGGCGGGGCCCTGTTCAGCGGTGCCTGTCTTCACGGCGGGGCCCTGTTCAGCGGTGCCTTTCTTCTCGGCGGGGCCCTGTTCAGCGGTGCCTGTCTTCACGGCGGGGCCCTGTTCAGCGGTGCCTTTCTTCACAGCGGGGCCCTGTTCAGCGGTGCCTTTCTTCACGGCGGGGCCCTGTTCAGCGGTGCCTGTCTTCACGGCGGGGCCCTGTTCAGCGGTGCCTTTCTTCACGGCGGGGCCCTGTTCAGCGGTGCCTGTCTTCATGGCGGGGCCCTGTTCAGCGGTGCCTGTAATCACGGCGGGCCCTGTTCAGCGGTGCCTGTCTTCACGGCGGGGCCCTGTTCAGCGGTGCCTGTCTTCACGGCGGGGCCCTGTTCAGCGGTGCCTTTCTTGTCTACCAAGGGAGCCAGACCTGGCCAGGACTCCCTGCTTAGTCGCCCTCCGACCGTGCAGTTGCTGGACCCTCCTGTGACGGAGTCCTGGGCCCGTGGGTGTCCTCCGTCACACCCGGGATGGGGCTTGTGGGGCCCTCCTGGTCCGTGCTCCTGCTGGCTGACTTCTCCGCCCTGCTGCCCTTGCCCTCCTTCGATGAGGCTCTCTGGCCCTTGCCTCCCCTTGATGTTGTGGCAGGTGACGGGCCACGACTTTGCTCCTTGGGGGCAGCCGTGTCAGCCTTCTCACGGCGGGCCTTGGTTTTACGGGTTCTCTTTCCGGGGGGGGGGCTGGCTGTCCCCTTGCTGCTGGCCGATGTATCTGTGCTGGGAAAGGGTGGACTCCAAAACCCGTGCACAATGGTCAGACTTGATGCAGGGCTGGTGGTGGCTGAGGTGCTCTTCGGACTCTTACCAGATGGAGGGGGTGGGTCAGGTGGTGCAAAGAGGTCAAGTTTGGAGAGGAAACGTTTTTTAGGAGCAATGGGAAGGGTAGGTGCAGAGGGTATGGGAGTGGAAGGAGAGGATGTGGTTGTAGGAGAGTCAGGTGTGCTGTCTATGGGTGCAGGTGCTTGTGACGTAGGCTGTCGTGTGGTGGTTGGCTGTTGTGTGGGTGGCTGCCTGCGTTTGTGTGTCTTGGAAGAGGGGGTGACAGACACAGTGGGAGAGGACACAGGGGACGTGTAAATGGTAGTGGGGGTGGTGACTGCACGTGTGCGGACTGTACTGGAGGGTGTGGTGGTGATGGAAGTACTGGCTGATGGTGGTGTGCATGCAGGTGTGAGTGGAGACGTCACAGGGAGGGAGGAGGGAGACGAGGAGGAGGGGGACACAGAGGTGGTAGTGACTGTTGCCATGGCTGCATCTGGATGTTGCTTGGGTGAATGCTTGTGGGATCTGTGGTGCTTATGTCTGGATGAGCTGCCCTTGGGTGTTGAGGTGTGTGCAGGCTGGTCTGATGGTGTGGATGGGATAGGCTGAGGAACAGGAGACTGGGAGACGGTGGAGGCAGTTAGAAGAGGGAGGCTGGAAACAGGGACAATGGCTGCTGTCAGTGCTGAGGCCAGAGCATTGAACGATCGTTGATGGGCAGCCTGACCCGAATGAATGCCCTCCAGGTATGCATTGCTCCGATGCACCTCCCTCTCTACCCCCTGGATGGCATTCAAAAGGGTAGACTGCCCAACAATGATGGTCTGTAGGAGGTCAATGACCTCTTCACTGAGGGCAGCAGGGGTAACTGGGGCAGGGCCTGAGGTGCCTGGGGCAAAGGAGATGCCCGCCTTCTTGGGCGAGCGGGCACGGAGCGAAGGCTGAGGGGCTGCAGGGAGGGCGGAGCTGGTGTGCTGGGTGGCGGCTGTACCTGTTGAGGCGGGGGCACGGATGTTGCCGCCACCGCTAGGGAGCTCCCTTCCGAGGACGTGTCAGTGTCGCTGGTGTCACCACGGGTCCCCGTTGTGGAGCTCCCCTCGCCCTCCGTATCACTGGTGACCTCGGTGTCTGTAGCATGGCCCACCGGGGCCTTGTGAGTTGCAGCTCCCTCGTGCTCCGATGCCAATTCTCCTCCGCCTGATGATGCTAATGCACACATGCACAAGAAGATAAAGAAAAAGGGTGGGGGGAGAAATAAAGACAGGTTGAGTGCATGTATTGTCAACACCATTGTCGGAGAGGACAGACACAGGAGCCTCCAGCACTACGCCGCGCAACCGGGATACACTACTCAGTACTTGTGACTAGGCCTACAGGTCTATGGACAACAAATGCACACATGGGTGATGCTGGACCATGGATTGCTGTACTTGGCACCCTACAGAGGTGGGGGGGGCACAGGGCCATGCCTAAAGGAGGGGACTACACTACAGAAAGCGCCCTGGCCTAATGTCACCCACAGCCCTCCTCCCCCACCCAGACACCTCCACTGCGCGTAAAGATAGCAGAATGTGCTGGTACTCACCCCCTTGTGTCTGCTGTGATGTCCTCACCCGCCCATCCGAATCGGGGTAGGCCACCGCCAGGACCCGGGACATCAGGGGGGTCAAGGTACGACTGGCACCCCTCCTACGTTGGGAGGCCATCCCCTGCAGTGACTCGGCGGTCTTCCTGGTCCCGCGGCGGATGTCCTCCCACCTCTTTCGGCAGTGGGTGCCCGTCTGTTGTGGAACCCCAGGGCCCGGACTTCCTTGGCGATGGCACGCCAAATGCCGACTTTCTGATGGGCGCTGACCTATTTGACATGTACAGGGTGGGAAAGGAAATTTCAACATTTTTCTGCATGTTAGATGTGATTGCCCCCACCTCCCCAACCTTGCCATGTGGCACATGCTCTCATCTGTCGTGCCTTGCACTCCTTATTCGCTCCCCACCCCACCATCTTACATCTACCATACACAACCTAGGCATAGCCCATTCAACGTGCACCCAGTGTACTTACCTGTTGGTCTGGAGGACCGTAGAGTAGCGCATACTGGGGCAGGACCCCATCCACAAGTTTCTCCAACTCTTCTGAAGTGAAGGCAGGGGCCCTTTCCCCAGTCGCAGCAGCCATTGTCTCTTCCAGACCGAGGTCACAGCAGCACTTGCAGTATAGGTCCTCTCCTGTGGATGATCAGGTCTCGAGTGAGTAAGCAGATAGAAAATGGTGGTCACGCCCGCGGCGGTGCGTACCGCCGCGGTGCGTACCGCGACCGCTGGCGCACATCGTCATTGGCTCCTGAGACCCATAGGGTGCAATGTTAACCAATGCGCCTTCGCACTGCGGTCTTCGACCGCCTACCGCCACGGTGTGCCACGCCAGCGCGTTGATCTCACATCCCACTTTCACACTTCTCAGGTCAGGCAGCCGCCATTACAAGGGCCCACATGGCTTAATTACTACTGCATCACACAGGCCTAGGCCTCGCATTGCCACTCATACAAGCCTTTCAATGCATAGCGATTCGTGTACTGTGCAAGCTGGGTTAACGTACCTGTGGGTTGCTTGACTCTGTACTCCATGTTGTCCTTCCTAGGCACCGTCCGCTGGGACTTGCGAGGAGAAGGATGAATCCTCCCGTGTACTGACCGCTGGTGGACCTGTCGACAATGGAAGAACGACATATTATACTTCGATACCGACTTGACCGAGCCACTATACATGAACTGTGTGCCCAGCTGGAGCCAGACCTGATGTCCCCCATCCGCCAACCCACAGGAATTCCCCCTCTGGTGCAGCTTCTGTCAGTACTCCATTTTTTGGCAAGTGGGTCTTTTCAGACAACAGTGGCCATGTCATCAGGGATGTCTCAGCCTATGTTTTCTAAGGTTTTGTCCAGAGTGTTGTCTGCCCTGATGAAATACATGCGGAGCTACATTGTTTTCCCTGAGGAGGGTGATTTGGCCACTGTGAAGGGTGATTTCTATGCCCTTGGACATATCCCCAACATCATTGGTGCTATTGATGGGACCCATGTGGCTTTAGTACCCCCAAAAGACAATGAGCAGGTGTACAGAAATAGAAAAAATTACCAGTCGATGAATGTCCAGGTGGTCTGTTTGGCTGACCAGTACATCTCCCATCTAAATGCCAAGTTCCCTGGGTCAGTGCATGACGCGTATGTCATTCGAAATAGCAGCATCCCTTATGTGATGGAACAGCTACAGAGACACCGTGTGTGGCTAATAGGTGACTCTGGTTACCCCAACCTGCCTTGGCTATTGACCCCAGTGAGGAATCCCCGGACCAGGGCAGAGGAACGGTACAATGAGGCACATGGGCGAACTAGGAGGATTATAGAACGGACCTTCGGGGTCCTGAAGGCCAGGTTTAGGTGCCTGCATATGACAGGTGGATCCCTAATGTACTCACCAAAGAAGGTGTGTCATATCATCGTGGCCTGCTGTATGCTTCACAATCTTGCATTGCGACGCCAGGTGCCTTTCCTGCAGGAGGATGGTCCAGATGGTGGTGTTGTAGCAGCTGTGGAGCCTGTGGAGAGTGAAGAGGAGGAAGACGACGGGGATGACACGGACAACAGGGACACAGTTATACAACAGTATTTTCAGTAGCACACAGGTAAGAATCACCCACGCCATTTTACATTTACTTCTTGCCTCCTGCATCTCTACTTTCTGTGTTTCCCCCCAGTTCCTTTTAACTGATTTTTGACTTTCCCTTCCCTTTTCAGAGCTGTATGACCCACAGCGTGACTTCTGCTTTGTTTGCCCATGGACTAATGCTTATTGACATTGGTATGTTGTCATCACAATGTAACTGAACATTATTGCACCGTTATGTGTAATACATTTGTTAAGAATACAAGCAGACTCCTGATTTTTGAAGTGCAATTGGTGATTTATTTTAAGTGCTGCATATAGGTCCATGATAGTAAAACGGTGATGGGTGGGGGTGGAGTAATGTCCATGGCAGAGTCCAGTTCTCAGTCTCACAGGTGCATTGTCCATATGCCTGTGGAAGGATGGAGCAGGGGCTGTTTAAGGTTTGACAGAGTGACAATGTGGGACAGTGGGATGACATCAGTGGGTATCTTATGCTGGCGGGGGTCTTGGCATCCTACTCTGTCTTCTTGTGTGATCTCAGGTTCCGCTTGCGGGGTGGTTGATCTTCAGCAGGAGGTGGGGTTCTGGTGGCCTGTCGTTGTGTGGGGGCCTCCTGTCCACTAGCGCCGGCGGAGGTGGTAGGCTGTTCGTGGTCCGGGCTAGTGACAGGGGCCCTTTGGGGTGCCACATGGTCCCGCAATGTGGTGACTATCTGGTTGAGGGCCAGGACGATGGTCCCCATTGCGGAACCGATGTTCCTGAGTTCGTCTCTGAACCCCATGTACCGTTCCTCCTGCTGTGCCTGGATCTCCTGGAACCTGGCCAGTACCGTCGCCATCGTCTCCTGGGAGTGGTGGTACGCTCCCATGATGGTGGTGAGGGCCTCTTGGAGAGTGGGTTCCCTGGGCCGGTCACCCCCCTCTCGCACAGCAGCCCTCCCAGTTCCCCTGTTTCCCCGGGCCTCTGTCCCCTGGACGGTGTGCCCACTACCACTGCCCCCAGGTCCCTGTTGTTGTTGGGGTGGTGGGTCAGCCTGGGTGCCCTGTAGTGGCGGACACACCGCTGATTGACGCGTCCTGGAGACAGAGGCATGGGCCCGCTGGGTGGGAGCTGTGCTGGTATTCCCAGAGGGGGTTGGGTCTGCTGTGGCCTGTGTCTGTGTGTGGGGAACCGACTGTCCAGAGGTCCCCGATGGTCCGGGCTGGTCATCAGGTTCTAGGTCGACAGAGCTGCTGTCATCACTGGGGGCCTGTTCTAGGGGTGGGATGGATAAATCTGGACCCTCCTGGCCGGTGTGTTGGCGTTCGGGCCCTGCAGGGGTAAAAGAGTATGGTTATTGCTTCTGTGTGTGCCATGGCGTGCGATTTGTGGGTGCCCTTGTCCCCCAGTGCTGGCATTCCCTTGTGGGAGGAGTTGTGAGGGTGGTTTGTGGGGGGGGGTGGGTATGTGCAGTGGTCATGCTTAGGTGATGGGTGTCCATGGTTTGTGTTGGCATTCAGGGATTGGTGTTGTGTTGGGTGGGTTGTGCTGGTGAGACATTGGCAGGGAGGATGTGTGCTGGGGGGTTGGGGGTGAGGGTGGGGGTGTGGGTTGGCATGCTGGTGGTTGGGGGGGGTGAAGTAGTTGAGATTAGACTTACCAGAGTCCATTCCTCCACCTACTCCAGCGAGGCCCTCAGGATGCAGGATGTTCAAGACCTCTTGCTCCCATGCTGTGAATTCGGGTGGAGTGGGTGGGGGTCCGCCGCCAGTCTTCTGCACAGCGATGTTGTGTCTTGACACCATCGACCGCACCTTCCCCCGTAGGTCGTTCCAGCGCTTTCGGATGTCTTCCCGATTTCTGGGATGCTGTCCCACAGCGTTGACCCTGTCGACGATCCTTTGCCATAGCTCTGCCTTCCTGGCTATTGTGGTGTGCTGCACCTGTGTGCCGAAGAGCTGGAGCTCTACCCTAATTATTTCCTCCACCATGACCCGGAGTTCTTGGTCCGAGAACCTGGGGTGTCTTTGGGGTGCCATGGGGTGGTGTGGATGAGGTGTGGGGTGGTGTTTGTGGTGATGTGAGTGGTGGTGTGTGGTGATGTGTGCGTAGATGTGGTGTGGGTGATGATGTTGGGTTCCTGTGTGTGTTGTGGTTTGCGTTCCCTGTGCTCTCTCTCTGTGTATTGCGCCTTGTCTCTGAATTTCGATTTGGGGGGGGTTTGTGGGTGATGTGGGTGTGTGTTTTATATGGTGATGGGTGTGTGGGAGTGTTGTGTGTATGTGTCTCAGGTGTGTGTATTTTGAATTGTCCAATATGGCTGTGTTTTGTATGGGTGTGTGTATTTTGAGCGCGGCGGTGTGTACCGCTAATGGAATACTGCGGTTGAAAGACCGCCGCGTGGATTCGTGGGAAGTAATGGCATGGGCGTGTTTGTGTTGGCGTGACGGTGGAGGTTTGGTCATCTCTAGTTTATCGCTGACCGCTGATGAGGCAGCCTTCCGTGGATGTCGGGTTTTTGGCGGTTTGGCAGTTGTGGGTCAGAATGACCGTGGCGGTTTACCGCGGCGGTAGAATGGCGGTCTTCTGACCGGCGGTAAGAGCATCTTACCGCCGAGGTCAGAATGACCCCCTAAGTCTCTTCCTACAACTATTTGTAACTGTTGTCCAAACCTTACCGGCTTACTAGCAGTACCTCACCAGAAACACAATAGTAAAAGGTGATTTGTAGCAGTCGCTTACGCATGGACTCAAAGTACAATATCTCAGGGTTGTCGTGGTTAAACGGAAATTACCCTTTTCTCACAGATTTATTATGTCTCATACAAACAAAGGCAATAACACAGATGCAGTAAAGTTATAATAGTTTTTATTCAACATAACTGCAATTTGTGATAAGTTGCATGAACTGCAATGACTAGGATAATGAATATACCAAGCAACAGTATTGTAAAGAGGAGAGTCATTGTCATAAAGACCCCCACCATTATGCAATATATGAAAGAAATATATGTATATGTAAAAGATGGAATAAGCCCTAATACCCTAAGGAGAGTAGGTCTAACCTCCTACCTAAAAAACGAAGAGCTGGGTTCGTTAAACCTAATCTGCCAAAGCCGTGTCCATGAGAGGAGCCCCCAACCCTCGTTACCTTGGAATGAGGTCTCTATCTCAGACTCCGCAGGGACACGAAGACTGGGTCAGTGTCAAGATGACTGCAGCATCGGTATCAGCGATGGTGGCGATGCCCTCTGGTCGGAATCCCTCTGATTATCTGTCTAAAAGTGTGTTGTATTTATACAGATCTACAAGGTCCCCTGACATAAGTGTTATTCATAACAATAGATAACAGGCATGCTTGGGACGGCAATTAATATCAACAATCCCTCGAAAGTATAGAGAGGGAAAATCCCTAAGTGTGAATGCCTACTGTATGTTTGTCTTTCGTGCTTGATCTTGACGCCTTGGCGCAGTGACACTAATAATAGAACCCATAACAAGTGGCCTAACTATAAAAAAGGCCGCCATTTTAAAGGAAATAAATAATTAAATGGACTAAGCCAGAGCAAGCTAAGTAGGTTAAAAGTCACTGGGTGACGGTGGCACGAGTTTACAAGCCTACGGCTAAGGTAACTCCTGTTAACCCGTTAAAACAAACTAGGATTCACTACATCCTCTTCTTCTTAGGTTGCAGGAAACTGAGTTCCTAGGTTCTGGGGAGCCCTTAAATACTAAATTTAAGGGCGTGTTTAGGTCTGGGGGTTAGTAGCCAATGGCTACAAGCCCTGAGGGTGGGTACACCCTCTTTGTTCATCCTCCCTGAGGGGAGGGGGGCACATCCCTAATCCTATTGGGGGAATCCTCCATCTGTAAGATGGAGGATTTCTAAAAGTTAGAGTCACCTCAGCTCAGGACACCTTAGGGGCTGTCCTGACTGGCCAGTGACTCCTCCTTGTTTTTCTCATTATCTCCTACGGCCTTGCCGCCAAAAGTGGGGCCGTGGCCGGAGGGGGCGGGCAACTCCACTAGCTGGAGTGCCCTGGGATGCTGTAACAAAGGGGTTGAGCCTTTGAGGCTCACCGCCAGGTGTTACAGTTCCTGCAGGGGGAGGTGTGAAGCGCATCCACCCAGTACAGGCTTTGTTACTAGCCAGAGTGACAAAGGCACTCTCCCCATGTGGCCAGCAACATGTCTGGTGTGTGGCAGGCTGCTAGAACTAGTCAGCCCACACGGATAGTCGGTTAAGGTTTCAAGGGGCACCTCTAAGGTGCCCTCTGGGGTGTATGTTACAATAAAATGTACACTGGCATCAGTGTGCATTTACTGTGCTGAGAGGTTTGATACCAAACTTCACAGTTTTCAGTGTAGCCATTATGGTGCTGTGGAGTTCGTGCATGACAGACTCCCAGACCATATACTCTTATGGCTACCCTGCACTTACAATGTCTAAGGTTTTGCTTAGACACTGTAGGGGCATAGTGCTCATGCACTTATGCCCTCACCTATGGTATAGTGCACCCTTCTTTAGGGCTGTAAGGCCTGCTAGAGGGGTGACTTATCTATACCCTGAGGGGAGTGCCATGTCGACTTAGTCGTTTTATCCTCACTAGCACACACAAGCTGGAAAGCAGTGTGTCTGTGCTGAGTGAGGGGTCCCCAGGGTGGCATAAGACATGCTGCAGCCCTCAGAGACCTTCCCTGGCATCAGGGCCCTTGGTACCAGGGGTACCAGTTACAAGGGACTTACCTGGATGCCAGGGTGTGCCAGTTGCGGAAACAAAAGTACAGGTTAGGGAAAGAACACTGGTGCTGGGGCCTGGTTAGCAGGCCACAGCACACTTTCAAATCAAAACTTAGCATCAGCAAAGGCAAAAAGTCAGGGGGTAACCATGCCAAGGAGGCATTTCCTTACACCGACCATTGCCCCATAGTAGGCCCTGCACTGAAGAGATGCTTCCTGACTCTTCTGGCTTCTATCATCCTTCCTACCAATCAACAGTTGGGCCGCCCCAACATTTCCAAACTTAGTGACCATGGGCAGGACGGACACAAACCAAGCCAAACTACATTTGATGCCCCATGACCAGCTAGAACCCCTGCTGATAATGATCAGGGGCTGAGTTTCTTCTGAAGAATGAAGCAAGTGGCTCAGGAGATATGAAAAAGGTTCTGCATGCCATGAGGCAGAGCCTAGCCTCAATTGAAACTAAAATGGACAATATGTGCTCCCACATTATACTATAGTGAATAAACTGGACTGACATGATTTCCGTCTTAATGAAGCAGAATAGTGAATCTCAGCACTGGAGGATGCTGATACAAGCAAAAGGGAAAGCCTGTTAAACATAGAAAAGGTCCTTAAGGTTATTTTGGCTAGAAACGAAGATCTAGAAGCCCACTCCCTTCATAATAACCTGTGCATCATTGGAGTACTGGAGTCAACTAATACTGGCAAAATGGAGACCTTTGTGGAACATCTCCTCACAACCCTCTTCAGGGCTGATACCTTTTCAAAACTCCTGGTGGTTGACTGTGCGGACAGAGCTTTGACGACAAGACCACCACCCAGAGCCACTACAAGGTCCATAATAGTGAGTCTTCTAAACTACCAGGACAGAGATGCTGCACAGCGAATGGCCACGAAGAAACGTACACTCCAATATGAAAGCAATGCCATATCCATTTTTCCTTATTTCACCTTGTCTGTGCAAGAAGTCAGGAGGAAATTTGGGCCTATTGAATAAAAGCTTCAAAAGGCTAACATAAAGTATGCCATGCTCTACACAGCTCAGCTCTGTATTAGCCACAAAGGCCAGACACACATCTTTCATAGCCCTCAGCAGGCTGGGGAATTCTTGAAACGCAGCTGCTACTGCCAGAAGAACCAGCGCATCCTCACCACCATCTGGTGTCAAATGATGGGAAGGGTCATTCCAACCCTGGCGGTCGGTGATAAAGCAGCGGCCAACCCGCCAACAGGCAGGCGGTCAAAAAAATTGAATTCTGACCCTGGCGGGAACCGCCAACACAGCCCGCCACCTTAACACTCCGATCGCCACGGCGGGACAGACAAACAGCGCGGCGGTCACCGCCAACAGGCAGGCGGCAGACAATGTACCGCCCACAGTATCACAACTCACCAATCCGCCACCTTTTCCGGGGCGGGAGCCCCGCCGATAAAAACACGGCGGAAACAGACTACGAACGGGAAAACGCTCACCTCTATATACTCCACGAGGACGGAGGACAGCATGGAACCCGAATTAAACATCCTACCAGCTCTTGTCTTCCTGCTCATCTACCACGAGTAAGAACTCCGGCGCAGAAGACAACGGTGAGTACTGCACCTACGACACAGGGGAGGGGGGAGGACGAAAGGTTACGGGCACACACATACGCCCCCCCCCCAACTATCAACATACTAATGCAGAGCAACAACTGAGTGACACCCCTCAAACCCCCCTGAAAAATGCAAAGACATAATAAAAATGTTAATTTAAATTTATGTATAAATTAGGTTCATTGAAGTCATGGAAAATTATTGTTATGAAATATCAAAGCAAAAATAATGAACAGTGCGAAAGCTATGTACATAGTCAATAAGTCCTGCTCAGTGTGTCAAATATCCACAGTCCGTGGGCTAATGTCTACCAAACACATGGGCAAAGCCCACACAGGAGACCTGAGTCCGTTGGAGAGAACACTGCTGGGACATCAGATGACAAAACTACAGGCACCTCAGGGGGAAGGGAAGGGGGGGCACCTCAGCCACAGGAGTCCACGACGCCAGATCCACGAAGGGGCCACCATGCCCACTGTGCCATCCTGGGGAGTGCAAAGCCACAGTCTCTCAAGTCTCTACAGTGGGTGGGTTGCCCACTGTGCCATCCTGGGGAGTGCAAAGCCACAGTCCATCAGGTGGATTACAGACTCCACTGGTCATGGAGGAGGCAGGGTGCCCAGAGTGCAGCGTGAACACTAGCTCGACACAGAACCGGCACTGTCAATGGGCCAGCGGAGCTTGACAGGAAGGGCCCAGCGGAGCGGTGCTTGACAGGGAGAGCCCAGCGGAGCGGTGCTTGAGACGGCGGGGCCCAGCGGAGCGGTGCTTGAGACTGCGGGGCCCAGCGGAGCGGTGCTTGACAGGAAGGGCCCAGCGGAGCGGTGCTT
The DNA here is from genome assembly GCF_031143425.1 of Pleurodeles waltl. Classification (NCBI taxonomy): domain Eukaryota; kingdom Metazoa; phylum Chordata; class Amphibia; order Caudata; family Salamandridae; genus Pleurodeles; species Pleurodeles waltl. The sequence continues at coordinate 1,374,158,108 of NC_090447.1, read as the reverse complement.
GACAGGAAGGGCCCAGCGGAGCGGTGCTTGACAGGAAGGGCCCAGCGGAGCGGTGCTTGAGACGGCGGGGCCCAGCGGAGCAGTGCTTGAGACGGCGGGGCCCAGCGGAGTGGTGCTTGAGACGGCGGGTCCCAGCGGAGTGGTGCTTGAGACGGCGGGGCCCAGCGGAGCGGTACTTGACAGGAAGGGCCCAGCGGAGCGGTGCTTGACAGGAAGGGCCCAGCGGAGCGGTGCTTGACAGGAAGGGCCCAGCGGAGCGGTGCTTGACAGGAAGGGCCCAGCGGAGCGGTGCTTGAGACGGCGGGGCCCTGTTCAGCGGTGCCTGTCTTCACGGCGGGGCCCTGTTCAGCGGTGCCTTTCTTCTCGGCGGGGCCCTGTTCAGCGGTGCCTGTCTTCACGGCGGGGCCCTGTTCAGCGGTGCCTTTCTTCACAGCGGGGCCCTGTTCAGCGGTGCCTTTCTTCACGGCGGGGCCCTGTTCAGCGGTGCCTGTCTTCACGGCGGGGCCCTGTTCAGCGGTGCCTTTCTTCACGGCGGGGCCCTGTTCAGCGGTGCCTGTCTTCATGGCGGGGCCCTGTTCAGCGGTGCCTGTAATCACGGCGGGCCCTGTTCAGCGGTGCCTGTCTTCACGGCGGGGCCCTGTTCAGCGGTGCCTGTCTTCACGGCGGGGCCCTGTTCAGCGGTGCCTTTCTTGTCTACCAAGGGAGCCAGACCTGGCCAGGACTCCCTGCTTAGTCGCCCTCCGACCGTGCAGTTGCTGGACCCTCCTGTGACGGAGTCCTGGGCCCGTGGGTGTCCTCCGTCACACCCGGGATGGGGCTTGTGGGGCCCTCCTGGTCCGTGCTCCTGCTGGCTGACTTCTCCGCCCTGCTGCCCTTGCCCTCCTTCGATGAGGCTCTCTGGCCCTTGCCTCCCCTTGATGTTGTGGCAGGTGACGGGCCACGACTTTGCTCCTTGGGGGCAGCCGTGTCAGCCTTCTCACGGCGGGCCTTGGTTTTACGGGTTCTCTTTCCGGGGGGGGGCTGGCTGTCCCCTTGCTGCTGGCCGATGTATCTGTGCTGGGAAAGGGTGGACTCCAAAACCCGTGCACAATGGTCAGACTTGATGCAGGGCTGGTGGTGGCTGAGGTGCTCTTCGGACTCTTACCAGATGGAGGGGGTGGGTCAGGTGGTGCAAAGAGGTCAAGTTTGGAGAGGAAACGTTTTTTAGGAGCAATGGGAAGGGTAGGTGCAGAGGGTATGGGAGTGGAAGGAGAGGATGTGGTTGTAGGAGAGTCAGGTGTGCTGTCTATGGGTGCAGGTGCTTGTGACGTAGGCTGTCGTGTGGTGGTTGGCTGTTGTGTGGGTGGCTGCCTGCGTTTGTGTGTCTTGGAAGAGGGGGTGACAGACACAGTGGGAGAGGACACAGGGGACGTGTAAATGGTAGTGGGGGTGGTGACTGCACGTGTGCGGACTGTACTGGAGGGTGTGGTGGTGATGGAAGTACTGGCTGATGGTGGTGTGCATGCAGGTGTGAGTGGAGACGTCACAGGGAGGGAGGAGGGAGACGAGGAGGAGGGGGACACAGAGGTGGTAGTGACTGTTGCCATGGCTGCATCTGGATGTTGCTTGGGTGAATGCTTGTGGGATCTGTGGTGCTTATGTCTGGATGAGCTGCCCTTGGGTGTTGAGGTGTGTGCAGGCTGGTCTGATGGTGTGGATGGGATAGGCTGAGGAACAGGAGACTGGGAGACGGTGGAGGCAGTTAGAAGAGGGAGGCTGGAAACAGGGACAATGGCTGCTGTCAGTGCTGAGGCCAGAGCATTGAACGATCGTTGATGGGCAGCCTGACCCGAATGAATGCCCTCCAGGTATGCATTGCTCCGATGCACCTCCCTCTCTACCCCCTGGATGGCATTCAAAAGGGTAGACTGCCCAACAATGATGGTCTGTAGGAGGTCAATGACCTCTTCACTGAGGGCAGCAGGGGTAACTGGGGCAGGGCCTGAGGTGCCTGGGGCAAAGGAGATGCCCGCCTTCTTGGGCGAGCGGGCACGGAGCGAAGGCTGAGGGGCTGCAGGGAGGGCGGAGCTGGTGTGCTGGGTGGCGGCTGTACCTGTTGAGGCGGGGGCACGGATGTTGCCGCCACCGCTAGGGAGCTCCCTTCCGAGGACGTGTCAGTGTCGCTGGTGTCACCACGGGTCCCCGTTGTGGAGCTCCCCTCGCCCTCCGTATCACTGGTGACCTCGGTGTCTGTAGCATGGCCCACCGGGGCCTTGTGAGTTGCAGCTCCCTCGTGCTCCGATGCCAATTCTCCTCCGCCTGATGATGCTAATGCACACATGCACAAGAAGATAAAGAAAAAGGGTGGGGGGAGAAATAAAGACAGGTTGAGTGCATGTATTGTCAACACCATTGTCGGAGAGGACAGACACAGGAGCCTCCAGCACTACGCCGCGCAACCGGGATACACTACTCAGTACTTGTGACTAGGCCTACAGGTCTATGGACAACAAATGCACACATGGGTGATGCTGGACCATGGATTGCTGTACTTGGCACCCTACAGAGGTGGGGGGGGCACAGGGCCATGCCTAAAGGAGGGGACTACACTACAGAAAGCGCCCTGGCCTAATGTCACCCACAGCCCTCCTCCCCCACCCAGACACCTCCACTGCGCGTAAAGATAGCAGAATGTGCTGGTACTCACCCCCTTGTGTCTGCTGTGATGTCCTCACCCCCCCATCCGAATCGGGGTAGGCCACCGCCAGGACCCGGGACATCAGGGGGGTCAAGGTACGACTGGCACCCCTCCTACGTTGGGAGGCCATCCCCTGCAGTGACTCGGCGGTCTTCCTGGTCCCGCGGCGGATGTCCTCCCACCTCTTTCGGCAGTGGGTGCCCGTCTGTTGTGGAACCCCAGGGCCCGGACTTCCTTGGCGATGGCACGCCAAATGCCGACTTTCTGATGGGCGCTGACCTATTTGACATGTACAGGGTGGGAAAGGAAATTTCAACATTTTTCTGCATGTTAGATGTGATTGCCCCCACCTCCCCAACCTTGCCATGTGGCACATGCTCTCATCTGTCGTGCCTTGCACTCCTTATTCGCTCCCCACCCCACCATCTTACATCTACCATACACAACCTAGGCATAGCCCATTCAACGTGCACCCAGTGTACTTACCTGTTGGTCTGGAGGACCGTAGAGTAGCGCATACTGGGGCAGGACCCCATCCACAAGTTTCTCCAACTCTTCTGAAGTGAAGGCAGGGGCCCTTTCCCCAGTCGCAGCAGCCATTGTCTCTTCCAGACCGAGGTCACAGCAGCACTTGCAGTATAGGTCCTCTCCTGTGGATGATCAGGTCTCGAGTGAGTAAGCAGATAGAAAATGGTGGTCACGCCCGCGGCGGTGCGTACCGCCGCGGTGCGTACCGCGACCGCTGGCGCACATCGTCATTGGCTCCTGAGACCCATAGGGTGCAATGTTAACCAATGCGCCTTCGCACTGCGGTCTTCGACCGCCTACCGCCACGGTGTGCCACGCCAGCGCGTTGATCTCACATCCCACTTTCACACTTCTCAGGTCAGGCAGCCGCCATTACAAGGGCCCACATGGCTTAATTACTACTGCATCACACAGGCCTAGGCCTCGCATTGCCACTCATACAAGCCTTTCAATGCATAGCGATTCGTGTACTGTGCAAGCTGGGTTAACGTACCTGTGGGTTGCTTGACTCTGTACTCCATGTTGTCCTTCCTAGGCACCGTCCGCTGGGACTTGCGAGGAGAAGGATGAATCCTCCCGTGTACTGACCGCTGGTGGACCTGTCGACAATGGAAGAACGACATATTATACTTCGATACCGACTTGACCGAGCCACTATACATGAACTGTGTGCCCAGCTGGAGCCAGACCTGATGTCCCCCATCCGCCAACCCACAGGAATTCCCCCTCTGGTGCAGCTTCTGTCAGTACTCCATTTTTTGGCAAGTGGGTCTTTTCAGACAACAGTGGCCATGTCATCAGGGATGTCTCAGCCTATGTTTTCTAAGGTTTTGTCCAGAGTGTTGTCTGCCCTGATGAAATACATGCGGAGCTACATTGTTTTCCCTGAGGAGGGTGATTTGGCCACTGTGAAGGGTGATTTCTATGCCCTTGGACATATCCCCAACATCATTGGTGCTATTGATGGGACCCATGTGGCTTTAGTACCCCCAAAAGACAATGAGCAGGTGTACAGAAATAGAAAAAATTACCAGTCGATGAATGTCCAGGTGGTCTGTTTGGCTGACCAGTACATCTCCCATCTAAATGCCAAGTTCCCTGGGTCAGTGCATGACGCGTATGTCATTCGAAATAGCAGCATCCCTTATGTGATGGAACAGCTACAGAGACACCGTGTGTGGCTAATAGGTGACTCTGGTTACCCCAACCTGCCTTGGCTATTGACCCCAGTGAGGAATCCCCGGACCAGGGCAGAGGAACGGTACAATGAGGCACATGGGCGAACTAGGAGGATTATAGAACGGACCTTCGGGGTCCTGAAGGCCAGGTTTAGGTGCCTGCATATGACAGGTGGATCCCTAATGTACTCACCAAAGAAGGTGTGTCATATCATCGTGGCCTGCTGTATGCTTCACAATCTTGCATTGCGACGCCAGGTGCCTTTCCTGCAGGAGGATGGTCCAGATGGTGGTGTTGTAGCAGCTGTGGAGCCTGTGGAGAGTGAAGAGGAGGAAGACGACGGGGATGACACGGACAACAGGGACACAGTTATACAACAGTATTTTCAGTAGCACACAGGTAAGAATCACCCACGCCATTTTACATTTACTTCTTGCCTCCTGCATCTCTACTTTCTGTGTTTCCCCCCAGTTCCTTTTAACTGATTTTTGACTTTCCCTTCCCTTTTCAGAGCTGTATGACCCACAGCGTGACTTCTGCTTTGTTTGCCCATGGACTAATGCTTATTGACATTGGTATGTTGTCATCACAATGTAACTGAACATTATTGCACCGTTATGTGTAATACATTTGTTAAGAATACAAGCAGACTCCTGATTTTTGAAGTGCAATTGGTGATTTATTTTAAGTGCTGCATATAGGTCCATGATAGTAAAACGGTGATGGGTGGGGGTGGAGTAATGTCCATGGCAGAGTCCAGTTCTCAGTCTCACAGGTGCATTGTCCATATGCCTGTGGAAGGATGGAGCAGGGGCTGTTTAAGGTTTGACAGAGTGACAATGTGGGACAGTGGGATGACATCAGTGGGTATCTTATGCTGGCGGGGGTCTTGGCATCCTACTCTGTCTTCTTGTGTGATCTCAGGTTCCGCTTGCGGGGTGGTTGATCTTCAGCAGGAGGTGGGGTTCTGGTGGCCTGTCGTTGTGTGGGGGCCTCCTGTCCACTAGCGCCGGCGGAGGTGGTAGGCTGTTCGTGGTCCGGGCTAGTGACAGGGGCCCTTTGGGGTGCCACATGGTCCCGCAATGTGGTGACTATCTGGTTGAGGGCCAGGACGATGGTCCCCATTGCGGAACCGATGTTCCTGAGTTCGTCTCTGAACCCCATGTACCGTTCCTCCTGCTGTGCCTGGATCTCCTGGAACCTGGCCAGTACCGTCGCCATCGTCTCCTGGGAGTGGTGGTACGCTCCCATGATGGTGGTGAGGGCCTCTTGGAGAGTGGGTTCCCTGGGCCGGTCACCCCCCTCTCGCACAGCAGCCCTCCCAGTTCCCCTGTTTCCCCGGGCCTCTGTCCCCTGGACGGTGTGCCCACTACCACTGCCCCCAGGTCCCTGTTGTTGTTGGGGTGGTGGGTCAGCCTGGGTGCCCTGTAGTGGCGGACACACCGCTGATTGACGCGTCCTGGAGACAGAGGCATGGGCCCGCTGGGTGGGAGCTGTGCTGGTATTCCCAGAGGGGGTTGGGTCTGCTGTGGCCTGTGTCTGTGTGTGGGGAACCGACTGTCCAGAGGTCCCCGATGGTCCGGGCTGGTCATCAGGTTCTAGGTCGACAGAGCTGCTGTCATCACTGGGGGCCTGTTCTAGGGGTGGGATGGATAAATCTGGACCCTCCTGGCCGGTGTGTTGGCGTTCGGGCCCTGCAGGGGTAAAAGAGTATGGTTATTGCTTCTGTGTGTGCCATGGCGTGCGATTTGTGGGTGCCCTTGTCCCCCAGTGCTGGCATTCCCTTGTGGGAGGAGTTGTGAGGGTGGTTTGTGGGGGGGGGTGGGTATGTGCAGTGGTCATGCTTAGGTGATGGGTGTCCATGGTTTGTGTTGGCATTCAGGGATTGGTGTTGTGTTGGGTGGGTTGTGCTGGTGAGACATTGGCAGGGAGGATGTGTGCTGGGGGGTTGGGGGTGAGGGTGGGGGTGTGGGTTGGCATGCTGGTGGTTGGGGGGGGTGAAGTAGTTGAGATTAGACTTACCAGAGTCCATTCCTCCACCTACTCCAGCGAGGCCCTCAGGATGCAGGATGTTCAAGACCTCTTGCTCCCATGCTGTGAATTCGGGTGGAGTGGGTGGGGGTCCGCCGCCAGTCTTCTGCACAGCGATGTTGTGTCTTGACACCATCGACCGCACCTTCCCCCGTAGGTCGTTCCAGCGCTTTCGGATGTCTTCCCGATTTCTGGGATGCTGTCCCACAGCGTTGACCCTGTCGACGATCCTTTGCCATAGCTCTGCCTTCCTGGCTATTGTGGTGTGCTGCACCTGTGTGCCGAAGAGCTGGAGCTCTACCCTAATTATTTCCTCCACCATGACCCGGAGTTCTTGGTCCGAGAACCTGGGGTGTCTTTGGGGTGCCATGGGGTGGTGTGGATGAGGTGTGGGGTGGTGTTTGTGGTGATGTGAGTGGTGGTGTGTGGTGATGTGTGCGTAGATGTGGTGTGGGTGATGATGTTGGGTTCCTGTGTGTGTTGTGGTTTGCGTTCCCTGTGCTCTCTCTCTGTGTATTGCGCCTTGTCTCTGAATTTCGATTTGGGGGGGGTTTGTGGGTGATGTGGGTGTGTGTTTTATATGGTGATGGGTGTGTGGGAGTGTTGTGTGTATGTGTCTCAGGTGTGTGTATTTTGAATTGTCCAATATGGCTGTGTTTTGTATGGGTGTGTGTATTTTGAGCGCGGCGGTGTGTACCGCTAATGGAATACTGCGGTTGAAAGACCGCCGCGTGGATTCGTGGGAAGTAATGGCATGGGCGTGTTTGTGTTGGCGTGACGGTGGAGGTTTGGTCATCTCTAGTTTATCGCTGACCGCTGATGAGGCAGCCTTCCGTGGATGTCGGGTTTTTGGCGGTTTGGCAGTTGTGGGTCAGAATGACCGTGGCGGTTTACCGCGGCGGTAGAATGGCGGTCTTCTGACCGGCGGTAAGAGCATCTTACCGCCGAGGTCAGAATGACCCCCTAAGTCTCTTCCTACAACTATTTGTAACTGTTGTCCAAACCTTACCGGCTTACTAGCAGTACCTCACCAGAAACACAATAGTAAAAGGTGATTTGTAGCAGTCGCTTACGCATGGACTCAAAGTACAATATCTCAGGGTTGTCGTGGTTAAACGGAAATTACCCTTTTCTCACAGATTTATTATGTCTCATACAAACAAAGGCAATAACACAGATGCAGTAAAGTTATAATAGTTTTTATTCAACATAACTGCAATTTGTGATAAGTTGCATGAACTGCAATGACTAGGATAATGAATATACCAAGCAACAGTATTGTAAAGAGGAGAGTCATTGTCATAAAGACCCCCACCATTATGCAATATATGAAAGAAATATATGTATATGTAAAAGATGGAATAAGCCCTAATACCCTAAGGAGAGTAGGTCTAACCTCCTACCTAAAAAACGAAGAGCTGGGTTCGTTAAACCTAATATGCCAAAGCCGTGTCCATGAGAGGAGCCCCCAACCCTCGTTACCTTGGAATGAGGTCTCTATCTCAGACTCCGCAGGGACACGAAGACTGGGTCAGTGTCAAGATGACTGCAGCATCGGTATCAGCGATGGTGGCGATGCCCTCTGGTCGGAATCCCTCTGATTATCTGTCTAAAAGTGTGTTGTATTTATACAGATCTACAAGGTCCCCTGACATAAGTGTTATTCATAACAATAGATAACAGGCATGCTTGGGACGGCAATTAATATCAACAATCCCTCGAAAGTATAGAGAGGGAAAATCCCTAAGTGTGAATGCCTACTGTATGTTTGTCTTTCGTGCTTGATCTTGACGCCTTGGCGCAGTGACACTAATAATAGAACCCATAACAAGTGGCCTAACTATAAAAAAGGCCGCCATTTTAAAGGAAATAAATAATTAAATGGACTAAGCCAGAGCAAGCTAAGTAGGTTAAAAGTCACTGGGTGACGGTGGCACGAGTTTACAAGCCTACGGCTAAGGTAACTCCTGTTAACCCGTTAAAACAAACTAGGATTCACTACATCCTCTTCTTCTTAGGTTGCAGGAAACTGAGTTCCTAGGTTCTGGGGAGCCCTTAAATACTAAATTTAAGGGCGTGTTTAGGTCTGGGGGTTAGTAGCCAATGGCTACAAGCCCTGAGGGTGGGTACACCCTCTTTGTTCATCCTCCCTGAGGGGAGGGGGGCACATCCCTAATCCTATTGGGGGAATCCTCCATCTGTAAGATGGAGGATTTCTAAAAGTTAGAGTCACCTCAGCTCAGGACACCTTAGGGGCTGTCCTGACTGGCCAGTGACTCCTCCTTGTTTTTCTCATTATCTCCTACGGCCTTGCCGCCAAAAGTGGGGCCGTGGCCGGAGGGGGCGGGCAACTCCACTAGCTGGAGTGCCCTGGGATGCTGTAACAAAGGGGTTGAGCCTTTGAGGCTCACCGCCAGGTGTTACAGTTCCTGCAGGGGGAGGTGTGAAGCGCATCCACCCAGTACAGGCTTTGTTACTAGCCAGAGTGACAAAGGCACTCTCCCCATGTGGCCAGCAACATGTCTGGTGTGTGGCAGGCTGCTAGAACTAGTCAGCCCACACGGATAGTCGGTTAAGGTTTCAAGGGGCACCTCTAAGGTGCCCTCTGGGGTGTATGTTACAATAAAATGTACACTGGCATCAGTGTGCATTTACTGTGCTGAGAGGTTTGATACCAAACTTCACAGTTTTCAGTGTAGCCATTATGGTGCTGTGGAGTTCGTGCATGACAGACTCCCAGACCATATACTCTTATGGCTACCCTGCACTTACAATGTCTAAGGTTTTGCTTAGACACTGTAGGGGCATAGTGCTCATGCACTTATGCCCTCACCTATGGTATAGTGCACCCTTCTTTAGGGCTGTAAGGCCTGCTAGAGGGGTGACTTATCTATACCCTGAGGGGAGTGCCATGTCGACTTAGTCGTTTTATCCTCACTAGCACACACAAGCTGGAAAGCAGTGTGTCTGTGCTGTGTGAGGGGTCCCCAGGGTGGCATAAGACATGCTGCAGCCCTCAGAGACCTTCCCTGGCATCAGGGCCCTTGGTACCAGGGGTACCAGTTACAAGGGACTTACCTGGATGCCAGGGTGTGCCAGTTGCGGAAACAAAAGTACAGGTTAGGGAAAGAACACTGGTGCTGGGGCCTGGTTAGCAGGCCACAGCACACTTTCAAATCAAAACTTAGCATCAGCAAAGGCAAAAAGTCAGGGGGTAACCATGCCAAGGAGGCATTTCCTTACACCGACCATTGCCCCATAGTAGGCCCTGCACTGAAGAGATGCTTCCTGACTCTTCTGGCTTCTATCATCCTTCCTACCAATCAACAGTTGGGCCGCCCCAACATTTCCAAACTTAGTGACCATGGGCAGGACGGACACAAACCAAGCCAAACTACATTTGATGCCCCATGACCAGCTAGAACCCCTGCTGATAATGATCAGGGGCTGAGTTTCTTCTGAAGAATGAAGCAAGTGGCTCAGGAGATATGAAAAAGGTTCTGCATGCCATGAGGCAGAGCCTAGCCTCAATTGAAACTAAAATGGACAATATGTGCTCCCACATTATACTATAGTGAATAAACTGGACTGACATGATTTCCGTCTTAATGAAGCAGAATAGTGAATCTCAGCACTGGAGGATGCTGATACAAGCAAAAGGGAAAGCCTGTTAAACATAGAAAAGGTCCTTAAGGTTATTTTGGCTAGAAACGAAGATCTAGAAGCCCACTCCCTTCATAATAACCTGTGCATCATTGGAGTACTGGAGTCAACTAATACTGGCAAAATGGAGACCTTTGTGGAACATCTCCTCACAACCCTCTTCAGGGCTGATACCTTTTCAAAACTCCTGGTGGTTGACTGTGCGGACAGAGCTTTGACGACAAGACCACCACCCAGAGCCACTACAAGGTCCATAATAGTGAGTCTTCTAAACTACCAGGACAGAGATGCTGCACAGCGAATGGCCACGAAGAAACGTACACTCCAATATGAAAGCAATGCCATATCCATTTTTCCTTATTTCACCTTGTCTGTGCAAGAAGTCAGGAGGAAATTTGGGCCTATTGAATAAAAGCTTCAAAAGGCTAACATAAAGTATGCCATGCTCTACACAGCTCAGCTCTGTATTAGCCACAAAGGCCAGACACACATCTTTCATAGCCCTCAGCAGGCTGGGGAATTCTTGAAACGCAGCTGCTACTGCCAGAAGAACCAGCGCATCCTCACCACCATCTGGTGTCAAATGATGGGTTTGGCTACCCCACAAAATATGATCCAATGGAAAACTGCAAAACTGCTTCACAAGAATCTGTGATGACCCACTTCAGTAAGTGATAAAGGGTGGGGAGATGATATTCATGGACTTAATGGGTTTCACAAAGCCCCTGCAACATAAACTTCATGTTTTGGTAAGGACATGCTGGGTTTTGAAGTACCCGGCATCACTGATGCTATAATCTTACTTGACTAATTCTATTACCACTTGCACTTAAATCTTTAACTAATGTTGCCCTGGATACCCTTGTTAATTTGATGAGGAACTGCCTGGCCCCCTAGCTGAACACCCAGAGGGACACCCGCTGTCAAGTTGGCAATTTCTATCTTATCATTCATGCTTCTCATTGGTTTCTTTTTACTTACTACATCAGACTTCTATCTACTCTCCTAATCTTTTCACGATTTCACTTGCTGCCCTGGTATCTGGCTAGTTTGTGATCAGCTACTCGTATCCTCCTTGTTCGTCCTTTTTTCTTTTTGTTTTTCTTTTTGTCCTGACTTGTTTTTCCACACCTTTTGCCCATAGACAAATACTTAATACACATTTGATAGTTGACTGAGGTATGCTGGATGCAATTCACTTCCTGATTGTTAAATGGATAAACTGTCTCACTATCTGTTCTTCTTTAACTGCTGTGGGATTAAGGGAGGGAACTTTTTTCCTGGTGGGATTGGGCCACCAGTGTGGGTGGAGGGGGGAAGGATGGGGAATGTGTGCTTGTTGCATGCCTACTCATACTGGACACTTCATATGCATTGCAGCCATTCACTAAAGAGATAGGGGCATCTAAGGTACTTGACACAGTAATGCACTAGTAGGTATGGCTGACTCCGACCATGGCATACAGTCTGACCAACATGGTTTGACCTGGAATGTGATACTGTTGGGTGACCCATGTAAAGACCGTCACATAGTAGCTTATTTAGATAGGTGAAATGTCAATGTTGCCATACTTTAGGAGATCCGTTAGGGGAATAAAGAGCACAGCAAGTTTGCCGCGAAATGGGATTCTCATTGATTTTCTGCTACCTACTCCAAATATGCTAAGGGCTCAATGACTCTCATATGCAGAGGTACAGCCTTTGCCCAAAAAGGGTCACTTAATGACCCCCAAGGGGGATATACTTGGTATGCACAGATTGAACTCAATAACCCATCACAATTGCGAGCTGGTATGGCCCTAATACAGATGACCCTGGCTTTTCCAACACACTGTATGATTTGATTACAAACAGAGGTTCCACCTATATTATCTGTGTAGGGGACTATTAACATCACACTAAATGAAGGTATGGAGAAATTGTGCGGCTCCCAGCATGTCATGCAAAGGTTGGCAAACAGATTCAGAAAATAATGAAAGAAAACAGGCGCTTAGATGTGTGGAGATGTATTAATCCCCAGAGGAGACAAGGTACATGCTGCTCAGGTGCCCACAACAGCTGGTCTAGAATAGATTACTGGCGTGTTACCAGAAATATAGGCCCCTGGGTGAAGAAAATGACACACTTGGCCTGTACCTACTCAGATCATTCACAGTTGCTGATGACATTGTCACCTTCCGTGTTGGTCTCCTTGTATGGCTCCTGGAGGCTTCTACCGGTCTCTCTTTTAGATACAGCATTCTGTGAGGAACTTAAAGGGGAACTGGCTGACTTCCTCGATTGGAATAAAGACTCAGGGGGTCATTCTGACCTCGGCGGTAAAAGGCCCTTACCGCCGGTCAGAAGTCCGCCATACTACCGCCGCGGCCGCGGTAGACCGCCACGGTCATTCTGACCACCAACTGTGAAACCGGCAAAAATCCGACATCCAAGGAAGGCCGCCACATCAGCGGGCCGCGGAAAACTGGAGATGACCAAACCTCCACCGTCACGCCAACACAAACACGCCCATGCCATTCTGACCCACGATTCCACGCGGCGGTCTTTCAACCGCGGTATTCCATTGGCGGTACACACCGCCGCGGTCAAAATACACACACAGCACCAAAACACTGCCACATTGGACATTTTGAAATACGCACACCTGAGACACATACAAACAACGCTCCCACACATCCAATCAACTGTAAAACACACACCCACATCACCCACAAACCCCCACTAGTTGGAAATCTGAGCGAAAGCGAGAGCGAGATAGATAGAGATAGCGAGCACAGCATTAGAAAACCCCAACACACACAGGAACACAACTTCATCACCCACACCACATCTACGCACACATCACCACATATCACCACGCACATCACCACAAACACCACCCCACACCTCATCCACACCACCCCATGGCACCCCAAAGACACCCACGGTTTTCGGACCAAGAACTCCGGGTCATGGTGGAGGAAATCATGAGGGTTGAGCCCCAGCTCTTTGGCACACAGGTGCAGCACACCACCATAGCAAGGAAGGCTGAGCTATGGCAAAGGATCGTAGACAGGGTCAACGCTGTGGGACAGCATCCCAGAAATCGGGAAGATATCAGAAAGCGATGGAACGACCTACGGGGGAAGGTGCGCTCGATGATCTCCAGGCACAACATCGCTGTGCAGAAGACTGGCGGCGGACCCCCACCCACCCCACCCCAATTCACAGCATGGGAGCAAGAGGTGGTAAACATCCTGCATCCTGATGGCCTCGCTGGAGTACACGGAGGAATGGACTCTGGTAAGTCGAATCTCAACTACTTCACCCCCCCAACCACCAGCATGCCAACCCCCCCCCCAATATCACCCCCCAGCACATAACCTCCCTGCCAATGTCTCACCAGCACAACCCACCCTAAACAACACCAACCCCTGAATGCCAACACAAACCATAGACAGCCACCACCAAAGCATGACCATTGCACATACCCATACACCCCCCCCCAAACCCTCACAACACCTCCCACAAGGGAATGCCAGCACTGGGGGACAAGGGCACCCAAAATGCACACCATGGCACACACAGAAACAATAACCATACTCCTTCACCCCTGCAGGGCCCGAACGCCAACACACCGCCACGGAGGGTCCAGAGATGTCCATCCCACCCCCAGAACAGGCCCCCAGCGAGGACAGCAGCTCTGTCGACCTAGAACCTGACGACCAGCCCGGACCATCGGGGACCTCTGGACAGTCGGTTCCCCACACACAGACACAGGCCACAGCAGACCCAAACCCCTCTGGGAACACCAGCACAGCTCCCACCCAGCGGGCCCATGCCTCTGTCCTGCGGACGCGTCAATCAGCGGTGTGTCCGCCACTACAGGGCACCCAGGCTGACCCAACACCCCAACAACAACAGGGACCTGGGGGCAGTGGTAGTGGGCACACCGTCCAGGGGACAGAGGCCCGGGGAAACAGGGCAACTGGGACGGCTGCTGTGCGACAGGGGGGGGAGGACAGGCCCAGGGAACCGACTCTCCAAGAGGCCCTCACCACCATCATGGGAGCATACCATCACTCCCAGGAGATGATGGCGACGGTACTTGCCAGGTTCACCGAGATCCAGGCACAGCAGGAGGAACGGTACATGGGGTTCAGCAATGAACTCTGGGACATCGCTACCGCAATGGGGACCATAGTCCAGGCCCTCAACCGGATAGAAACCACATTGCGGGACCATGTGGCACCGCAAAGGGCCCCTGTCACTAGCCAGGAACAGCCTACCACCTCCGCCGGCGCTAGTGGTCAGGAGGCCCCCACAGAACGACGGGCCACCAGAACCCCACCTCCTGCTGAAGAACAACCACCCTGCAAGAGGAACCTGAGATCTCAAAGGAAGACAGAGTAGGATGCCAAGACCCCCGCCAGTCTAATATCCCCCCGGATGTCATTCCACTGTCCCATAGTGTCACCCTGCCCAACCTTGAACTGCCCCTGCTCCATCCTTCCACAGACATATGAACAATGCACCTGTGCGACCGAGAACTGGACTCTGCCATGGACATAACTCCACCCTCACCCTTCACCGTTTTAATATCATGTACCAAAATATAGCACTAAAAATAAATCACTCATTGCACATAAATCATTCTGGAGTCAGCCTGTATTATTTACAAATGTATAACACATTACTTATCAATAATGTTCTGTTATTTATGTGTGGACAACATACCGATGTCAATAAGCATTAGTCCATGGGCTAACCAAGCAGAAGTCACGCAGTGGGTCATACAGCACTGAAAAGGGAAGGGAAAAGTAAACTTCAGTTTAAAAGAACTGGGGGGAAATACACAAAGTAAAGATGCAGGGGGCATTCAGTAAATGTTAAATGGCGTGGGTGATTCCTACCTGTGTGCTACTGAAAATACTGATGGATAACTCTGTCCCTGTTGTCTGGGTCGTCCTCTTCGTCTTCCTCCTCTTCACTCTCCGCAGGCTCCGCAGCTGCTTCAACACCACCATCTGGACCATCCTCCTGCAGGAAGGGCACCTGACGTCGCAATGCCAGATTGTGAAGCATGCAGCAGGCCACGATGATCTGGCACACCTTCTTTGGTGAGTACATCAGGGATCCCCTTGTCATATGTAGGCACCTAAACCTGGCCTTCAGAAGGCCAAAGGTTCTTTCAATGACCCTCCTAGTTCGCCCATGGGCCTCATTGTACCGTTCCTCTGCCCTGGTCCGGGGATTCCTCACTGGGGTCAATAGCCAAGGCAGGTTGGGGTAACCAGAGTCACCAATTAGCCACACACGTTGTCTCTGTAGCTGTTCCATCACATAAGGGATGCTGCTATTTCGCATCACATACGCGTCATGCACTGACCCAGGGAAGATGGCATTCACATGGGAGATGTACTGGTCAGCCAAACAGACCACCTGAACGTTCATCGAATGGTAACTTTTCCTGTTTCTGTACACCTGCTCATCGTCTTTTGTTGGTACTAAAGCCACATGGGTCCCATCAATGGCACCAATTATGTTGGGAATATGTCCAAGGGCATAAAAATCACCCTTCACAGTGGCCAAATCGACCTCCTCAGGGAATACAATGTAGCGCTGCATGTGTTTCGTGAGGGCAGACAACACTCTAGAAAAGATCTTTGAAAACATAGGCTGAGACATTCCAGATGACATGGCCACTGTTGTCTGGAATGAGCCACTTGCCAGAAAATGGAGGACTGACAGAACCTGCACTAGAGGGGGAATTCCTGTGGGTTGGCGGATGGGGGACATCAGGGCTGGCTCCAGCTGGGCACACAGTTCATGTATAGTGGCTCGGTCAAGTCGGTATCGTAGTATGATGTGGCGTTCTTCCATTGTCGACAGGTCCACCAGCGGGCGGTACACGCGAGGATTCATCCTTCTCCTCGCAAGTCCCAGCGGACGGTGCCTAGGAAGGACAACATGGAGCACAGAGTCAAGCAAGTCACAGGTACGTTCACCACTGCATGCATAGCACACGATTATCTATGTATTGAAAGGCGTGTATGTGTGGCAATGCAAGGCCCAGCCTGTGTGACGCAGTACAAATAATGCCATGTGGGCCCTTGAAATGGCGGCTGCCTGACCTGTGAAGTGGGACAATGGGATGTGAGGTCAATGCGCTGGCGCGGCACACCGTGGCGGTAGGCGGTCGAAGACCGCTATACGAAGCCGCATTGGCTAACATTGAAGCCTATGGGTTTCAGGAGCCAATAATGAGGTGCGCCGGCGGTCGCGGTACGCACCGCTGCGGTACGCACCGCCGCGGTACGCACCGCCGCGGGCGTGACCGCCATTTTCTATCTGCTTAATCACTCGAGACCTGATCTTCCACAGGAGAGGACCTATACTGCAAGTGCTGCTGTGACCTCGGTCTGGAAGTGACAATGGCTGCTGCGACTGGGGAAAGGGCCCCCGCCTTCAGTTCCGAAGAGTTGGAGAAGCTCGTGGAAGGGGTCCTCCCCCAGTATGCGTTACTCTACGGTACTCCAGACCAACAGGTAAGTACACTGGGTGCACATTGAATGGGCTATGCCTGTGTGGAGTGGGGTGGATGCTAAGTTGGTGGGGTGGGGGGCGAATGAGGAGTGCAACGCACGACAAATCAGAGCATGTGCCATATGGCAAGGTTGGGGAGGGGGGGCCAATCGCATCTAACATGCAGGAATATGATGATTTCTCCTTCCCACCCTGTACATGTCAAATAGGTCAGCGCCCATCAGAAAGTGGACATATGGCGTGCCATCGCCAAGGAAGTCCGGGCCCTGGGGGTCCACGTCAGACGGGGCACCCACTGCCGCAATAGGTGGGAGGACATCCGCCGCGGGACCAAGAAGACCGCTGAGTCACTGCTGGGGATGGCCTCCCAACGTAGGAGGGGTGCCAGTCGTACCCTGACCCCCCTGATGTCCCGGATCCTGGCGGTGGCCTACCCTGATTTGGATGGGCGCTTGAGGACATCACAGCAGACACAAGGGGGTGAGTATCAGTACATTCTGCTATCTCTCTGCGCAGTGGAGGCGTCTGGGTGGGGGAGGAGGGTTGGGGGTGACATTAGGCCAGGGCGCTTTCTGTTGTGTAGTCCGCTCCTTTAGGCATGGCCCTGTGCTCCCGGACCCCACCTCTGTAGGGTGACAAGTACAGCTATCGATGGTCCAGCATCGCACATGTGCGCCTTTGTCGTCTCTAGACCTGTAGTCCTAGTCCGAAGTACTGAGTAGTGTACCCCGAATGCGCGGCTTAGTGCATGAGGCTCCTGTGTCTGACCTCTCCGCCAACGGTGTTGACATTGCATACACTCAACCTGGTCTTCGTTTTTCTCCCCCCACCCTTCTTCTTCGTCTTCTTGTGCATCTGTGCATTAGCATCATCAGGCGGAGGAGATATGGCATCGGAGCACGAGGGAGCTGCAAGTCACAAGGCCCCGGTGGGACCAGGAACAGACACCGAGGGCACCAGTGATCCGGAGGGCGAGGGGAGCACCACAACAGGGACCGGCCACAGCGACACGTCCTCGGATGGGAGCTCCCTAGCGGTGGCGGCAACATCCGGGCCCCCCGCCTCTCCAGGTACAGCCGCCACCCAGCGCACCAGCCCCGCCCTCCCAGCAGCCCCTCGGCCTATGCTCCGTGCCCGCTCGCCCAGGAAGGCGGGCGTCTCCTTCGCCCCAGGCACCTCAGCCCCTGCCCCTGTTACCCCTGCTGCCCTCAGTGAGGAGGTCATTGATCTCCTCAGGACACTCATTGTTGGGCAGACTACCCTTTTGAATGCCATCCAGGGGATAGAAAGGGAGGTGCATCGGAGCAATGCCTACCTGGAGGGCATTCATTCGGGTCAGGCTGCCCATCAACGATCGTTCAATGCTCTGGCCTCAGCACTGACGGCAGCCATTGTCCCTGTTTCCAGCCTCCCTCTTCTGACTGCCTCCAGCCTGTCTCTGTCTCCTGTTCCTCAGCCTATCCCATCCACACCATCAGACCAGCCTGCACACACCTCAACACCCAAGGGAAGCTCATCCAGACACAGGCACCACAGAAGCAACAAGCATTCACGCAAGCAACACCCAGATGCAGACATTCCAACAGTCACTACCACCTCTGTGTCCCCCACCTCTTCGTCTCCCTCCTCCCTCCCTGTCACGTCTACACTCACAACTGCATGCACACCACCATCAGCCAGTGCTTCCATCACCAGCACACCCTGCAGTCCAGTCCGCACACGTGCAGTCACCACCCCCACTACCATTTACACGTCCCCTGTTTCCTCTCCCACTGTGTCTGTCACCCCCTCTTCCAAGACACACAAACGCAGGCAGCCACCCACCCAACAGCCATCCACCTCACGACAGCCTCCAGCACATGCACCTGCACCCAAAGACAGCACACCTGACTCTCCTACAACCACATCCTCTTCCTCCACTTCCATCTCCACTTCTCCTACCTTTTACCTTGGTCCTAAGAAAGTTTTCCTTGCTAATCTTGACCTCTTTCCCTCCACTGACCCACCCCCTCCATCTGCAAAGAGTCCCAAGAGCACCTCAGCCACCACCAGCCCAGCTTCGGGTGTCACTGTGGTGCATGGGTTCTGGAGCCCACCCTTTGCCAGCAGTGACACCTCAATCAGCAGCAAGGGGACAGGCAGCCCCCCACCAGGCAAGAAGACCAGGAAGGTAAAGGGCCCCCGTGAGAGGACTGACACGGCTGCCCCCAAGGAGCCAAGTTCTCCCACATCACCAGCCACAACAGCTAGGGGAGGCAAGGGCCCGAGAGCCCCATCTAAGGAGCGAAAGGGCAGCAGGGCGGAAAAGTCAGCCAGCAGGAGCGCGGAGCAGGAGGGGCCCACAAGCCCCATCCAGGGTGTTAGGAAGGACACCAAAGGGCCCAGGACTCCGTCACCGAAGGGTCCAGCAACAGCACGGTCGGAGGGCGAGTGAGCAGGGAGTCCAGGCCAGGTCTGGCTCCCTTGACCTACTGGACGAGCACCGCTGAAGAGGGCCCCGCCGTGCAGAAGAGCACCGCTGAAGAGGGCCCCGCCGTGCAGAAGAGCACCGCTGAACAGGGCCCCGCTGTGCAGAAGAGCACCGCTGAAGAGGGCCCCGCCGTGCAGAAGAGCACCGCTGAAGAGGGCCCCGCCGTGCAGAAGAGCACCGCTGAACAGGGCCCCGCCATCTCAAGCACCGCTCCGCTGGGCCCCGCCGTCTCAAGCACCGCTCCGCTGGGCCCTTCCTGTCAAGCACCGCTCTGCTGGGCCCCGCCGTCTCAAGCACCGCTCCGCTGGGCCCTTCCTGTCAAGCACCGCTCCGCTGGGCCCCGCCATCTCAAGCACCGCTCGCTGAGCCCCGCCATCTCAAGCACCGCTCCGCTGGGCCCCGCCGTCTCAAGCACCGCTCCGCTGGGCCCTTCCTGTCAAGCACCGCTCCGCTGGGCCCCGCCGTCTCAAGCACCGCTCCGCTGGGCCCCGCCATCTCAAGCACCGCTCCGCTGGGCCCCGCCATCTCAAGCACCGCTCCGCTGGGCCCTTCATCTCAAGCTCCGCTCCGCTGGGCCCCGCCATCTCAAGCACCGCTCCGCTGGGCCCTTCCTGTCATGCACTGTTAACGGTTCACTGTTCCCACCATGCCTCCTCCTTGACCAGTGGAGACTGTAATCCACCTGATGGACTGTGGCTTTGCACTCCCCAGGATGGCCGAGTGGGCAACCCACCCACTGTAGAGACTTGAGAGACTGTGGCTTTGCACTCCCCAGGATGGCCGAGTGGGCATCCCACCCACTGTAGAGACTTGAGAGACTGTGGCTTTGCACTCCCCAGGATGGCCGAGTGGGCAACCCACCCATTGTAGAGACTTGAGAGACTGTGGCTTTGCACTCCCCAGGATGGCCGAGTGGGCATGGTGGCCCCTTCGTGGATCTGGTGTCGTGGACTCATGTGGCTGTGGTGCCCCCCCCTTCCCTTCCCCCTGAGGTGCCTGTAGTTTTTTCATCAGATGCCCCTGCAGTGTTCTCTCCAAAGGACTCAGGTCTCCTGTGTGGGCATTGCCCTTGTGTTGCTACACTTTGGCCCACGGACACTTTGAATGTTAGTTGTGCAGGACTTATTGCCTCGGTTTTTCGTATGCACTGGATATTGATTTTGGATTTTTGAGTTGTTATTGCTATTTGACCGTGACTTATCAGTGGTTTTTATTTCCCATAAATTTCGAGTCACTATTTAATTATGTCCTTGTTTTCTTTACGGGGGTTTGGGTGGTTTCACTGTGACTTGTTGCTCTGCATTGGTGTGTACATGGTTTGGGTGGGTGGGTGTATCGCGTATGTGTGTGCACGTGACCTTTCGTCCTCCCCCCTCCCCTGTGTCGTAGGTGCAGTACTCACCGTTGTCGTCTGCGCCGGCGTTCGTACTCGTGGTAGATGAGCAGGTAGACGAGAGCAGGTAGGATGTTTAATTCGGGTTCCATGCTGTCCTCCTTCTTCGTGGAGTGCGTAGAGGTGCGCGTTTTCCCGTTCGTAGTCTGTTTCCGCCGTGTTTTTATCGGCGGTGCTCCCGCCCCGGAAAAGGTGGCGGATTGGCCGGTCATGATAGTGTGGGCGGAACATTGTCTGCCGCCTGGCTGTTGGCGGTGACCGCCGCGCTGTTTGTCGGTCCCGCCGTGGCGGTCGGAGTGTTAAGTTGGCGGGCTGTGTTGGCGGTTCCCGCCAGGGTCAGAATTCCATTTTTTGGACCGCCGGCCTGTTGGCGGGTTGGCCGCTGCTTTATCACCGACCGCCAGGGTTAGAATCACCCCCTCAGTGTCTCAGAGGGGTGTGCTTTGGGAGGCCTTTAAGGTCACAATTCGTGGGCTGTGCATGGCTAAAAGCAGATGGCTATTACTGTCAATCTGAGAAGTATTAGGCAAACTCGAAACCAATCTTAAGAACATGGAGGGAAACCAAGGAGTGCCCCCAGATCCAAATATCGTGGGCAAAATGCAAGAGACTATTACAGAGTATCAAGGTCAAGGTTCAGCTTTATTTAGGTAAAAAATACCATAAAAGCACAGTATACAAGACGCTGTGATAAATATGAAGATAAAAAGTAACAAAATAAAATCCTCTAGCTAATAATTTCAAACATCCAAGTTAACACTATGTACCATAAGAACGTCTAAAACAAGAATAAAAATACAAAGATAAAAATACAGTACAATATATATAAGTTTCGGTTTATAACCAGGAATTTGAGAACATAGCCTCTTGTGAGAGACAAATATCTTATTCTCAGTTTGATACTTCACGTTCATAAATTTGTTTATGGAAAGCTAAACTGCTCAGCTACGCCTCCGCTCTCAATACTCAGTTTTAATACAATACATTAGAGATTGCCCCTCATAGCTTTTGCTCTAATATTCCAGATAGTCTCTAAAAATGTTGCCAATGGACATGCCACAGTCCCATGAGGGTTTGTTTTGCAAATCCTAGGGGCCAAAAGCCGATTCCTAAGACCCATGGATCTGCAGAGTGGTATAATACAGTGAGCCCTCTGCTTAGAATAGGCGGGACAATGAAATAAGACATGGGCAGTGCATCCAGCAATTTCACATCCCATTGGACATAAATCTAAGTGCCCTTCATGTTTAGTCCATCTGCAAGTGAAAGTGCGTAGTGGCAGAGATCCTAATCTGAATCTGAAATAAGGTGCACGTGCTAGGAGAGATATAATCAAATCCATGCAGTGCTCAAATTCATAATGGCACTTAACTGATATAAAACTATCTGGCATGCTAAAAGATGGCACCTCTGCTAACTTTTCTACTTGTAGACTTTGCCAGTACGTATCTTTTACAACGTGGTTAGCGCTTTTTGGAAGATGGGTAGGGTCTGACCAATAAACACGCAACCCGAGTTTAATAAAAGTATTTTCGACATAGCTACACCACATAATTTTTTTGGTTGAAGGAATACTCAACAGGCGCCATGTTCTATACGGACTGAGGATATCCGTAGACCAGATCCTGATCCAGTACAGGAGTGGTCTTAAAGCAGCTATATGTAAGATGGAATATAGATTTAAATCCATCCGGATAGGCAGTGTGGGGGAGCTTGCAGGTATTTTTAATAAGGCTTTTATAAAACAAATTCTCATCTCTCGCTAGGTCTTTAAAATTGATGTGGCCCCATAGCTCTGTACCATATAAACCCCCCCTCTGGCTTGGATTTTATACATTTCCATTGCAAGAGTGATGGAGAATCTAGAAGATCTGGCAGCAGAATACCCCCTGACTTTTGTTTCAGATTCATAGAGGACTTCAATATTTGAAACCGGCCATTTATTTGAATCCTCAAATCTGACTCCCTACTAGTCAAAGTCAAACACTCTTTCTAGTAATCCACCATCCAGGAGTATCTGTTTCTTTATTTTATGTTTTCTGTAACCAAAAACCATGTATTTGGTTTTGGAGGTATTTATTTTAAAACCATAGTCCCTACAAAAGCCCATAAACTTCTCAAGAAGATTGGCAAGTCCAGAGGCAGTTTGCGATAGTAATAGAGTGTCATCGGCAAACAACAAACACAGGGTTTTTGCCACGCCTAATTTGGGTGCATTATTAACACAATCCAATAAATAAGGAATACAGACATTAATAAATGATAGGGAGAGTGTAGAGGCCAACAGGCATCCCTGTCTCACCCCCCTATGAATTGGAATCTCTCTTGTTAGTTCCCCATTTGTTCCCCATAACATTTTGGCATAGCTCTCAGAGTGCAAGTCTTTGGTCCTGTGACTCTGGCTCTGTCCAGGACTTCCCACCATTTACAACGCAGAACCAAATCAAATGCGGACTTAAGGTCCACGAAAGCAACAAAGAGTTTCCCTGCGTCTAGGTCCACTGTCTTCCATTTGATCGTACGGAAACGAAAGACCTGATCAACTGTGCTTATCCTCTGCCTAAAGCCCGCCTGAAAGTGGCTGAGGACTTTGCTTTCCTCTATCCACTCCTTGAGCCTACTCAGGACCTGGTAGCAAAATATTTTTTTAAGATTATCTAAAAGACTAATTGGTCTGTAATTTCCCGGGATGGTCCTATCCCCTTTTTTTATGAATGGGAACAATAATTGCTCCCTTCCAAGACTGAGGGTAATTACCTCACACCAGAATGGCGTTTGACACCTTATTAACATAGGGACCCCAATAATCAATGTCAGATTTAAACAGATCAGAAGGTATACCATCCAAGCCAGGTGCCTTTCCTGGTTTTTGGGCCTTAATAGTTATCTCAGTTTCCCTGAGAGTAAAAGATGCAAAACTATCTGCAGAGGAAAAAGCAGATATTAGTTCACTATTATTGACAGTGGGAGAGGCGGACTCGTAGCTATACAATTCAGTAGAATGAGTGATCCAATTTTTTGGGGGAACATGGCAGTCAGGTCTAGGATTCTCATTTGGTCTATTTTTGGTCACCAAGGACCAAAAACGTTCAGAGTTACTATCCTTTTCTGCTAATAATAATTCCTGTCAAGATACCTCTTCCCGATGATTTTTACTGGTCTTCAATACAGATGCATACTCACACCTTGCAAAAATTGACATAGGTCTATCTTTTAATTTTATTGCTTTTAAAAAGCTATGCTTAGCTTCTTCACATTCCTTACCAAACCACCTTTGGTGCAATCCTACTTTCGATTGTTTCTTCTCCTTGGTAGTTCTAAAAAATAACTCTTTCAGAGAAGAAAAAAGGCCTACATGCAAGACCTTAACCTCGTCAAGGGTATATGAACAAAGACCTTCAGATAATTGGTGTTTGATACTAAGAGACACATTTTTGCCAATAATTTGTATGAGCTTATAAAAGAATCCCATTTTAGGGCACGCTTATTGGATGACACCACTAGGGAAGGAGGACCTTCATGGTTTTGTTGTGCATCTCTTTTGGTAAAAAACAGCCCATCATATGTTACCAAAATTGGGGCACGGTCACTATTATATTGTTTTCCCACCCTAATGTCTTTGATAGTATGCCATATCTTCACATCAATAAGCACAAGTTCTAGTAAACTGCTATAAGACCCTCTAAAAAATGAGGGTTTTGCTGGAGTGTCTGAAGGGGAATGCCCATTTCCTGGCCGAAAACCGTGGGTTATCATAAAATCTTTAACCTGCAAAGCCCTAGTGCTTGTTTTAGGCTGTTTTTTTTCTCTGGGACGAAAAGGGAGGAATTCTCCACATTGAATCCTCTATCTGCGTAATCTCAGAGAAAGCAGAAGTCGGCTCAATGGACACATTGAAATCACCAGCTACAATAATATAATGTGAAGAGAGAAAATCCAACACAAGGGCGTTCAACATCCTGGTAGTTTTAGACAATTGATTCAAGGGGCCCGGTCTATTGTAGACAGTGACGCACAAGGGCAGAAAACCCTTGTTTAACTGTATTGATAGGGCCAATATATTGACCGAATCCACATAAATTTCCTTGATTTTACCCACCTCCGAGATTTTGATCCATGTAATAAGACAACCCGCTGCTCTTCCAGCAGGAGACGGGCTAGCCACCTTGCAAAAGGCACTATACCCCTGTCTGTAAGCATTTGAAGTGGCCCAGGTTTCCTGGAACAAAAAAATATTACATTTATCAATGTACTCCCCCCAATCAACATCATCTATTTTGTTTCGAATTCCGGCTACATTCCAAGTCATGAAGTTCGATGTTGGGGTCTCAAAACCTTCTAGGGAAGCTCCAAGGTGCGAGTTCTTACAGGGCAGGTTCCTAAGAGATGATAGTTCTAAATCTGGATCACTAACTCGGTGCAAGTTAGCCTTGGGGCTGCAATGATAGCCCAGAGGACTAGAGAAAAGGCAGTCAATCAATATCTGAAGCAACGTCGGTTTGTGCTATCTCTCGTGAATTGGTTCTCTTAATCGAGTTCATATGCTCCTTCTTAGGGGCCTTTGTGGACACCATTTCAGATAAGGCTAGGACACCGGTTCCCTCATTTAGAGGTCTATTGTTACAGTAGTAGAGGTTCCCTTCAACAAGGTGCTATTCATAGGCCAACAGCTTTTAAAACAAATATTTGTGCAATTTCGCAAAGGGTTGCGAGCCTCCAAGGACAACAGGCCCTTTACCAGCCTGGAAATACATAACGTTAGCTTGATAGTATCCCAATGTTCGGCCTTCTAAGTGAAACGTTCAGCAGATAATATATCTGAATGGATAATAGAACCACATTGTCTGATGTGTCGTATCCAATGAATGGCCTTATTTATTAATAATGATCTATCTTCACGTATATTGGAGGAGATAATGAAGGTACCTTACACATGTAGATTGGATAGCCACTATTGGAAGATTTAGGAGGGATTTGTACAATAGTAGGATCCCACACCAATTTTTCACGGGGACGGGAAGCAGGTGAAACATGAGATTGACCCTTGGTTCCAGATGGAATAGTAGAGATAGTCCGGGATCCTCTACCACCGCCAACAGATATAGCAAGAGGGCTAGGGACATCCTCTTTCTTCGCAAGTCCTTGTTTTGGGGAAGTGAGAGTAGTGGAAGTACACTTTTCCTTATGAGTAGGTGTGATATCCCTCATCAGTCTGATGGAACGAAGAGTATTTAGGCACTCATTACAACCCTGGCTGTCAGTGATAAAGTGGCGGTAATACTGCCAACAGGCCGGCGTTAATAAGTATGAAATAATGACCACGGCGGAAACTGCTCAGACAGACAGCCACTTTAACACATCGACCGCCAGGGTGAAATAAGCATGCACCACAGTGGTAACCGCCAACAGCCAGGAGGAAGACAATGTACCGTCCACAGTAATATGATACACCTATCTGCCACCTTTTCCGGGGCGGTACCAACGGCATCAAAAGCCTGGCAAAAACACTGCATAAGGAAAACGACTCACCTCCGGACACTCCAAGAAGAACCAAGCCGCCATGGAGCCTGAGTTGCATGTCTTCCCCATGCTCTTTAACCTTCTGCTCCATTACGAACACCAACGCCGGCAAAGAAGACCACGGTGAGTACAGCCCCGTAGCACACAGGGGAGGGGGGGAAGAAAAAGAGAGTGACACACATACGCAACACCCCCAACCTCAACAGCACACACACAACCAGATGCGCTAACATAATATATACACCCCGTACCCCTCAGGAGTAATGCAAGGACTACTACTATAGTGTAAAAAGGCTGTAATGAGATAAATATAGGTGAAATTTGTGCATCCAAATCAAAAAGTATATACATATTTACAGTGCAAGGGACACTGCCCAGTCCTCAATGTCTGTGGGCCACAGGGCCACATCACAAAGTCCAAGGCCCAACCTCACTCCTGCAACAACACGGAGAGAACACTGCAGGGGCATCAGGTGGAAAATAGACAGGCACCTCAGGGGGATGGGAAATAGGGGGGCACCTCAGCCAGAAGTCTGACCTGGGGAGTGCAAGACCACAGTCTCTTAAGTGGGTGACTTGCCCACATGCTCTGGAGGGGCAACATGCCTTGTGCTTGGTCCTGGGGAGTGCAAGGCCACAGTCTCTCAAGTGGGTGACTTGCCCACATGCTCTGGAGGGGGCAACATGCCCTGTGCTTGGTCCTGGGGAGCACAAGGCCACAGTCTCTCAAGTGGGTGATTTTCCCACTGACTTTTCCTGGGGAGTGCAAGGCCACAGTCTCTGTAGTAGGTTATATGTTGGAGCACCCATAGCTCAACAACGAGTTTGAAACAACAAACTCGTTGGTCTCACTAATGCCTTTACCACGAATGCCTTTACAACGATTTTTGATTGTAAAGGCATTCCTGGGAAAGGCATTAGTGATCAGCATGCACGGTTCCAGCATGCTTACCCCCAAACCCCCCACCCCTAAAAATTACAGTGACTCCCCCAACCCCTCCCACCCTAAACCCTAATCACCCGAACCTCCCACCCCACCCCCAAAAAAACAGCCCTAGTCCCAGCCCAACTTACCTCCTCTTTCACTGTGTCAACTCTTTTCTTCTGTGCCTTAACCACACATGTACGTGGTTCACACATGCATGGTTAAGGCATGAAAACCAGGAAGTCGTGGAAAACGAAACCGTTGTTTCGCTTTTGTTTTCCACGACTTGGTGGTTTAGGAGTCGCTGTTCCGGGTGTTTCCCTTTCTAGTGGGTGTCTACTTCCACTAGTTCTGGATGGGGCATTGTGCACAGTGTGCTTCTTCCTGGGAAGGATGGGGTGAGTGGATGGCTTCTCCACTGATTCTGGAGGGGGCATTGTGCCCAGTGTGCTTCTTCCTGGGAAAGATGGGTGAGTGGATGGCTTCTCCATGGGTTCTGGAGGGGGCATCGTGTACTGTGATGCAGGTCTTGGGTAGTGCAAGGTCACAGTCTTTCAGCTGGGTGTCAGACCCACAGGTTTGCAGGGGCCAGGCTGCACAACATTCCATGGACGCAGGACTACACACTGTCCGCGGTGGTGACGGCTGCTCAGTGGTGGCAGTGGCGGTGCAGGTGTCGGTGCTGGCTGTGGTGGGGGGAAGCTCCAGCCCTTCCCCTGCAGGTCGGACAGCTGCCCACTGGGACTGCTGCTGCTGGCAACGGTGCTGGTGGTGGTGCTGGTGGCTGTGCTGGTGGTGGTGCTGGTGGCGGTGCTGGCAGTGGTGGGGGGAGGCTCCAGCCCTTCCCCTGCAGCCTCGAACGGCTGCCCACTCGGGCTGCTGCTGCTGCCAGTTTTGCTGGTAGCGGTGTTGGCATTGGTGGGGGGAGGCTCCAGCCCTTCCCCTGGAGCCTCGGACAGCTGCCCACTGGGGCTGCTGCTGCTGACAGTGGTGCTGGTGGCTGTGCTGGTGGCGGTGCTGGGGGCGGTGGTAGCAATGGTGGGGGGAGGCTCCAGTCCATCCCCTGCGGCCTCGGACTGCTGAACCACTATGGTTGGTGGTGGGGGATCCGACTGTGTCCCAGCACCAGTTCTCTTACCCTTTTTGTCTGCTGGTGCAGGCCCCTTGCCCCTCCTGCCAGCAGCCGGGGATGACTCCTTGCTCGCTTTGGCAGCAGCTGGGAACTGCTCCTTGCCCTTCCTCTCAGCAGCCGGGGATTGCTCCTTGCCCTTCCTTTTACCAGCTGGGGGTGCCTCCTTGCCCTTCTTTGAAGCAGCTGGGGGTGCCTCCTTGCCCTTCCTTGCAGCTGTTGGTGCAGGCACCCTATCAGTGTGGCTGCCTGGTGCCTGGGATCCTCTCCCACCTGGTATAGCTGTGGACCCTACTGTGCCCCTGGACTGGGTGGCTGGGGTGCTGGGCTGGGTTCTGGCCACCCTGGCCTGACGTGAGGGACGGGGGAGGGCTAGGGAAGAGGCTAAAGGTGGAGAAGAAAAGCTTTTTAGGGACATTGGGGTGAAAAGAGGGAGATGGTTTGGGAGTGGACTTAGAGGGAGTGGTTGTAGGGGGGTCTGTCTGGTGTGTTAGTGTGCAGGTGCATGGGCTGGATGCTGTTGTGAGGTGGATGGATGTTGGGTCTCTGAGTGCTTGCGTTTGTGTACTTCGGGAGGAGGGGGCACAGACACAGTGGGGGTGGTGACTGCAAGTGAGGGGCGTGTGCTGATAGGTGTGCTGGTGATGGGTGTAGTGGATGAGTATGTAGTGCACACAGGTGTGAGTGTAGATGCAACTGGGAGGGAGGTGGACGAGGAGGAGGAGGGGGCCACAGTGGAGGCAGTGGATATTGGTGTGTCTGCATCTGGATGGTGTTTGTGTGAATGCCTGTGGGATGAAGTATGGTGCTTGTGTTTTCCATTTCCTCTCTTGTGTGTTGTCCTGGGTGCCTGCTCGTCTGACTGTGTGCTTGGGATAGGTTGGGGTTGAGGGGAATGGGATTGGGTAGAGGAAGTTGGAGGGGGAAGGCTAGAAACAGGGACAATGGCTGCTAGCAGAGAGGAGGCCAGAGCCTGAATTGATCTCTGTTGGGCCGCCATGCAAGTGTGAATGCCCTCCAGAAATGCATTTGTCTGTTGCATTTGGGCTGCCAGCCCCTGGATGGCATTCACAATGGTTAGCTGCCCAACAGAGATGGATCGCAGGAGGTCAATAGCCTCCTCACCCAGGGCAGCAGGGCTCACTGGGGCAGGGCCTGAGGTGCCTGTGGCGAAGGAGATGCCCACCCTCCTGGGTGAACGGGTACGGGAAACACGCTGAGGGGCTGCTGGGAGGGCGGTGCTGGTACGGGGTGGCGGTTGTTCCTGTAGCTGGGGTGGCTACAAAGGTGTCCGCCACCACCAGGGAGCTTCTATCGGAGGAGGAATCTGTGTCCAAACTGTCCCCTCCTGTCTCTGCTGTGGTGCATTCCTCGCCCTCCGTCCCACTGGTATTGTGACCGTCGGCGTACATCACCATTAGCCCTTGTACTCCATTGGGCCCAATGTTAACCAATGAGGAGTTGCACAGTGGTTTTCAACCACCTCCCGCAACGGCTCACAACGTCAGCAGAATTACCTAATTTCCACCTGTCCCTCCAAACAGGACAGGTGGACGCCATTTCAGGGGGGGTGCAGGTCATGGCTCCTAACAGTGTCACAGTACACATATGCACCATTTGGACACCTCCAAGAAAATACTGTTACAATCACGACATGCATTTAAGTGTAGTGGTTGGAAATAAGAGATACTGACCAGCTGCTCACCATTTTGCCCCATAGATTGCAACCGCTACGGATGAATAGGAGATGGAGACATACCCCCATGTACAGACCCCTGGTGGACTTGGCAACAATGAAGGACATGCACATTATCCTCACCTATAGACTGGACAGGGCCACAATCACAGAGCTGTGTGCCCAATTGGAGCCTGACCTAATATTTGCTACCCGTCATCCCACCATGATCCCCTCTCTTGTGAAAGTGCTATCAGTGCTCCATTTCCTGCTAACTGGCTCCTTCCAAGTGACAGTGGGCTTGGCAGCAGGAATGTCTCAGCCAATGTTCTCAATATTGCTGACCAGAGTGTTGTCTGCCCTGATTAAACACATGCGCAGCTGCATCGTTTTTCCCCAGGTGGAGGATTTGGCCACAGTGAAAGCTGATTTCCAAGCAATGGGACATATCCCCAACATTATTGGGGCAGTTGATGGCACACATATAGCATTTGTCCCCCTGCGGCAAAATAAACAGGTGTTCAGGTATCAAAAGAGCTTTCACTCAGTGAATGTGCAGATGGTGTGCCTGGCGGACCAGTACATCTCCCGCGTCAATGCAAAATATCCTGGGACTGTACAAGATGCCTTTATCCTGAGGAATTGCAGCATCCAATATGTGATGGCCCAACTCCAGAGGCACAGGGTGTGGCTAATAAGTGAGCCCTGGTTCCCACCCAGTGGATGTTGGTGTATGGGTATGGTGTGGCCCCTAAGGGTTGGTGTGTGGCTAACAGTTGTCCCTCGATATTTGAGGTCACTCTGGTTACCCCAACCGCTCATGACTACTGACCCCTGTGAGGAATCCCAGGACAAGGGCAGAGTAACATTACAATGAGGCACATGGACAAACAAG
Organism: Pleurodeles waltl; assembly: GCF_031143425.1. Classification (NCBI taxonomy): domain Eukaryota; kingdom Metazoa; phylum Chordata; class Amphibia; order Caudata; family Salamandridae; genus Pleurodeles; species Pleurodeles waltl. The sequence continues at coordinate 1,374,127,498 of NC_090447.1, read as the reverse complement.
AAGAATTATAGAGAGGATCGTTGGCCTCCTGAAGGCCAGGTTTTGTTGCCTCCAACTAACAGGTGGATCCCTGTACTCCTCACCTGAGAAGGTCTGCTAGATCATCGTGGCATGCTATATGTTGCACAACCTTGCCTTACGTCACCAGGTGCCTTTTCTGCAGGAGGATGAGGCTGGAGATGGCCGTGTGGAAGCAGTGGACACTGTGGACAGTGAAGATGAGGAGGCAGAGGATGAGGACAACAGAAGTGCAATAGGTCGTCAATACTTCTAATGACACACAGGTAAGACAGTGTAACTTCACATTTAATTGACAGTTTAGTGTTTGACATTGTCACTGACAGGCTGATGTTCCCACTTCCATGGCCACTCACTGTAGCCTTTGGCATCTTTATTTGCAGATATTTGTGCCCCACTATCGCTCCTGGTGTGTTGACTGCAGCCAACTACAGGTCATTCCTATGTATATCTTTATGTACAGTTGATTTTCAATGTTTAAACCTTGTTTAACAAATGCATACTTAAATCATTTGACATACTCCATACTTGTATTTTTTCAAAGGGTGTTTATTTAAGTGCTAAGAGGTAGAGGGAGATGTGCAATGGGCTGGGGGTATGATGGGGGAAAGTCCAGGATGGAGTCCAGTCTATTTGTATCACAGGTGCATTGTCCAAGGAGGCATAAGAAGGGGAGCAGGGGCAGTTCAAGGTGGACAGGGTGACAGAGTGGGAAAACGAGGGTGACAATCAGGAGAGTCTTCTTTCCTGACGGTGGTCTTGGCAATAGTCTCTGGCTTCTGCCTGGATCGCAGGGAATGTTTGCTGGGTGGGGCACCTTCTGCAGGGGGAGGGGTGCTGGTGGCCTGTTGTTCCTGTGGTGGGCCTCCTGTCCACTAGCGGCAGTGGAGGTGGAGGGCTGTTCATCGGTTTGGCTAGTGTCAGAGGCCCAGTGAGGTGCCACTGCCTCCCTCATAGTGTTGGCCATGTCTGCCAGCACCCCTGCAATGGAGACCAGGGTGGTGTTGATGTCCTTCAAGTCCTCCCTGATCCCCAGGTACTGTCCATCCTGCAGCCACATGTTCTCCTGCAACTTGTCCAGTGTCTGGCCCATTGTCTCCTGGGAATGGTGGTATGCTCCCAGGATCCTGGAGAGTCGGTTCCCTGGACCTGTCCTCCCCCTGTTGCACAGCAGTCCTCCCAGCTTCCCTGTTGTCCTGTGCCTCTGTCCCCTGAACCGTGTGCCCACTGCCACTGACCCCAGGTCCCTGATCATCCTGAGTTTTTGGGGCAGCCTGGGGTCCCTGTAGTGGTGGACACATTGCTGATTGACGTGTCCTTGGGACAGAGGTATGGGCCCGCTGGGTGGGTGCTGTGGTGGTGTTTCCTGAGGGGGGAGACTCTGTGGTGGTGTGAGAGTGTGCCTGGGTAACCGACTGTCCGGAGGTCCCTTATGGACCAGGTTGGTCATCCAGATCCAGGCGAGCAGAGCTGCTGTCATCACTGTTGGCCTCTTCTGTGTGGGGACTGGATGTTTCTGGCACCTGTTCTCTGGTGACATTGGCTGCGGAACCTGTGGGGATGTAAATGCAGTGTTATTGTTTCTGCATGTGACATTTTGTGCATGGGTGTGTTGCCCTCTATGGTTGTTGTTACCTTGGCAGATTTGCCTTTGAGTGAGTAGCTATTTGGTGGGCTAGGTGATTCTCTCCAGTGTGCATGCAGTGGTGATAGGTGTCCATGCAGGTCTGTGAGTGGTGTCCATGCACTAGTGTTACATGCAGGGCTTGGTATTGGGATGAGTGGGTTGTGATGGTGAAGTATGTGGGAGGTGGTGAAGTGATGGGAGTGAGGGTGAGGGTGGGGGTTTGTGATGGCATGCATGTAGTGGGGGTAATAGTAATGGAGATTTGACTTACCACAGTCCAGTCCTCCTCCTACTCTTGCCAGGCCCACAGGATGCATGATTGCCAAGACTTGCTCCTCCCATGTTGTTAGTTGTGGGGGAGGAGGTGGGGGTCCACCACCAGTCCTCTGTAGTTGGTGTCTTGCTGCTGTGGAATGCACCTTCCCCCGTAGGTCATTCCACCTCTTCCTGATTCTGTCCCTTGTTTCTGGGGTGCTGTCCCACAGCATTCACCCTGTCCACGATTCTCCACCATAGCTCCATCTTCCTAGCAATGGATGTCTGCTGCACCAGTGCTCCAAATAGCTGTGGTTCTACCCTGATGATTTCCTCGACCATGACCCTCAGCTCCTCCTCAGAGAATCTGGGGTGTCGTTGTGGTGCCATGGGTCTAGTGTTAATGGTGTGGGTGAGGGTGTGTGGGGTGATGTGTTGGGGTGTGTGATGTAAGGTGCGTGGATGGTGTATAGGTGATGATGTCATGTGGCTCTGGTTGTGTGTGTGCTCTTGCTGTCTCTCTCTCTGGTGGCCATTCTTTCTAGTCGTATAGGGTTGTGGGTGTGTGGGTGTGTATGTGTTTCAGGTGTGTGTAGTTTGAATTGTCCAATGTGGTGTAGTTTTGTTTGAGTGTGTGTATTTTGAGGGCAGCAGTATGTACCACCAATGGATTACTGCCATTGAATGTCCGCTGCGGTGATTCATGGGTCATTATGCTCTGGGTGTAGTTCTGTTGGCGTAACAGTGTGGGTTTTGCTGCCGCCAGTTTATCACTGACCTTTGGGCTGGCAGACTTGTGTGTGTGGCTGTATAGTGGTGGATTGGTATGTGTGTGTCATAATATGCTTGGCGGTTATCCGCGGTGGCGGCGTTATGTTGGCGGCAGTTGGCATTGCAGTAAGCGGGATTTACCGCCAATGTCATAATGAGGGCCTTATGCTTCCACTGTTATTTGCTTCAGCTCCCTCACTTCATATATGCCAATAATAAGAGAGACCGTTTCAATCACGATGGTTGATGGAACATTCTCTGCAATTAAATGTGGAGGACAAGTTCCCATTGCCTTTACATTTAAACCCTCAGCCTGGTCCTTCGGTATCATCCGAATGATGCCATTTGAGGGAGTTTTTTCTTTGGTAGGGAATCTAGCCTTCAAAAAGGGAGAAAGGGAACCACTTTTCGGTCCTTTCTGAGGATACTTCTCTTTTTCCTTCAACAGGGATTCTACCTCTTCAATCAGTGTGTGGCATTTGATAGAGCTTGGGAATTTTGGTTTGGACTGGGCCGACTGTTCCTTTTGCCTTACGCTTCCCCATTCTTGTGCTACAGAATTATCCACAGCACAACAGTGTCAATATCAAGCCTAAATGTATCTCAGAGGGAATTCTTACCTCAGGGCCAAGAGGGGTGGCCCAGCCTGGCCTCAGTCGGTCTCTGTCGGCCTCGCACGGGCACGGACGGGCCCGCCCTTGGCCCGGGCGCAGCCTGCGCGCATCCCATGCTTCGAGAATCAAAGGCGCTATTTGGCATCCTGGTGCAGGCTCCGATACTACAAGCGCTGCCCTCTGCATCCCTGGGGGCAGCGTAACGAGTCTGTGGCATCCCGCACTGCGGGAATAAAAGGCACTATTTGGAGTTCTGGTGCAGGCTCCGATACTACAAGCGCCGCCCCCCTGCGTCCCTGGGGGCAGCGTAATGAGTCTGTGGCGTCCCCACAGAATATCAAACCATGACCGAAACGAATGCCTGTTTTGTGGGAAGTATCATACTGCCATGGAGTATGGTGAAGGGGAAAGGCCGGGACATACATTGGCATCCACTATACAGAACCCTGGTGTTCTAATCTTTATTTTGAGGTACTTAATGAGGAAGGAGTTGTGCAACATACCACACCAGACATTTTAGACACATTCTCAAAATACTACCGGCAACTCTATACATCACAAGGTCCTTCCACACTACATACTGATACGTACTTCGAGGACGTTGTGTTGAAATGGCTTAGTGATGCCCATTGAGGAAGATGAAATTAGAGAAGCCGTGTTGGAAAGTGGATTATTGGTGAGGGCAGGTAAGTACCTACACCTAGCAATCAGAACACTAACCCCACTTAGGTCCAGTTAGGTCTCAATTAATTAAACCCAGCTCAACCCTTGGTAGCTTGGCAACGCGTGACAAGGCTTAACTTAGGAGACAAGAATTTAATGCATTTAAAAATCACAATAGAGTAAAACACAAAACACAATAAAACACTACAACAATTTATACAAATAGCTTACATTTTTACCTTTAAAATGACACCAAAATGATTAAAATCGGATAAGGGTAACCAAAGATATACATTTTTAAGGGCTTAGGCTCTCATTACGAGTCTGGAGGTCTTGAGATCGCCAGATTCTTGGTGGCAGTCCAACCGCCACATTACGACCGTGGCGGACCCACCATGGTCCGACTGCTGACACCACCAGGGTGCCGCCAGTCGACAGCCTGGTGGTCTCGGCAGTTGTAATTCACCAGGGTGACTCTGCATGCAGCGCTGCCCTGAGGATTACGACTACTCAATCCACCATCCTTTCCATGTCCATGGCGGTTGGACCACCATGGAAAGGCTGGCGGAAAAGAGAGTGCTGGGGGGCCTCATGGGGCCCCTGCACTGCCCATGCACTTGGCATGGCAGTGCAGGGGCCCCCATGGACAGCCCCATTGTGCTTTCCACTGCCCAAATTACGTGTTGCTGCACCTGCTGCACTGCCACATTGCCGTTGGCTCGATTGTGAGCCAGCATCAATGTTGAGGCCATGTTCACCGCAGGCCCGGTGGGTGGGAATGCTGTTTCCGCCTGCCGGCCCAGCGTTGAACTCGTTATAGGGCCGGCAGTGTTCTGTATGCACTGGCAGTCAGGTGTCAGTACGAGTTTGGTGGGCGGCCTCCGTAATGAGGCCCTTAGTGTTTTCAAGCGCATAGAAGCAACTAGCGCTCAAAGGGTTAAAAAAGGTCACACTGGACAGGGACAAAATCCAGAGTTAAGGCCACCCACGATGTAACACTGTTACACTTACTTTCAGAAGTATTTCTTGATTCAGGAAAGTTGTCCAGAGCACTGGCCAAGGGATCAGAGGCTCTGGTTTGACTCTTGGGGTCTGGGACTACAACTCCAGACTGCACCTCTTCAACTTAGGAAGCTTTTTACAACAGTTGCTCCAAACAACTCCAGCCCTCTAGATCTTCTTCCAGAGGTCCTTTTTGGGTCCTCAAAGTGTCCACAAATTGATCCAAGGTTCCAGAAGCTCTGCGTTGTTCTTTGGGAGTACAATTCCCAGAATACACCTGGTCAGAATCCTCTAATGGCCACTGGACCCAGATCAGCTGGGCTTTTCTTGCAGGACTTGATGCAGGGGAGTCTGGGCAACTGTTTTTTACATGTAGCAAACAGGGAGTCCCTTCTTGAAGCAGTAGAAGACAGGCAAAGTTTTTTTAGTGATGAAGCTCAAGTGTGAAGCTGGTGCCGTCCTTCAGAATGCAGAGTCCATGTGCAGGTCACGGGTCCAGTAGGGCAGTCCTTCCTCTTTTTGATCTTGTTCCTTGTAGGGATCTGAGGTGTGGGGACAGGTCTGTCATATTTATCCTTGCTACTGGGATGAAAAGCAGGGGGGGGCAACTGTCCAATCACAGGTAAGCCACTTCCCCCTTGGATGACCCCTTCCTGGGAAGTGTGGCAAACAATCTATCCCAGAGAGCAACATTCTTAAAAAATCCAGAATGTCTGAAACTGATATTTAGAGGTTAGATCTGACTGAGCCCACCCAGTGGTGTGGCTAGAAATCCTAAACACACCCCTCTCCTGCCCTCTACTAATCTTATCAAGAGGGCACCTAATTGTCTGGTGTGCCAGGAAATGGGGGATGTCCTGTGCTGCTCCAAATGTCCTTCCCTTCCTTTGAAGACCAGTTTGGCTGCTATCACCCTATCCTGTTTCACCATCTGCTGAGGCATACCTCCTCTCCCAGGCACATGGTTTGTGTTCAGCATAGGCCACTTCACACCTCACCAAGGCAGCCTGGCCAGGCTGGCCAATCAGAGACGGGCACTACAGAGCTAAATTGGCAACTTTCAGGTAGAGTTTTAAAATTCGCTACCTGAACCAGTTATATTAAATCCAACAAAGGCAAGTTGTGGGATTTATTATAACAATTAACTTGATACCCAACTCAAGATACCTGGCTCTAATGGGGACTTTGTTAATTAAAATAAAGTCTCCCCTTTTTAGCCTATAAAGGCCATTCACTGCAGTGAGAGAAAACAAATTTGTCTATTTTACTTTACCAGGGCTTATACAACAATTTTATAAGGTCCCTGCTTATAGTTACATGGTACCCAACCCTAGGGGCACTTAGGGCACACCTTAGGAGTGACTTATATGTAAAAATAAGGTATTTTAAGACTTTGGAAGTACGTTTAATTCCAAAGTTGAATTTGCATATAACTTTAGTTTAAAAGCAGTCAGCAAGGCAGACCTGCCTTTAAAATGACATTGGGCACCTCAGCAGTGCACCTATGGGGTCACTACCTATGCTGGGGTCCCTAAATCTACATGCCCTACCATATAATAGGGACTTATAGGTGGGTTGGCATAGCAAATAATAATTAGCCAACTTTTCGTACTCATTTTACACAGAGCACAGGCCCCAGGACTGGTTAGCAGGAAAACACCAGCAAAAAGTGAAAACTGGGGGCAAAATGTTAGGGGGCCTCTGCAATCAGCCCTGTTTTCTCAAAGCCATAACACAACTGTACCCAGGCTGTGCCCCAGGAACAGCCGGATTACCAGAAGATTTTTGTAAAATGTACTAAGGTTCTTTAGTGCCTATCTTAAATGAGTATACCATGAGAGAATGGTCGACTTCTCCCCATGATATGCAAGGCCAAAATCATCACTCTGCTTAAACCTGGTAAGCCAGTGAAGATCTGCGATTCATACAGACCTCTTTTACCTATTAATTGTGACAATACAATTGTAGCTAAAGGCCTTCCTAACAGGCTAAACCTGTTGATGTCCTTTCTGGAAAGACCCGATCAATCGGGGTTCATCCCCGGGCGCACGACCTCCCATAACCTACGAACCTTCTTTGCCCCCGTGCACGATGTAGACCCTGATTTAGAGGCTGCAGCAATGTTCCTAGATGCCACTAAGGTGTTCAATTCTGTAGTGTGGGACTATCTGATGGCAGTGCTCTGGTGTATGGGCTTTCCTTGTCCGTTTCTGACCTGGATAGCCCTTCTTTACTTTCCGCGCACTGCTAGGGTACATCTGAATGGAACCGCATCCGCTCCTTTCTCTATTACACTCTGCACGCAGCAGGGGTGTCTATTATCACCACCGCTGTTTGGTTGGCGGTTGAACCCTGGCGGTCAAATTGCGGCAACACCATCAAGACTTTGCCCATCAATATCAATATCACATTGTGTCATGTGGAGTCACTCTTCTCAAAGCAGAAATCCATACCTGGGGAGAGCTTCATGCAGGGTGGTTATTTTTAAATAAAGTTTTTTTGCCAAGAGCACGCCAACCCCGTTGGATATTTATCTATAATAGGATACTACATAATGTTAATGCAATCACTCCTCACTTCCCAAAAGAGCCCCCCACCTTTCAAACATTACTTGTACTTGTCACATCCACGGGTCCACAACACTTAGGGCCTCATTACGACTGTTGTGGCAGTCCGACTGCCACATTAAAACCCTGGTGGTCAGACTGCCAGGGAACTGCCAACACTGTCAGGATCCATGATCCCTTTGGCCTCGCGGTGGTGGAGGTCGTAATCCGGCAGGGCAGCGCTGCATCCAGCGCTGCCCTGCAAATTACAACCTTGTTCTCCACTAGCCTTCTCATGGCGATAACACCACCATGAAAATGCTGGCAGAGAACAGGTGCAGGGGGCATCCTTGGCCAGTACTGTTGCAATGTTCACTGTCTGCTTTGCAGACAGTGAACATTGCAAAGGTACTGTTGCACCTTGAGGGCTACAACATTGCCACCTGCTCGATTACGAGCTGGAGACAATCCTTTAACTTGGTTCCCACTAGACCGGTGGGTGGAAACCTCAGTTTCTGTCCGTTGACCTAGCGGTAAGCTATTAATTACACTGGCGGGGTGGTCACTACAAAGGCGACAGCCACACACCCAGTGGCATGGGCAGTGCAGGGGCCCCCAGAGGCCCCACGACACCCGTTCCCGCCATCCTGTTCCTGGCGGGTTTTACCGCCAGGAACAGGCTGGCGGGAAGGGGGTCGGAATCCCCATGGCGGCTTGCAAGCAGCGCCGCCATGGAGGATTCCCTGGGCCAGGGGAAAACCGTCGGAAAACCGTCGGGAAACCGCTGGTTCCCCTTTTCTGACCGCGGCTTTACCGCCGCGGTCAGAATAGCCCTGGAAGCACCGCCAGCCTGTTGGCGGTGCTTCCGTTGCCCTCCACCCTGGCGGTTTCAAACCGCCAGGGTCGGAATGAGGGCCTAAGTATTATACATTTGAAACTTTTGCTCTGAATATACTATACGCCAGACTGAAAAGATACTGACTATGTTCAGATAGTAGAGAAGAGAGATGTGGAGCAGAAGAAGTCGATTTTTTACAGCTGGCATGGGAATGCGCTCTTGTTCAGGTGTACTGGGGTGAGGTTGCAGATGCACTGTCTATCATGGTAGGATGGGGCCTTTGGTTGCCACCCCTCCTGGCCCTAATGGGACACACTGCAAATATTGAGAGTGGAAGCTGTAAATATGTCCCATTACCTCTTCTCTTGGCCAAGAGACAAATAGCGTGTGGGTGGGGTAGGGGAAGAGCACTCAAATTTAAAGAATTGTTGCAAGACTTCTTATATTGTAAAGAACAGCTGACTACCTACTCTGAGCTTCACATGAGCTCTAGACCTTAGAACATTGAGGGCCCCTTACAGACATACCTATCACCTCAAAGGGTGTGACAGACAAGGAGAAGATGACCCCCATACACAATTTGGCTGCGCACATTTGGTAGACACGTAGACATTTTTTGGCATGCTCTTAATACACTCAATGCTAACCATACTGTTACTTCACCAGAGTTGTACGCAATGCCAGCAATATTCCCTTGATGTAGAGCTGGGATTTTCCATTCCACACCACTGGTCAGCCTCTGCAAACTCACGACGATGCACAGGTCGCTCATGCTTTGTTCGGATGCTCACTTTGAATGATATCCTTTCTAACTTTTCCCTTAAGGGATGTGATCAGACGACCCACAATAGAATGTTAATATAGTAAAATGTACATGTGGAGATTAAAACCAATTGTGTAATGTCTAACACTGCAATATTTAATGCTGCATAACTACTCTGTACTACATGTTTGTTGAAACATAATAAAGAAACTTATAATAAAAAAGAAATCTCCAAGTTCATCTTGTTCGATGTTGATCACCAGAATTTATCAAGTTGCGCAGGTATAGGTGTCGAAATTTTGATGCAGGCAAGGTCAATTGTTCCACTGGTAGACATTCATCATTCTCTCACATTTTTTGACAGATAGTTCAAGATAACTGTCAAAGACAATGTGCAGTTCCTGCAAGGTGCACACTGACTTTTATATCTATAGAACAGTCTGAACGACCTCTCCAAATTTTTGCATGGATGAAATCTTAAGAAATCGCATTAATGACATATAGTCCACAACAACAGCAGTTTTTTTTAATGAGGACAACTTTTCGAATTTAAATTCTTCAGATAAAAGTTTTTTTTTCGAACTCTTGTACATGTTTGTGCTTCACTGTTTTGGTTGCAGCATCTCCATTAAATCATGCTTTTGTTGGATTAAGATCACGTGACAGACTGTCCTTGATAAATTTACCACTTTGCTACATCCATCACTCTATGTGCTTGCAAAAAAGATGTTTTAAAACAGCATATATCTCAGCAACAGTTATTTCATGTACCCAATGCATATTCCTGGTTGGATGGCCCAGGCAGACTAGGCCACATGGTGAAATAAATGAATGTTGCATATTTTACTAACTTGGTGAAAATGGACTTAATTGTGCAACACGCTTGTCCAAACGTTTTTTAATATATTGTGAGAGGGGGCCTCTTTTTTACATGATTATCCCCGCACTTTTTGCCTTATGTTAATGTGTCTAGAGGTTGTAGTGCCCAGGGCCCCTGCTAACCAGGTTCCCTGGGCCAGAGCCCTTTCCCTAAATCTGTTGTGATGCATTGGCACAATTGGATACACCCATAACTATCACAATACTTCCCTAGTAAGTGGGCACCAATGTACCCATGGCATGAGGTACTATGGGTAGGCCCCTGAGGGCAGCAGCACTGATTGTGCCACCTTCTAGAGCCATGTATCCAGATGAACCCAGCACTGCCACTTCAGTTGGTACTAACCTAAATGACAAACTCGACATGACACTGCCTGTGTGCCCTGTTCACAATACACTGCATTTACTAAGGGGAAGTCACCCTTCTGGCAGGCCTTACAGACTTAAGGCAGGGTGCTCCATATTATATATGAGAACATAGTTGCATGAGCAATATGCCCCCACTGTGTCCTTGCCAAACCTTGGACATAGTGAGCAAACAGAGCAGCCATTGTAATACATATGCTGGACATTGGTCAACACCAGTTTCCCAACTATGTGATGGCAACTCTGACCCCTGGGTTGTTTGGTATCAAACTACTCAGAATGACAAACCCAAACTGGTGCCAGTATTGGATTTATCCCTAAATGTACACAGGGGTCAACTTAGAGGTGCCCCCTCCAAAAGCTAACATAACCTGGTGTGGTTGCTAACTGGTCTTATCCAGCTGCCACCTCCAGACAGCCAATATACAAACCTTGGAGGAGAGGCCTGCCTCTCAGGTTTGTAAGACAATGCCCTTCCTGGGTGGAGGAGCTAACAGCCCCTCCCTCAGTAATATACACTGTCCCGGTGGTGAGCTTCAAAGGGCTTACCGCCCTTGAAACTTGCCCCCCAACCAGTCTGCTGCTAGCAGCAGCTGGCATCACCCTTGGGAAAAAACCCACTTTTGGCGGCAGCAAAGGCGGGAAACCTAACAGAGGGTAGGAGGAGTGGCGTCACCTGGCATGCACCACACCTAAGGTGTTGCCTGCAAGGTGGACCCTCAAATTCAGTTTCTTCCATCTTGAAATTGAGGAAAATAGCCAATTAGGTTTAGGGCAGTGACCCTTCCCACAGGAAGTGGTCACTATAGTGGGTGTAGCCACCCAAAGATAAGTGTCCCATTGGACACTAACAGATTCCCTCTAAAACGTAGATCTAAATTTAGTACTTAGTGGACACCCCTAGACCAAGGAATCAGATTTAAAAGGAAAAAGAAGACCGGCATCAAAGAAGATTCAAAGCAAGAGGATTGTGGACCTGCTCCATCATGAAAAGGCGCCAAACCCTGCCTGACCCACCCAGTCCCTTAAAGTCGCTGCTGCTGAGGAGCTGGACCCTGGACTGACCCCAAGAAATCCAGGGGACCTCCAGGTTTTGCAAATCACCCCAGATATTCCTTTTGAGTGGAGGCATCATTCAATAACCAAGCAGGAACCAACAAGGCAGTGAGGGTCACTTCACTGACCAGCCAATATCTCTGCAACCAGAAGTTGCAGCTGGATCCCACAATGCACTGATGACCGCCCAGATGAGTCCTACAATTGTGCCAACTTTGGTGGCACTGGGCCCTCCAGTGGCTGAGTTGTGTTAATACCTCAGGTACAGGCCAGTGCACATCAGACAGCAAGAAAACCAGCTCCCACAGAGCTGCAGCTGGACCAGGAGGAAGCCCCAGTTGAAGGACTTCAGGAACACCCTGAACCTCCCACCAGAGTGCCACCGTCAAATTGCAAGTCACCTCCAAAGGAACTTACCTCCAGCTCCAAAGGGCTCCATTACGCACAGCTCCTAGATCACCAACTCGCCCTGGATCCGGCTGCCTGCAATGAGGAACCAGCTGTGCTCCACGGGTCCATAACCCCTTGCAACCTCAACAGCCCAAGGGGACCCATAGACATCACCTTTAAGTCTGCAAAACCATCTCATTTTCCATGTGGCCCCTCCAAGTGGCCCTGTGTCTGTGCAAGAGACTTTCCAGCTCTGCTCCTGCCGGAACCGGGAGCCACCCGAGGTTCTCCAGCTGGCACAATGTGCCCACCAACTGCTTTGACCATCCTGCAAAAGAAGACACTGGTAATTCAATTGTACAATTTTCAATGCATTTTTAAAAGTGACTGCCTATTGATTCCTATGGTGCGTGATTATACACAGAAAGACTAACTTTATTAAAACTTTGAAAAATCATAACTCGAAAATTACTTAACGTATCTTGACCATCATGGCCTTAAAAATTATATAAAAATCTTAAATATTATAAATTTGGTCTTGAGTGATTCCTTGAGTGTGTGTGGAGCATGATTGATGCTGTGAGTACAACAAATGCTTAGCACTCCTCCTAGATGGGCCTAACTGCTCGACCAAGCTACCTCAAAAATTGGAGCATTTGGTGATCTGATTTTTGCCTCTGGAAACAAACATGTGGTTGCCTGGACCCCCTGCACAGTGTGCCTAGTTTTGCACACTACATAGAGGGCCAGCCTCCTACATGTAATTGTTATGACGTCACAAAAACAAAGGGCCTAATTACAACATTGGCGGCCCTCGGACCAGAGTGGCAGATGGACTGCTGCACTCTAGGTGTTCTCACCACAACATTATGACCCTGGGGGTCGGACCTCCATTGTCCCTGATGGGCTGACGGCTGTCGGAGTCATGGCCAGCCATGGTGACACTGAGTTCTGCACCACTGTGGTGATTTCAAGTCCAGTTCCTTCCGGACTTTTCATGGTAGAGATCTTCCAGCCTTTTCATAGAGACCCCGCCATGAAAAGGCTGGTGGAAACACAGTGCAGGGGGCTACACAGTGCTGGTGGACTGAAAGTTGGTCTGCCAACCTCATAATGAGGCCCAAAGTCATTACAATGCACCAATACCTATGCAGCAGGAATTGCAGACAAATAAATTGATACTTTTAGCATGAAATCCCAATGAAAAGTGACCAGAGGATGGATAAAGCACTGGGAGGAGCCTCCTGGACAAAAGAAGGAAGTTGAAGTCTCTGTGGCACTTCCTTATTGTTAAATATAATGCTTTTTGCATTACAAAAACGAACTGAATTGTCCATTCAAGTACAATATTCACTCAAAAAGGTATTTCTGAGTTGACTTAGCTAGCTCTCAAGTAATAAATCTTCTTGAGAAGCAGTCCAGACCACTCATGACTGCTGGCTTTACAAAATGGTGCCAGAAGGCTCTGTGGTGACTGGAAATTGTGCCAGGGGCTGGAAAATCTCACTTGTGCTCGCAAGCGCATATTGATGGAGCCACACAGTGTTCCAACTTTGCGAGGCTCAAATGGCAGAATAATTCCACCATATGCCACTTGGTGGAATTTGGCAGGGACTCAATGTTACAACCGTAATTCTGAATTTCCAAATTCCCCTATCCCTCAAGCGGAATTATAATTCCACCTGGGCCTAAACATAATCACCCCCACATTTGATAGAAATAGAAGTAAGAGAGGTTTTGAAGGATATAGGAGAGGCAAGCACTGGCTCCCAGGAGCCCAAACAGAAATCCTTAAAAGATATATTCCCTAAGGGCCCCAAACGTATCACAGGCCAAATACTAACTACACCCACTTTAAAATGTTTAGTCGCACAATCTAAATAAGCCCACCAGCGATACCCATCCGGCCCCTAGAAACTATCAAGAAAAAGAAATACCGGAACACCTAAAATGACACATAGGGCCTCATTACAAATCTTGCAGTCCAAGGACCACCAGACTCCAGGTGGCCTAACCACCACATTATAACCCCTGGGTAGTCAGACTGCCATGGGTCCACCATGCCCACCAGGAAAATGGTACCTGATGGGCTGATGGTGCCATTAGTTGTGGTCAGCCACAGCGGCGCTGAGTTCATCGCTGCAGTGTTGATCACAAGTGCAGTTTCCACCACTCTTTTCATGGTGGGAACCCGGCCATAAATGACTGAAGGAAGCACATGGCAATTGGCCACCTGGGGGCCCCTGCACTGCCCTTGACCATGGTATGGGCAATGCAGCCCCCACCTACCAAGCACCCACGGAATGCGCACTGTCTGCTTTGCAGACTGTGTGCATTCCGAGGGTGCTGGTGTGCTTTGAATGGAGCAATCTGTAAACCAAATTGCACCTAAACTTAGCAAGCAAACCAAAAGAATTTAGGAGATACTACAATTTAAAGTAAAACTCGTCATAAACAACAAAGGAGTAGATTAATTAGCAAGAATAGCCAAAAGCATATTATAAGGTACATTCTAACCTACAAAACTAGCAACAAAAGTATCACATAATCTTAACCAACATTACAAATCATTTCTTATAAAAATAATAAACATAATTTTCTATTACTTCAGTTAAAACATCAAATAAAAACCCACTCTTAAATCAGAATAATATAATAAGATAATATATAAATAATTTAAATTAAAAAATGTAAACCTTAACAACTAAAAAGCTATACGAACAAAATCAGACTTTAAAGTAAAATAATTACAATACCTATACCATACACAATTCAAAATAACAATCACATAACACATTAATAATAAAATATGTTATTTCCTATTCAAAATAAATAAATTAATATTACTAACTGTTCTGTAGCCACAGATAATTTTCAGTATCCACAAAGTCAAAAAGTATAATCTTAAAAAAATTGAAAAAATATTTTCCAAAAATACCAAAAAAATGCAAAAATGAAACCAATCCAATAGAGATCTATTGAAGCAACATAAAGGGCCAAATTATGAGGTCGCACCATGGTCAGAGTGCTGCAGCTTTGGCGGTCCGACCGTCACTTTACAAGTCTGGCAGACGGATCACAACATACCGCCACCTCTGCCAGGATCTCAGATCTGGACGGGCTAACTGCGGTCTTGGTTGTGATTGGCCAGGGAGGCGCTGAAATCAGTGCCGACCTGCTGATTACAACCATGTTCTCTGCCAGCCTTTTCATGGAGGTTCAATTGCCATGAAATGGCTGGGGAAGAACAAATGCTGGGGACCACTGGGGGGCCCCTGCAATGCCCACAACAATGTCGTGGACATTGCAAGGACCCCCCTCCCCACCACCCTGCTCAGCAGACAGTGCACATTCTTAGGATGCTAGGGAGGCCTCTCTGGTCAATGGCATTGGACTCTGCTCCATGTGGAGCTCTGTCCGATGCCGTCACGTGTTTTCCACCGGTCTGACTGGTGGAAACCTTGGGAGTTGGCAGAGGGGACCACTGTATTATGAGTTTGGCAGTGGTGCACACAGAAGACCACCAGTGGTCCTCTGGCACCCCCAGCCAGCACAGACCATGGCGGTCATCTGGAGGCACAAACAGTCAGGCTTAGAAAATGTTTCCCCTGGATCTTTTAGGAGGTTGAACACCACCAATGTGACTACTGTGGTCCAACCACCACGCATCAGGAGGCAGAAACGGACACAAGAAAGGGAAACACTCACCTCCAGGAAGCCATAAACACTTAGAGCCGCCATGGAACCACAACTAGGGATCATCCCCCTGCTCCTGCTCACCGAAAGACAAAAGAATTATTGCTGACGAGGACAACAACAACCATAAGAAAACAAACTCACCTGTTTCTTTGGTAAAATATAGTGACACACACACACATATTGCATCAAGGACACCCCCACATACACATAATGCAAACTTCACCCAGCACACACACACACACACACCACACATCAATAACACACTGTTAGAAATGGGGTCTCTGGTTGGCAGTCAGTTTGCACTCTGTCCAAGCAGGGTCCCTCACTCTAGCCAGTACAATTGATATAAACACCAAGGATAACCCCTGCTTACCCCCTTCGTAGCCTGGCACCAGCAGTCAGGCTTATTTCAAAGGGAATGTGTAAAGTATTTGTGGTACCACACACAGTAATACAGTGAAAACACTACAAAAGGGACACAACACCAGTTTAGAAACATAGCCAATATTTATCAAAATCAAACAATGCTAAAATGACAAAAACATAACATACACAATGAAAGTTATGACTTTTTTTAAAAAAGAGTCTTAATCCATAGAAATCAATGGATGTGTTGTTTTTACACAAAGTAGCTGGTATGCATTCAAAATAAAGCCACACAGGTGAGTGTGCATTGAAAAAGTAAACAATGAGTTGATTCCTGACTCGCAAGTGAGGCCATGCATCGATTCTTCTCCGGTCGGGTAGGCCATGGGTCATTTTTGTCTCAGGCAGAAGAGCGATGCACCAATTTCCATACGCACAATGACGATGCATGTGAAATCCTGGTGCATAGTGGTGAAGAGTCGCACTGCATGGGTGATGACTTGATTTCGGCAGCCGCAAGAAGGTGTTGCATCGATTTTTCAGCCGCAAAGCAGGTGGTGCATCAATTTTTCAGCCGTGAGGCAGATTCTGCATCTATTTTTCTCCCAATCGGCTACTGTGTGTGGATTTCAGCCTTGGTTCCACCTGCTTCACCTTTCAAGGGCTCAGGGACTTGATAGGGCACCACTTAGGAGGGCAGGGGCTGTCATCGACCTCAGAGGGATGATTTCTGGGTACCGGTGGCATGGTCCACCAAGACCAGGGTAAACCTTTTGCCCATGGCTATCTTGGGATCGAGAGGGCCCACAATGTCAATGCCTACCCACTTGAAAGGGGTGCTCATGACAGGAAAAGGTTGGAGGGGGGCCTTGCACTTCCCCCCACTCTTCCCACTTGCCTGATAAGTTTGGCAAAACCTGCAATGTGTGTCACAGTGCTTGCGCATTTGAGGTCAATAAAAGTGAGTAACAAGCCTCTCAAAGGTCCTGTCTTGCCACAAATGTCCTACTAAAGGCACATCATGAGTGAGACCCAGGAGGAAGGCTCTGAAGCACTAGGGTGCCACTAGCACACGGGCTGCCATGGGCTGCAACGGGCTCTGCAACCTTAGGCTCACTATACAGGAGGCCATCCTCCCAATAGAGCTAGTGTGATCCAGACTCCTTGCCAGATTCCTGGCCTGCAGCCTGCCAGAGCAGATCCTCAAGAGTAGGGCATGACTTCTGTGCCTCACACAACCCCCTTCCTGCTGCCAATGTCTCAGCTCGGGCACCTCCCCCAGTTCAGCCACTTGTTCCCCTGTAGGCTCTGGGGCTCCCCTCTAATGTTCAGCCTCGTCTCAGACTGTGGGAACTTCTGGGGCAGAATTCTAGCACCCCTTTCCCTTCCTCTTCCTGGCAGGCACATGGGCCACTCTTTCAGGCTCTAGGGCCTCTTGATCACCCTGACCGGCTGTCATCTGCATAGACTGGATGTCACACACGCCTGCCCAGGCAGACACAACATCTCCAAGTGTGACCAGCGTCCCTCCTCACCCCAATGGTAATGTTCCAGGTCATTGCCTAGCAAACAATCAACAAGCTTTATTGGACTCACAGCAAATTCAAGGAACCTGAGACCCCCCCACTCAAAGGGGACCTTATACAGGCACTCTGAGCTGTCTATCGCAACTACTTAGTGAAGTACATGGGGAACTACTTGCTCTTCAGATACCAGGTGACACCTCACAGTAGTCACACTGGCTCCTATGCCTCTCAGAGCCTCGACTCTCTGTCCATTGATGGTCACCCACTGCCTGTACTTTTTAGTTTTCTCAGGCACGAGGGTCCTCTGGACCATCTCACTGTCCCATTAGTGAGACAACGGTCATCTCACCCTCCTCTTGGAACCAACTCCTCCCCGAGCGCTACACTGGCCAAACCCTGTGACTGAGCACCAGTGGGTGGCAGTGTCCACTTGGGACATTTGGGGTCCCTCCTCATGTGACCCACCTGATCACATGCAAATCAATTGTGGGAACCCTTCTCTGCAGGTAGAGACCCATGGTTTCTTCTCACCTAGGGGCTAGGAATCCTTACCGTGGGAACTAGGGTCGGGTCCTTTAGAGAATCCCCACTGTTTATGCTTACCCCCCACTTCTTCTGATGGGGACCCTGCCCACCCTTGGCAGAGTCTCCCCCATACCTCTTCTGGACCCTGGTATTCTCCTACTGGTCCGTTTCCTGGGCAAGCTTCCTGGGGTCAGTCAGCTTGCTGTCAATTAGGTGGTGGCACACCTCTGGAAAACAAAGACTGTACAAGTTCTCCATGTAATCAAATTATTCAGCCTTTCATAAATGTTTAACTTACTGCCCTTCACCCAATTATCAACCAGCAAGTGGCCTGCAGAAAGAATATACACATTCCAACTACGTTTTGGATTCCTTTTTCTTAAAGGATCTAAGCTTTTCCTTGTACTGCTCAGGGGTGAGACCATACCTAGTTAGTAGGGCATCCTTCATGAAAGAATAGGGGAGTCCCTGAGGATCCCATAAGGATGACAGGGTGTCCCTCCCCTCTACCTTAAAGTGTGCTTCCACAGACCCGCCCGCCCAGTGTACCTCGTGGACCATGTTCATGTGGCGAGCTGACTTGTACCCCTTAAACCACAGGTATATGTCG
Organism: Pleurodeles waltl; assembly: GCF_031143425.1. Taxonomy (NCBI): domain Eukaryota; kingdom Metazoa; phylum Chordata; class Amphibia; order Caudata; family Salamandridae; genus Pleurodeles; species Pleurodeles waltl. Next base: position 1,374,108,984 of record NC_090447.1, on the reverse strand, counting down.
CCTTCATTTTTGTAATCCTTCACTAAATCCTTTTGGATTCATACCCTTCTTTCAGGCTACACTGTGGTATTGCTGGCACCACCTGTGCTAGACTGACTCCTTTGGTCCAGCTCTCTAAAACTCATGAGCCAAGAACATCTTTTACTCTTCCATGGCTGAGCTTTTCTCTTCCATTTCCATTTCAAATTTCTCTAACTCAAATTGGTGCATTCTGTCTGCTTGTCTATCCTGGACCTCCTCTGGGATCAGACCTTTGGAAGAAACACTACCTGGAGCCCCCCCATACCCTCCAGGCAGAACAGGGTTACTCAACACAACATCATGAATGCTCTCCACCTCCTTATTCAAATTCTCCTCCTCTGTATGCCCCCAGCCTCCTTAGCAGCCAACCAGGCCCTCTGCGCATTTTGCAGCTCCTCCTTCCAAGCAGAGCTTTTGATTGGGTATGAAAGATCTTTGCAAACCTGTTTAAGCTCAGCCACTGAATACTCCTCCAGTTTCTCCAACTCAAACACAACTTTTAAAGCAACAACTGGTGATTCCCCTGATTGAGACATGCTTGTGAGTGAGGTTGCAAAAGTTCCAAAAAGGTAGAGAGATCTCAAGGGAAAAACCAAAAGGCAGAAGAAATAAATCCACAGAGAAAAAACAAGTAGAATGTGGTCACGTAATGGTCTGTACTAAAAACAGTAGTGTACACCAATCACTGTATGTCAAGTACAAATGCAAGTTCTATCCTCACCGCTGATCACCAATGTTAGAAATGGGGTCTTTGGTTGGCAGTCAGTTTGCACTCTGTCCAAGCAATGACCTTCACTCTAGTCAGGGTAATGGAGATACACTCCTAGGATAACCTCTGCTCACCCCCTTGGTAGCTTGGCACAAGCAGTAAGGCTTATCTCAGAGGCAATGTGTAAAGTATTTGTACTAACACACACAGTAATACAGTGAAAACACTACAAAAGGGACACAACACCAGTTTAGGAACATAGCCAATATTTATCTAAATCAAACAAGACCAAAACGACAAAAATCCGAAATACACAAGCAAAGTTATGACTTTTAAATTAAAAAGAGTCTTAATCCATAGAAATCAATGGATGCGTTGTTTTTACACCAAGTACCTGGTATGCATCAAAAATAAAGCCACACAGGTGAGTGTGCGTTGAAAAAGTAAGCAATACGTTGATTCCTGACTCTCAAGTGAGGTCCTGCGTCAATTCTTCTCCAGCTGGGTAGGTGTGCATCATTTTTCTCTCCCGTAGAAGGGCGGTGTGTCAATTTCCGGACAGGGAGCCTCATGTCCGTGCAAGTTCACTAGGATTTTGACGCCCAGCAACCATTTGTGCAAAATCTTGCATGGTGGTGAAAAGCCGCACTAAGTGGGTGGTGTGTCAATTTTTCAGCCACTAGGCATGTGCTGCGTCGATTTTCTCCTGCACGGTCCAGTCCTTGGATTTCAGCCTTGGTTCCACCAGATTCACCTTTCGAGGGCCCAGGGACTGGATAGAGCACCACAGGGTAGGAGTCTCAGCAAGAGAGTCCAGGTGCTGACCGAGAAAGTCTTTGATGGCCCTGAAACTTCAAAACAGGGGGCAAGCTCAGTCCAAGCCCTTGGAGACACGTCATAAGCAGGAAAACACAACAAAGTCCAGTCTTTGTCCTCTTGAATGTAAAAGCAGCAACTGCAGGCCAACCCAGCAAATCACACCCACAGGCAAAGGGGTGGTACTCCTCCTCCAGTTCTTCAGCCCTTCTCCTTGATAGAGGTTCCTCTTGATCCAGAAGTAATCTAAAAGTCTGGGGTTTTGGGTCCACTAATTATAACCAGTTCTGCCTTTGAAGTAGGCAAACTTCAAAGGAAATTCTCTGTTGTTGATAAGATCCAGCCTTGCCCAGGCCTAGTACAAGACACACACCAGTGGTTGGAAACTGCATTGTGTGAGTACAGGCCGAGCCCTTTCAGGTGTAAGTGTGGGCTCCTCCTTCCCCACTCTAGCCCAGGAGACACATTAGGATATGCAGGGCATTCCTCTGCTCCCTTTTTGTCATTGTCTAGAGCAAATTCAACTGTTAGTCTGACCCAGACATGAATTCCACAGACAGGCAGAGGCACAGAATGGTTAAGCAAGAAAATGCCCATTTTCGAAAAGTGGCATTTTCAAACTGATAATCTAAAAACCAACTTTACCAAAAGATGTAGTTGTAAATTGTGAGTTCAGCGATCCCAAACTCCACCTTCCTATCTGCTCCAAATGGGAAACTGCACTTAACAGATATTTAAAGGCAGTCCCAATGTTAACCTGTGAGAGCGATAGACCTTGCAACATTGAAAACCAAATTTGTTATTATTTTACTATCAGGACATGTAAAACACATCAATACATTTCCTACCTTTGAAATACACTGCATCCTCCCCATGCGGCTACCCAAGGCCTAGCTCAAAGGTGACTTACATGTAGTAAAAGGGAAGGTTTGGGCCTGGCAAGTGGGTACACTTGCCAGGTTGAATTGGCAGGGCAAAACTGAACACCCAGACACTGCAGTGGCAGGTCTGAGACATGTTTACAGTGCTACTCATCGGGGTGGCACAATCAGTGCTGAAGGCCCACTAGTAGCATTTGATTTACAGGCCCTGGGCACTTCTAGTGCACTTTACTAGGGACTTACTAGTAAATCAAATATGCCACTCATGGAAAACCCAATTACACATGCAGTTTATACAGAGAACGCTTACACTTGTGGCCAGAGTACCAAAACCAGCAAAAACAAAGTCAAATACACAGTCAAAAACACAGGAAGTAAAGGTAAAAAAAGATAGGGAAAACCATGCCAAGGATGCAAACATACACATATACACACAGCAATACAGCACACACCGAGGATTACAGAACCCCACACAACATACAAATACGTAACAACAACACAACAACTTCACAAATCCAAATACATTTCACACACTCACACCCAACACTGGACAGGGACTAGACACACATACAACAAACATGTACATCCATGTGGAATGGATCATACACAACAATACCATCAAATAACCCAGCAATTGACACACATCAGACACACACACACAGCACATCAGACCTATTATGCAATGCACGATGCACACAGACACAAACAGTCAAAACACACAAAGTAACACATCACAACAAGAGGCAGCAAGGGGAGCAGCAAATCCATACCTGGAAGGAGCACATACTGTACCACATCTCCTGTTGATAAAGGCCCACAAAAACATGTTCAAACAAACAGTCCACATTTAGATTTCATGGACAACACCAACAACAAATGTAATGCTCAGTCACAATATATGAGTGAAGGGCAAGGCTACAAAGCATACACTACTCCAGACATCGTACAAGACAACAGCCAGCTGTGAAGGACACACACCTAAATAGTCACATGTACACAAAAGCAAAGCAAATTTGCACAACTCAACACACTCCATGTCTGCACTGACAAAACTCCAGAACACACACCACATGTACACAATAGCCACATCAAGGCACACACCATATAGGACCACATCGCACATCACTTCAACAAACGCATATAACTTCAAATACAACACAATAACATGAAACCAACAATTCAGCTACAACAGGTTGGCTTTAAAGAGGTAAAACGGCAAAAAATAAAAAGGTACAAGGCCATAGGCCAGTCCAAAAGTCTCTTTTATCGCACCACAGGCACAATATCGTGCCCCAACATGACTGCCATGTAACCTCCACAGGCAGGGCATCAAGGGGGCAGGCAGGCACCTCAGGGATTATTGGGGGTGGTGAGTCTGCGCTTGGGAGGAGTGGGTTTTGCTTTTGATTTGGGAGGGGGTAACCTTCTTTAGGATGGGTGGACATCTTCTGGGGAGGGGCATGGGTCCTGGCAGGCAATATAGGGGAGGCCTTGGAGGTAGGAGGGATGGCCTAGATGAGGGAAAAAGCTCTTTTGGGGGTGTCACTGTGGGCTAATTGGGAAAAGGTGATGGGTGTAGTGGCTGTGATGCTGGGGGCGGGGGGGGGAGTCGGGGCAAATGGTGACTGTTGCTGTGTCGGCAGGTGGATGTTTTTTTTTTGTGTTTGCTGGTGGTGTGCCTTATGGTGCTTATTTTTGTGTGTGTTTCCCTTGTCTGTTGAGATGAATGCACGCAAGTCTGTTTGTGTGCTTTGGCTGGGTTGGAGAAGGGGGATTTGGACTGGGAAGAAGAAGGTGGAGGGGGGACGGTAGACAAGGGGTCACTGGCTGCCACCAGTATGGAGGCCAGAGCCTGAAAATATCTCTGTCGGACAGCCATTGCACTGTGAACGCCCTCCAGGAACGCATTACTTTGTTGGACCTGGGTTGCCAGTACCTGGATGGCATTCACGATGGTGGACTGACCCACAGAGATATTTCTCAGGAGGTCAATAGACTCCTCACTGAGGGTAGCAGGACTAACAGGGGCTGGGGCAGAGGAGCCTACGGCAAAGGTGATGCCCATCCTCTTGGGTGAGTGGGCAGGGTCAACTCGTTGGGGAGCTACAAGGAGGGCAGTGGTAGAACAGGGGGTGTTAGACAGAGATGGTACTGTAAGGGTCCCGATGAGTCCACCACCACTAGGGAGTGGCCACTGGAGGAGGATTCTGAGGATGATGTTGCAGATCTGTTTTCACCATGGCACTCCTCTCACCCTCCAGGTCACTGGGTCCCTCAGTGTCTGTGGTGTCAGTGGTGTCGTGACCGAAGGTCCCATGGCCAGTAGCTTCCCCACTCGGCTCTGCACCGTCCCCTTCGCCTGCCGGTGCTGATGCTGAAAATAGATATCGAAGTTGGGTCATAACATACACATGATAACAATTCCATCACAAATCAGAAAGCAATTACATACCATCATGTCAACTGACCCCCCCGCAGGAAGTGCCAACATCATGTAACAACACAATACAATGCATGTTTCTCAAATTTATAAATGTAACACACCAGCAAAGCAAGCTATCTGAAAACTACAATAGCAGAAATTAAGTTCAACAACCACACTAACTATACCATGACTAGGGACTATTCCACCCAATAAAGTTGCCATATTCTGCACAACATATATATGCAGTAGACAAGCAATGGATTCCCCTTGTAAGGTACGTTAGCAAATACACAGACCTAATCCTAACCTCACAAATCCTTTACCCTGATGTCTTGTATCAGGCAATAACATATGTTGCCAAGTAAAGGCAGGTAACCCTGATGCAAGCAAGCCATACCTTTATCAAATTACATTGACCAATTGTTAGACAAGCTGGTAGTACACATGCACATGCATGCTCCAATTGTGATGTAGCAAAGAGTAACAATGGACTCATGTCCAAAATAACTAGGATAAATCTCTCCAGAATACAAACAATAATAGTCATAAAGGACCAAGTAAGCTTACAACAATGTCCCACACACATTTAAATGTTAATTTTGATGAATGTATCAAATAGACCACTGCATTGTGCAGGAAGGCGGGAGACAGACCTTGCAATCACTAACATGAGTAAGCCAATTTGCTGCAGAATGAGAAGCAACATCACTACCCACATATCAGACATGGTAAGCATGGCATCTGTCTGTCGAGGAAACCCAGAGGCAAAGCATAAGTGATGCTAACATCACTGGTACACGATCCATGCAACCAATCAGTCAGGTCACACTTCCCAACCTACGCACAGGTGTATAGGAACGACTGTAACAGCACCTAATAAGTTTATCATCAAACATGAAGTGGCCAAATACCCTGTCATCATGTGTCAAATCGTTCATAGTCACAACAGGTACACATGACAAAATACAAACAGTGAGGCATGGATATTGGTGTCAGAATACACATGAGGTTGACACAGTACTGTCTGGGCCATGGCTGTGAGTAGACAACAATTTTCTACATATCATACCTAAAAAAGTATCCCATGAGTGAAAATGTGATAGCTTTCTGCTAACAGGACATCAGCATTCTACCACATGCTTACATCTGATACATACATATGTGTCCCAGTGGAAATGTAGCACATGCACACCTGCATCCAACATTCATTTTGTCAACTTTGATGAGACCTGATCACACATGGCAATGTACATTCCTTACTTCCCAAGGTGAATTACCTTGCGACAGGTGTCAAATTTTAGCTATGTAAGTCATGTAACATGTATGATGAAGAGGCATGCATCACAGAATGCTCAGAAACTGTTAGCCCTGGCAGCCTTAGGGTGGTCACCCCAAACATTTTACCTGCCTCCCTCCACTTTTTACACTGTTTTTGCTGGTTTTAGGACTCTGCACACTTTACCACTGCTAACCAGTGCTAAAATGCTTATGCCCTCACCCTTAAAACATGGTAACATTGGCTCATACCCAATGGGCATATTTAATGTACTTGTAAGTCCCTAGTAAAGTGCACTGCATGTGCCCAAGGCCTGTAAATCCAATGCTACTAGTGGGCCTGCAGCACTGATTGTGCCACCCACAAAAGTAGCCCCTTAACCATGTTCCAGGCCTGCCATTGCAAGGCCTGTGTGTGCAGTTTCACTGCCACATCGACTTGGCATTTAAAAGTTCTTGCCAAGCCTTAAACTCCCCTTTTTCTACACATAAGTCATCCATAAGGTAGGGCCTAGGTAACCCAGAGGGCAGGGTGTTGTGTATGCAAAAGGCAGGACATATACCTTTGAGTTTTATATGTCCTCGTAGTGGAAAACTCATAAATATGTTTTACACTGCAGTGAGGCCTGCTCCTTTCATAGGCTAACATTAGGGCGACCCTCATATACTGCTTGAGTGGTAGATTGTGATCAGAAAGGAGTAGACAGGTCATATTTAGTATGGCCAGAATGATAATACAAAATCCTGCCGACTGGTGAAGTTCAATTTTATATAACTATTTTAGAAATGTCACTTTTAGAAAGTGCGAATTTCTCTGCACTGAAAATCCTTTTGTGCCTTACAGCCTGTCTCCAAACCACATCTGGGCTGGTTGATAGCTCCCTTGTGCATTTCACCCAGACAACCCCAAACACAGGATGCTCAGTCACACATGCACACATCTGCAAACTGAATGGGTCTTCCTTTGCTGGAAGGGTGGAGAGCTTGACACTTACATTTCAAAGGACAGTGGCCCGCCCTCACACAGTGGACTGCCGAACCCCCTACTGAGACCCTGGCAGACAGTGGTGTAGTGAAAGGGGACCTTCTGTGCTTCAAAACCACTCTTTGAAGTTTCTCCCACTTCAAAGGCACTTTTGATCATATAAACTGGGTCCCTGACCCTACCAACTCAGACACTTCCTGGGACAGGTACTCTGTACCAGATCCTGTAACCTGTCAAGAGGAGCTGCCTGGCTGCCCAAAGGACTCACCTTGACTGCTTTGCTGTGAAGGACCACTGCCTTCCTATTGCCCTGCTGCCTTGCTGGCCTTTGGCTCTCCTGAGAAGTGCTCTCCAAGGGCTTGGATTGAGCTTGCCTCCTATTTCCTGAAGTCTCAGTGTCAACAAGACTTCATCTCTGCAAAGGAACTCCTTGTGCGGTGAAAATTGATGCACAGCCTGTGGGAATCAACGTACAGCCTGCATAGAGGTGAAAGAATCACTGTATTGCCGAACCGGGATGATCTAGCCTGGCTCCCTGAGTGGAGATCGATGCAGCGCCAGCATTGTGACCGGAACTTTGATGCACAGCCCACTGGATTCACGTATCCCCGAGCCGGAAAAACGCAGCCCAACTTCCTGTTAGAAGAATCGACGTAGCACCTGCCAAGTGATAATAACTCCAACGCATTGCCCACTGGATCGACGCAGCACCTGAGACTTCGTTCTGCACGCCCAGGATTTTCATGCCTCATCCCTGGGCATCAAAAAGACCCAGCATAGCGAAGAGGATTCAAGCCTGCACGGCGGAATTTGACTCAAAGTCCTTGCCGTGCGGAAAATAATTGACGCATCATCTGTGTGCACCCCGAAATCAAACGCACACCCTTCGTTTTCCACGCATCTCCTCCTCTGCAGTCTCCGTGTGTGTAATTTTGACGCATACCAGGTACTTTGTCCTTGCAAGAGACACTTGTTGCTTTTTTTAGACTTAAAATTCCTCTTATCATTGCAAAAGTGATATTTCAACTTGTAATTATCAAATCTTGATAGTATTTACCTTAATTTACTCAGATAAATATCTAATATTTTTCTAAACCTGTATGGTGTATTTCTGTGGTGTTTTTACTGTATTATTGCATGATTTATTGCACAAATATTTTATACATTGCCTTCTAAGTTAAGCCTCACTGCTCAGTGCCAAGCTACCAGAGGATGGGCACAGGAAAATTAAGATTGTGTGTGACATACCCTGACTAGGATTGTGGTCCCTACTTGGACAATGGTGTATACCTCTGCCAACTAGAGACCCCATTTCTAACAGAAACCAACATGCAATGGAGATGATTTGCCTGAATTGAAATCACGCATAGGCATTCCCCGATACAAAGCAGGGGACAGAGAACAACAACCTTCCCACCTTTCTACTGTGACATTCGGGAGGAGTGATCTGTTGGTGGGAACTAAGACCCACAAGCGTAGTAAAAGCAGATCACTGGAACACAAACATAGTCATATGTGCTCCATTTTGTGCTATAGGACTTAGGGGTCCCCATAGTTGAGTAACAGGTCCAAAATCCAAATTAATGTACACACCTGTGGGCAACACATGACCCGTACACACCAATGTGAGCACAGAAGAACCCTGACACATGACACTTCCCACATTGTCTGAGCTAGCATTCTGTCCCTCACTCAATCACGCGGTAAATTGTCAAAAATGAGTCAGGTCTGTACTTACCACCTTGTGACTGCTCTATTGCCCTCAAACATCCATCCACCTCTGGGTAGGCCACTGTCAAAATGCGGGCCATTCGGGGGGTCATGGTCCAATAGCACCTCGTTCTCGTTGGAAGGACAGCCCCAGCTGAACCTTTGCAATCTTACGGCCTATGAGTCTCAGGTCCTCCCACCTATTCCGACAGTGGGCGCTTCACCGGCTGTGGACCCACCGAGTGTCCACACCTTCTTGGCAGTATCTCACAAAATCCCCTTCTTCTGATGGGCGTTGAACTGCATGGATGTGAAAGAAAAGACAGAAATCATGTCCACAAGTCCCACAAAACAACAGGGAGAGTTAACTACAAGTCAGTCCAACAAGCCAGTGTCTTTTGTGTGACATCAGCAATCTACATGACATTGGACAGGAACATGATGCAACATATCACACCAACTGGCAAGTGACAGGTACACCAAATAGCAAACATTGCACACAAACATCCATAACCTCTGATCATCATGAGCTGCATATGGTCCCTACAGCTCACAGCCAGGATACAGACACACCAATATTGCTATGACAATACAAGGGAGTCACATGTTGTGCACACAAAGATGCAAGCCTTTACGTGTGCACATCTAGGCACATACAAATGCTACTTCAGGGATTGGAGGTCTTTGTGTCATTCCAAAAATTTTAAACATACTTCCAAAACATGTGTGCACACAAAAAGTATGTCAAAGTAAGATATGCCTCGCTTTGCGTGGACAGGTCCCAAATCATAGGATCTTGTATCAGTGAACATCAGTGCAAGGCACACTGTTTGCAGATGTTCAATGCCCAAACAATTAGGAGCATGCAAAGTATGCATCAGAGCTGGAATAGGGATCCAACAGGGCAGTGTGATCATGAGACCAGACAAGGATATGTAACACAAAAGGTCAGAGTTGATCTGAGCACATCTGTCACAGCTTCCCACCAGGCCCAAAATGCAATTACAATAGTAATCACTGGGCATATTCTCAAGTCGATGAACCTTAGTAATGAGGCATGATTTTCATCCTTCACATGCTGTTTCTGGATACAGGGTGTGGCTATAATCTCACACTTGCAATGCAAAAGTTGTTAAATAACAGCCCAGATGGCAATATTTACATAAAGTGGCAATTGAAAAGGCAACTTTCTTTGCAGGCAGACCACACAAATAAGCACATAAGACCATGTCCCAGGTTAGATGCATCACAATGCTTCATATACCCCACAGCCAATTGCCAATGGCTGTCATTTTGCAGAGGCTAGGGCCATAGAGTGTCATTAGCTGGCTTCAGTACAACACTACAACAAGGTCAGATGTGGACACAGATGTATGTGCAGATTCAGAAAGGGCATAGATATGTTATAAACCGGCAAACAGCATGCATCAACACCTTTTGATGTCATGTTACTACACATTACTACACATCAAGCACATTTCATGATAGGATTTACCCTGTGATGGCTGTCATGACACCTCAGCAATCCCTGTGCCTCAATCACAAGGTGACCCAGGGAAGACTCATTGCACACTCACCACAATGTCACAGGACTCTAACCTGTCACTTCACCTGGGTAAATGCCCAGGAACTCAACCATTTAAGCACACTGATAGCACTTACTGGGCTTTACAGACACATTCAGAAATGTTGCCCATAAGCCTAGGCTAAATAAGGAAAAGATTAGTAGAGCTACAGAAACAAATGTGGACATGGTGCTCTTACCTGCTCCTCTGGTGCACCATAGAGCTGTTACAGGGGGAGGACCTCCTCCACAAGCTTCTCAGGCTCTTCTGGTGAGAAGGCAGAGGCCCTATTACCTGTAGGACGTGGCGTGATTTTTCCCAGAGGCAGTACACAGCAGCTCAGGTCATGGACGTCTTGCTGGCAGCAGTGTCAGGCATCAAGTGAGAGATTAGGCAGGAGATTGCAGTCAATGGCGGTCATGTCTGCCACATATGTGACCGTCACCGCTGACGAACACTGCCATTGGCAAACGACTGCTACAGGCAGCAATGTCATCCAATGACAATGTCCACCGCGGTTGAATCTGCCTACTGCCATGACCACTTCTGCCGGTGGCCGTTTCCTATTGTCCAGTGAAGTAGGTCAAGCAGTCACACTTTTAACGCATTTCGATGGTCAGTCAAGGTAATTATTGATGCGCCACAATGTGGAAAACATTTCTACGGCATAATCATTAGTGCTGGCATTGGCGGAAGATGTATATTTGTCCTGCTAGAAGGATCATGTTGTCATGTTGTTTTGCTAATTTCAACAAATCATTGGTGGTACAGTCATCACCCTCTCAGCCATGGGCAATATTTTTTGTGTGCTTTTGATCACAGGCACTGTCTGATGTTAGTATATAGTCTCACTGACATATTAGGTAATATGTACTTATCTTATTTGAGGCAAGGGGAAGACATGTAGCTACAGTGCCACTTTTACCATTGGTATGTGCTGTGTATCATGTTTTCACTGTATCAAATGGCATGTCACAGTTTTTATGGGACATATGTAATGTCACTTGCAAGGGACAGAATGAGTGAGTGACATACATTCTTATTTTCTCTCACATTGTTACCTAGAATGAGAAGGGTCAGACAACGTCCTAGGTAACATACACTAGCAGACCATGGAGAATAGACATTTCATACAAATTTACCACCTGAATAGGCAGACAATCAAGGATCTCAGTCATCAGTTGGAGCAAGATCTGAAGCCTGCCATCAGTCATCCAAATAGCATACCACCCATTGTACAAGTCATGTCAGTGCTGCACTTCCTAGCCACAGGCTCCTCCCAAAATACAGTGGCCCTAACTGCAAGGATGTACCAGCCTATGTTCAGTCTGGTCTTGAAGGATGCACTCTCTGCAATGTTGAAAAACCTGGATAGCTACATCTGATTTCCACAACATGAGGAATTTACCCATGTGAAGGCAGAGTTCTATGGTTTGGCACACATCCTACATGTAGTGGGAGCCATTTACGGTCCGCATGTAGCCTTGGTTCCCCCGCATGGAAATGAACAGGTCTATCAGAACAAGAAGCACTTCCACTCCATAAATGTCCAAGTAGCTTGTTCGGCAGACCTCTATATTTCAAATGTATGTGCACGTTACCCGGGTTCAGTCCATGACACCTTAATCATGCGGAACATCGCTATCCCACAGCTGATGACACAACAGTACCTCGAGAGGGCCTGGCTGATTGGTACATTACATATGTCATATGTTTTTGTATGCTATGTCTGCTGCCAAATGTGATGATGCCCTAGACTCATGTTTGCACACATGTCACAATTCATTACAGGGGACTCTGCCTACCCAAACCATCCCTGGTCGTTGACACTAGTGTAAAACCCAACCCAACCACACCCGGGGAAGTCCACTTCAACGAGGCCCATGGAAGGACAAGATGTGTCGTGTTGCAGGCTTTTTGGCACTTGAAGGCAAGATTCTGCAGCATTGATAAGTCTGGTGGAGCCCTCCTCTACTCCCCCGCTAAAGTGTGTCAGATCATTGTGGTCTGCTGCATCCTCCACAACTTTGTCCTGAGGCAATAGATCCCATACATCCCAGATAAGGGGGAGCTAGCAGTTCCACCGGGTGAGAATGCAGAAATGCCAAGTGAGGATGATGGTGATGAGAATGAAGGTGGAGACATGCGGACAGATCTCATTGACCAGCACTTCACCTGAGTGTGAGCATGTGATGTTCTGTGATTTTGCTAATGCTGTGGGGTACTGTAAAGGTCAGGATTGGTTGAGAAGGATCTCTTTATGACCATCAGACAGGACATTTAGGGGGTCATTATAACCCTGGTGGTCGGTGTTAAAGCGGCGGTAAGACCGCCAACAGGCCGGCAGTAAATATTTTGCAATTCCGACTGTGGTGGAAACCGCCAACAAAGACAGCCACTTTAACACTCCGACCACCACGGCGGTACAAACAAACAGCGTGGCAGTCACCGCCAACAGACAGGCGGGAGACAAAGTACCGCCCACAGTATCACAACCTACCAATCCGACACCTTTTCCGGGGCGGATTCACCGTGGATAAAAACACGGTGGAAACAGGATTCCGAAGGGAAAACTCTCACCTCTACACACCCCACGAGGAACGAGGACACCATGGATCCGGAACTCCAAATTCTCCCTGCGATAGTCTTCCTGCTCCTCTACCAGGAGCACGAACGCCGGCGGCAAAGACCACGGTGAGTACTGCACCTACGACACAGGGGAGGGGGGAGGGAAAAAACAGGGACACACACACGCAACATGCAACACCCCCACCCCCACCCTCACCCACTACAACACACACACTAATACATATTGATACATCACAGTTACACCCCCCAACGACCCAGAAGAATGCAAAGACCAAAGAAAATGAGTGTAACCATTGTAATATATTAAAAGCTAGTAGGCAAAAATATATATATATACACCATTAACAAAATATACACCAAGAATAGTAGTCAAGGTAGTGCTCCAATTAAGTCAGTGGAACAATGGGCCCACATAAGATCCCCAACCATGACGGAGAGAACACTGCAGGGGCATCAGAGAGCAACAAAACAGGCACCTCAGGGGGAGGAAGGGGGGGCACCTCAGCCGGTTGAGTGCACAGCGCCAAATCCACGAGGGGGCCACATGCCCACTGTTCAATCCTGGGGAGTGCAAAGCCACAGTCTCTCAAGTTTATACAGTGGGTGGGGTGCCCACTTCTCCATCCTGGGGAGTGCAAAGCCACAGTCTCTCAAGTCTATACAGTGGGTGGGTTGCCCACGGTTCCATCCTGGGGAGTGCAAAGCCACAGTCTCTCAAGTCTCTACAGTGGGTGGGTTGCCCACTGTTCCATCCTGGGGAGTGCAAAGCCACAATCTCTCAAGTGGATAACAGTCTCCACTGGTTCTGGAGGGGGCATGGTGCCCAGAGTGCTTCATCCTGCTTAGGACAGAGGTAGTGGATGGATCTCTCCACTGGTTCTGGAGGGGGCATGGTGCCCAGAGTGCTTCATCCTGCTAAGGACAGAGGTAGTGGTTGGATCTCTCCACTGGTTCTGGCGGTGCCCAGTTCAGCAGTGCTTGAGACAGCAGTATCATGTTCAGCGGTGCTTGAGACGGCGGTGCCCTGTTCAGCGGAGCTTGAGACGGCGGTGCCCAGTTCAGCGGTGCTTGAGACGGCGGTGCCCTGTTCAGCGGTGCTTGAGACGGCGGTGCCTTGTTCAGCGGTGCTTGAGACGGCGGTGCCCTGTTCAGCGGTGCTTGGAGCGGTGGGCTCCTTTGCAGTAACTCAGCTGCTGGCGGTCCTTCATGGCTCAGCGGGGCTTGTGCTGGTGGTCCTCCCGGGCCCAGCAGGGCTTGTGCTGGCGGTCCTCTCTGTCCCAGCGGGGCTTGTGCTGGCGGTCCTTCATGGCCCAGTGGGGCTTGTGCTGGCGGTCCTTCATGGCCCAGCTGGGCTTGTGCTGGCGATCCTCTCTGGCTCAGCGGGGATGATGGCGGTCGCCTCCTGGGCAGCAGGGCTGGTGGAGATGGCCTCCTGGGCAGCTGGGCTGGTGCTGGCGGTGGCCTCCTGGGCAGCAGGGCTGGTGCTGGCGGTGGCCTTCTGGGCAGCTGGGCTGGTCCTGGCGGTGGCCTCCTGGCCAGCAGCGCTGGTGCTGGCGGTGGCCTCCTGGGCAGCTGGGCTGGTGCTGGCCTCCTGGGCAGCAGGGTTGGTGGCCTCCTGGGCAGCAGGGCTGGTTCTGGCCTCCTGGGCAGCTGGGCTGGTGGCGGTGGCCTCCTGGGCAGCTGGGCTGGTGGTGGCCTCCTGGGCAGCAGGGCTGGTGCTGGTGGTGACCTCCTGGGCAGCAGGGCTGGTGCTGGCGGTGTCCTCCTGGGCAGCTGGGCTCGTGGCAGTGGCCTCCTGGGCAGCAGGGCTGGTGATGGCGGTGGCTCCTGGGCAGCTGGGCTGGTGCTGGCAGTGGGCTCCTGGGCAGCGGGGATGATGGCGGTCTCCTCCGCCGTGCTGCTCTTCCCAGACTTGCTGAGTTTCTTGTGCCCCTTCCCCACCTTGGAAGGTGTTGCAGCTGACTCCACACTCCCACCTGTACCCCTGGGAGCGGCTTTGGTGGCTGGAGTCTTCCCCCTCTCCCGTCGGGCACTGGCCAACTTCTGATGCTTGACAGGTGGGGACTGTCTGTGCTGTGGCTCCGTGTCACACTGGCTGCCCTGGTGGCCGGTGAACTCCAGATTCCGGTGACTACAGGCACCACTGGTCCCGGAGATGTTGTGGCTGAGGTGCTAGTTCGGGACCTCGGAGACGGATGGGGTGGGGGAGGTGTGGGAAAGAGGTCAAGGCTGGACAGGAAAAGTTTTTGGGAAACACTGGGACGGGTAGCTGGAGGGGGTTTGGGAGTGGAGGAAGAGGTTGTGGTTGTAGGAGGTGTTCGTTTCCTGACTTTGGGTGAAGGTGCATGCGCTGGAGGCTGTTGTGAGGTGGATGGCTGTTGGGTGGGTGTGTGCCTGCGTTTGTGTATCTTGGGAGGGGGCGTCACAGACACATTGGGAGAGGACACAGGGGACGTGTGAATGGTATTGGGGGTGGTGACTGCACGTGAGCGGGGTGTGGTGGTGGGTGTGCTGGTGATGGACGTAGTGGCTGTAGAGGTAGTGCATGCAGGTGTGAGTGTAGACGAGACTGGGAGGGAGGAGGGAGACGAGGAGGAAGGGTACACAGTGAAGGCAGTGGATGTTGGTGTGTCTGCATGTGTCTGATGCTTGCGTGAGTGCCTGTGGGATGTGTGGTGCTTATGTTTGCCTGAGCTTCCCTTGTGTGTTGACGTGTGTGCATGCTGGTCTAGAGGTGTGCTTGGGATAGGCTGTGGTACAGGGGATTGGGTCTGGGTGGAGGAAGTTGGAGTGGGAGGCTAGACACAGGGACAATGGCTGCCATCACTGCTGAGGCCAGAGTCTGAAAAGCTTGCTGAAGGGCGGCCTGACCAGAATGAATGCCCTCCAGGAATGCATTTGTTTGTTGCATGTGCCTTTCTACACCCTGGATGGCATTCAAAATGTAGACTGCCCAACAGTGAGGGACCTGAGGAGGTCAATGGCATCCTCACTGAGGGCTGCAGGGGTGACTGGGGGAGGGGCTGAGGTGACTGGGGCGAAGGTGATGCCCAGCCTCCCTGGTGAGCGGGCACGGGGCAAAGGCTGAGGGGCTGCTGGGAGGGCAGTGCTGGAAGGGGGGCGGTGGCTGTACCTGTAGATGGGGGGGCACAGATGTTGCCAGCCACCACAAGGGAGCTACCATCAGAGGACGAGTCCGTGTCACTGGTCTCAACTCCTGTCCCCGCCGTGGAGCTCCCCTCGCCCTCCCTCCCACTGGTGAAGTCTGAGTCCGTAGTGCGGCCCTCCATGGCCATGTGGGATGCAGCCCCCTCATGCTCCGGTGCCACTGCTCTTCCGCCTGATGATGCTAATGCACGCAAGAACAGGGAGACCATAAAAAGGGGGGGGGACGACAGAAGAAAGACATGTTGAGTGCATGCATTACCGCTACCGTTGGCGGACACCACAGACACAGAAGCCCCCTGCACTACGCCGCGCTCTTGGGCTCCACTGTTTAATTCCTGGGAAATGGCCTACTTGGCTATGGATGACATCTGCACACATGGATGACACAGAGGCATAACTAGGTGTAGTTGTCACTCTACAGAGGTGCGGTGGGGTGCCACATGGCCTGCCTTATGGAGGGACCTTGCCTACGGAACTCGCCCTGGCCTAGGGAAACCCACAGCCCACCTCCCCCACCCAGACCCCTCCACTGCAAGCAAAATCAGCAGAATGAGAGGGTACTCACCCCCTTGTGGCTGCTGTGATGCACTCAAGCGCCCATTCAACTCTGGGTATGCCATCGCCAGGATCCTGAACATCAGGGGGGTCATGGTGCGACAGGCACCCCTCCCACGTTGGGAGGCCATCCCCAGCTGAGCCTCTGCCGTCTTCTTGCTCCAGCGGCGAATGTCCTCCCATCTTTTCCGGCAGTGGGTGCTCTGTCTGTGGTAGACCCCCAGGGTCCGGACGTCCTTGGCGATGGCACGCCAAATATATTTTTTCTGGTGGGCGCTGACCTACATGAGTTGTACAGGGGGAAGAGAAACTTGTTACCAACTGCACCGTCAAAGTGATTGGCCGCCATCCCTACCCTTGCCATGTGGCACATGCACTCACTGTTGTTTCATGCACGCCACTCTCTACCCACTTCCTTCTTACATCCACCCCTCTCCACACAGGCATAGCCCATACAGCATGCTCCCAGTGTACTTACCTGTTTGTCTGGAGGACCGTAGAGTAGCGTGTACTGGGGGAGGACCACATCCACAAGTTTCTCCAGCTCCTCCGATGGGAAGGCAGGGGCCCTTTCCCCAGACACTCGAGCCATTGGGGGTCATTACGACCTCGGCGGTATTCCTGGCTCCCTATTATGACATTTCTGCTGGGCCGGCGGCAATGCTGATGTGCAGCGGGTGCAGTAGCACCCGTCACGGATTTCACTGCCGGGCAGTGAAATGCGCGACAGGGCTATGCCTGGGGGCCCCTGCACTGCCCATGCCAAGTGCATGGGCAGTGCAGGGGCCCCCAGGGGCACCCCTCATCCCCTTACCGCCAGCCTTTCAATGGCGGTGTGTACTGCCACGGACAGGCTGGCGGTCGGGGACTCATAATCCCCAGGGCAGCGGTGTATGCACCGCTGCCCTGGGGATTATGACCGCCAGGTGGAATCCTGGCGGGAAAGTGGAGGGGCCGGCCGTCTGGCCGTGGCTTTTCCGCCACGGTCATAATTTCTGGCGGAAGACCGCCAGCCTGTTGGCGGTGTTACCGCCAACTTACCGCCGGCCGCCAGAGTCGTAACGACCCCCATTGTCTTTCAAACCGAGGTCACAGCAGCACTTGCAGTGTAGGTCCTCTCCTGTCGAAGATCAGGTATCGAGTGATTGAACAGATGGAAAATGGCGGTCACGTCCGCGGCGGTGCGTACTGTCACCGCCGGCGTACATCGTCATTGGCTCCTGGGACCCATAGGGTCCAATGTTAACCAATGCAGCATTGCGCCGCGGTCTTTGACCGCCTACCGCGACGGTGTACAACGCCAGTGCAGTTACCTCACATCCCATTGTCCCACTTTACAGGTCAGGCAACCGCCATTTCAGGGGCCCACATGGCTTAATTTTCAACTGCGTCACACATACGTAGGCCTAGACTCAACACACATACAGGCCACTTTTTAGATTATGATTGGTGTTCTGTGTAAGCTGTGGGTACGTACCTCTGAGTTGTTTGACTCTGTTCTCGCTGTTGTCCTTCATAGGCACCGTCCGCTGGGACATGTGAGGAGATGGCGGCATCCTCTGGTGTACCGACCATTGGTGGACCTGTCGACAATGGAGGAAAGACATGTGATAATCACATACAGGCTTGACCGTGCCACAATCCATGAACTGTGTGCACAGTTGGAGCCAGACCTGATGTCAGCTATCCGCCATCCCACTCCATTCCTTGCAAGTGGGTCATTTCAAACAACAGTGGCCATAGCATCAGGGATGTCCCAGCCCATGTTTTCCATCGTGTTGTCCAGAGTGTTGTCTGCCCTGCTGAAACACATGCGTAGCTACAACGTTTTCCCTCAGGTGGAGGATTTGCCTACAGTGAAAGGTGATTTCTATACCCTGGGACATATCCCCAACATCATAGGTGCCATTGGTGGGACACATGTGGCTTTGGTACCCCCCCACAGGAGTGAACAGGTGTACAGAAACTGGAAGAGTTATCATTCGATGAATGTACCGATGGTATGTTTGGCCAACCAGTACATCTCCCATGTGAATGCCAAGTTCCCAGGCTCAGTGCATGACGCCTACATCCTGCGGAATAGCAGCATCCCTTATGTGATGGGTCAACTACAGAGGCACCGTGTGTGGCTATTAGGTGAGCACCTGGAAGCTAGTCAGTGGGAATGGTTGTCTGGGGATATCCCTCCTGGTTAGTGTGTGTCTAACAGTTGTCCCTCGCCATTTGCAGGTGACTCTGGTTACCCCAACCTGTCATGGCTACTGACCCCAGTGAGGAATCCCAGGACAAGAGCAGAGGAACGCTACAATGAGGCCCATTGGCGAACTAGGAGGGTGATCGAGCGGACTTTCGGCCTCCTGAAGGCCAGGTTCAGGTGCCTCCATATGACAGGTGGATCCCTATTCTACTCACCAAAGAAGGTGTGCCAGATCATCGTGGCCTTCTGTATGCTTCACAACTTGACTTTGCGACGACAGGTGCCTTTTCTGCAGGAGGATGGTCCAGATGGTGGTGTTGTTGCAGCTGTGGAGCCTGTGGACAGTGAAGACGAGGTAGCAGAGGAAGAAGACATGGACAACAGGGACTCTGTGATCCAGCAATATTTCCAGTGAAACACAGGTAAGAATACAAACCTGCCTACTACATGTACTTAAACACTACTACCTCTCTGCTGTCTGTCGTTTTCACCCAGTGTATGGTCACTGAGTTGTAACTTTCCCTTACGATTTCAAAGATCTGGGTCCCACAGTGTGACATCTGCTTTGATTCCTCATGGACTAGAGCTGTGTGACATAGGTATGTTGACATTACAAGTGAAAGAGGTTTTTGCCACAGTA
The DNA here is from genome assembly GCF_031143425.1 of Pleurodeles waltl. Lineage (NCBI taxonomy): Eukaryota > Metazoa > Chordata > Amphibia > Caudata > Salamandridae > Pleurodeles > Pleurodeles waltl. The sequence continues at coordinate 1,374,089,448 of NC_090447.1, read as the reverse complement.
ATTGCTAATACAGTATTCTGAAATCACAGACTGACGCCAGATTGTTTTGTGCTTTAAGGGTGTTTATTTTAGTGGTCAAAATTGGAGGGGGTAGCAAAATGGTGAGGGGTGATGGCGGAGGAATGTCAATGGCAGAGTACAGTCTATTAGTCTCACAGGTGCATTGCCCAAATGGGCAGAGGAAGTGGAGCTGGGGCAGTTTAAGGATGGACAGGGTGACAAAGTGGGACAGTAGGATGACAATCAGGGTGGTATCATTTCTTGGCGGGGGTCTTGGCATCGTTCTCTGTCTTGTTCCTGGATCTCAGGGACCATTTGCAAGGTGGTTCTCCCTCTGCAGGGGGTGGGGTGCTGGTGTGGTGGTCCTGTGGTGGTGCGTCCTGTCCATTAGCGCCGGCGGAGGTGGTGGGCAGTTCATCGTCCAGGCTAGTGTCAGGGGCCCCTTGTAGAGCCACAGTGTCCCTCCTGGTGTTGAGTACTTCCTTCAACACCCCTACGATGGTGCCCAGGGTGGAATTGATGGTTCTAATTTCCTCCCTGAAGCCCATATACTGTTCCTCCTGCAGGCGCTGGGTCTCCTGAAACTTGGCCAGTACCGTTGCCATCGTCTCCTGGGAGTGGTGGTAGGCTCCCATGATGGAGGAGAGGGCCTCGTGGAGAGTGGGTTCCCTGGGCCTGTCCGCCCCCTGTCACACAGCAGCCCTCCCAGTTCCCCTGTGTTCCTGGGCCTCCGTCCCCTGGACCGTGTGCCCACTACCACTGCCCCCAGGTCCCTGTTGTTGTTGGGGTGGTGGGTTAGCCTGGGTTCCCTGCAGTGGTGAACACACTGCTGATTGACGTGTCCTGGGGACGGAGGCATGGGCCCTCTGGGTGGGTGCTGTGCTGGTGTTTCCAGAGGGGGGAAGCTTGGTGGTGGCCTGTGACTGGGTGTGGGGAACCGACTGTCCCTAGGTCCCCGATGGGCCGGGCCGTTCTTCTAGATCCAGTTGGACAGAGATGCTGTCATCACTGTGGGCCTCTTCTGTTGGTGGTGTCGACATGTGTGGACCCTCCTGTCCGGTGACGTTGGGTAGGTGTCCTACAGGGGTATAAAAGGGTGTTTATTACATCTGTGTGTGGCATGTTGTGCAATGGGTGGGTAACCGTGTACCCCAGTGCTTGCATTCCTGTGTGGGACCTTGTGTGATGATGGTTTAAGGGGGTGTATGGGTATGTGCAGTGGCCATGCTTTAGTGATGTGTGTCCATGCGTTGTTGTTACATGCAGGGCTTGGTGTTGGGATGGGTGGGTTGTTATGTTGGGACATTTGTGAGGAGTTAGAGTGATGGTGGTGAGGGTGAGGGTGGGGGTATGTGCTGGCATGCAGGTAGGGTGGGAGATGTAATAGTTAAGCTTTGACTTACCAGAGTCCATTCCTCCACCTACTCCTGCGAGGCCCTCAGAATGCAGAATCGCCAAGACCTGCTCCTCCCATGTTGTTAGTTGTGGGGGAGGAGGTGGGGGTCCACCGCCAGTCCGCTGAACCGCCAGGTGGTGTCTTGACCACGGAACGCACCTTCCCCCGTAGGTCGTTCCACCTCTTCCTGATGTCCTCCCGATTTCTTGGGTGCTGTCCCACTGCGTTGACCCTGTCCACTATTCTTCGCCATACCTCCCTCTTCCTTGCAATTGAGGTGTGCTGCACCTGTGATCCGAATAGCTGTGGCTCTACCCGGACGATTTCCTCCACCATGACCCTGAGCTCCTCCTCCGAGAACCTGGGGTGTCTTTGCCGTGCCATGGGGTGGTGTAGGTGATGTGTGGCGTGGTGTGTGGGGTGATAAGTGTACTGATATGTAGTGGTGTGTAGTGTGAGGTGCATGGAAGTTATGTGGGTGATGGTGTTGTGTGCCTGTGGATGCTAGTATTGTTGATGGTGGTGTCTCTCTCTGGCCTTCGTTCGTGAATTTTGGATGTAGGGGTTTGTGGGTGATGTGGGTGTGTGGTGTATATTGTATTGGGTGTGTGGGAGTGGTGTGTGTATGTGTATCAGGTGTGTGTATTTCGAATTGTCCAATGTGGTGGTGTTTTGGAGATGTGTGTGTATTTTGAGCGCGGCGGTGTGTACCGCCAATGGAATACCCCGGTTGAAAGACTGCTGCGTGGATTCGTGTGTCGTGATACTGTGGGCGTGTTTCTGTTGGCGTGACGGTGGAGGTTTTGTTTTCGCCAGTTTATCACTGACCTTTGGTGTGGCGGACTTGTGTGGGTGTCTGAATTTTGGCAGATTCCGTGCTGTAGGTCATAATAGCTGTGGCGGTTTTCCGCGGCCGCGGCGGTGTGTTGGCGGTCTTCTGCACGGCGGTAAGCGGCTTTTACCGCCAATGTTGTAATGACCGCCTTAATGCTATGAAATATACAGCTCAGGTTATCAGGCAAGTTTAGACTTGGAGTTGTGACTCCCGTGAGGATCTTCTTCGCTTGAGGGAGTCAAAATCCACAAAATGAAAGAAAAAAAATATTTGGGACACAACTTTCTATATCATGTAAGCCTTTACCTGCCAAAACTTCTTGTTCATCACTTTTTTCTTTGAGGTCTCTTCACAATGCCATCCTCATGTGGACATTTCTGTCAATGGCAGGTGGCTTTAGCTGGTCTGACATGTGAAGTGCGCATGGATTGATCTAGATACTGTATTACATTCTTTGGGGTATATGAGTCCCATGCCCAGGCTGTCAGGACAGTAGGATGGCAGGGATCTGTGCAACACAATGGACCTGTTTGCCATGGTATGTGGGTCCAATGGTGTCATGTGTGTGATCATGTTTCTTAGACACATATCCTGTGCAATCCATTGACTCATCCTTCACATTGTGTTGACAATGATCCTGTTTGGCTTGTATTTAGCTATCATTGTGCCCCGCCATTGCAGGCCATAGTGCATGTGTGTCAACACTGACATGAGTGAGTAACATGCCTACAGGTGCCTGAGCATTGTAAGTGGAAGGTTCCCTGACAAGGGACTGTTGTACTGTCCTCTGTCTGTATTATGGGGTATGTTGATTTGGTAGGCATGGTAATGGTATGTGATAAGGGTCAAGCTAATGACAAGTTCTACCAATCTGTTAGCCTATTCTGAGGGACACAGTCTGACATGTCCCTTACGTCAGTGGTCAGTGGGATGTTAGTGACTGACACCTAGGCAGAAGCTAAGAAAGTCTGACATGTCCCTTACGTCAGTGGTCAGTGGGATGTTAGTGACTGACACCTAGTCAGAAGCTAAGAATGTTTAGACATACTTGACTATGACAGTCCTGACATATGGGCAGCCTATGTGCTGCACAGTGTAATAAAGATGAATTTGGTGACTGTCCACTTGTGTCATTGTGTTGGAAATGATCCTCAGCATGACACTACCTGAGACATGTCCTTCCTCACATTTCCTTCTTATGACTTAATCATGAGCATGAGAAAAAACCCACCTTCCATAACTCTCATTGATGAAACCCTGACTATAATACGAAGATAGGGGGTCATTATGACCCCGGCAGAGAGGGCTAAAATGGCGGTATGACTGCCAACAGGCTGGCATTATATACCACCACAATATGAGATCGGGGGGTAGGCTGCAGCCAACCCGCCACTTCTCCACTCATACCATCATGGCGGTATGAGCCACCAGGCCGGAGATGTGTATCTGTAGCCTGGTGGCTGGCATAGTACCGCCAGAGGCATTATGAGCCTGCCTACCACCATGGTTTTCGTGGTGTTAGCAATGCCACGAAAACCATCGCCGTACGCCCTACCGGTGACAGGGCTTTCCTTCTCTGTCACCGGTAGGCAACTCCCCCACCAACACTCACCTGACACCCCCCATTCCATCCAAACACCCCCCATCCCTCTGATCCTCAGACACCTCCCACCCCCTCCAATCATCAGACACCCCCACCCCCTCCGATCCTCAGACACCCCCCCACCTCCAATAAACGCACACATCCGCTGACATGCATCACGCATACACCCAATCAGTCACACTGGCATACACGCATTCATACATGCATACATCCATACATGCTCACACACATTCTTACAATGATCACACTGACATGCAGACACGCACTCACTTCACCTCTCTTACACACATTCACTCACACGCATAAAACTACACAACCAACATAACACACAGAGACACATTTGCACACTCACTCACACATTCATGCACACACAACACCCCCACCCTCCTACCACCCTCTCCTTTCGGAAGCCTGACTTAACTTGAGCTACCACCAGCAGCGCCCCACCAGCAGAACACCACCAGGCCGTATGAACTGTCATAATATGGCTGGCAGGGTATTACTAGCGTGGCGGTGCTGGTTGTAGCAGTGCCAACTTACCACCGTCCACCACTATGAACACTGCCGGATTTCTGCCCTTCTTGTGGCAGAAGTCCGGCAGTGCTCAGACTCTGGCAGACAGATGGTAGCCGCGGTGATAATATTTTGGCAGCCGTCACCGCGGCAGTAGGCGGTTTTTACCTCCATTGTTGTAATGACCACCATAGTGTATTAGTTGTGTTTATTTTCATGTGCACAGGAGATTAGTTTGAATGTGAGGAAAAAAATGAAGTTCAAACAGTGAAAGGATCAGTCATAGTGGATGTTATCATTAGAGTAGCTGCCACAACATTTGATGTCCAAAGTCCAGTGTCCTTCTAAACTGAAAAATTGGAAAGGGGTTGTAGAAAGGTCAACAGGGTGCATCTGGGGCACACAAGGGGAATCTCTAATTTAGAGGTTACTTCCTGGCAGTGGTTGTTGTTTGGGTGGACGCCCATGCCTGTGGGGGGGTTCAGCTACAGAGGCAGGGGTGTCTGAGGCAGATCCTTTCCCTGTCAGGGCCTCAATTCCACTGGCTGCCACAGATGTTGAAGAAATTGATATAACTTGGCCAATGGAAGGAGTCTGGTATGTGGACGTTCCCTGCTCAGGGTGGTGTTGATGTCTCAGCATCCCTGTTGGGGAAACCATGTGGCCATTGTGGGCCTCCCACTGTTGCACGACTTCCTGATGGTTATTCCTCTGCAGCTGCTTGATCTCCACAATCATGACAAGAACCTGGCCCATCACTCATTGGGATTGTTGTTAGGCTCCTAAGACTTGGGAGATAGTGTAATTTACAGAACTATCACTAGCAGCCTCATGCTGCTGGCACACTCTATCCCTCCCACACATCCTACCCACACAGGCCTGCACCCTTGGCATAGGTTGCCCACTGCCACTGGTGCCAGGTCCATCACTGTGATTGTTTTCGAATTGTGTCTTCGGTACCTGTACTGGGAGGTACATGATGGTTGTTACTGTCCTTGGGACACAGGTTTCCTGGGATGTAGATGCATCAGGGCTGGGAGGAGTCGATGTGGGCAGGTTGAGGCTGACAGTTGTCATCTGACCAGGTTCTGCAGATGGGCCAGAACTGTCCTCAATGTCCAAACGTCCAAGAGAGTTCTCTTTACTTTGGGCTTCATACAGGGGGGAAGAGGCAGTATCAGGAGTGCTTTTCATGGTCCGAGTGTCAGGTAAAAGATGAGGAACAGACCAATTTTTACAGGTTAGATATGATTTGGACCATATATAGATTGGTTTAGCTTGATCCCCTTATGTGACAGTGACACCTGCTTTCAATTATATAAACCTGACATTTGGGGTACAGACATTTCCTTTTAAGTCACCTTGCTACAGGATGTCTGAGTATCTTGCCACTTGGATGTCTGTTCATAGACTCATATCTTGGCAGCAGTGGAGCATTATGGTGGTCGTTATGACATTGGCGGTGACTGTTAAAGTGGTGGAAATACCGCCAACAGGCTGGCGGTCAATACTGCCAAATTATCACCATGGCAGTGATACCTCCCATAGACAGCCAATGTACTACACCAACCGCCAGGGCGTTAACACCACTGACCATGGCAGTAGCCATCAACAGCCAGGCGGAAGACAAGGTACCACCCAACATATTATGACATAGCAAACCGCCAGCATTTCCGGGGCGGTGCCGACACCATCAAAAGCAAGGACATAACACTGCACAGAAGACAAAAGACTCACCTTCAGGGACACAGAGGAAACCGCTGTTGCCATGGAACCGGAACTTCAAGTCTTCCCGATGCTCTTCTATGCCACGGCCTTATTGGAACACCAATGCCAACGAAGACGACAATGGTGAATATAGCTGCCTAGCACACAAGGGAGCGAGGGAAGAAAAGGAGAGTGACACACACAAGCATAACACACACCATACACAGAACCAGCTGCAGAGTAAAATCAATGTAACAGGACCCACGTCTAATTAAGACAAGGACCACATTGAGAATTAACGAACACTGTCATTTGATGCCAACAGCCACCATATTGTCTATTTAAAAGCAAATTCAGGCATCAATGTCCAGAATGGGCCAAAGGCCAGTCCAAAGTATAAAAGGGCCGCATGGCCGCAGGGCACACTCCAAGGCCCAACTTGACTCCTGATGCAATCCGGAATCCACTTGGCAGGGGCATCAGGTTGGAAATGGGTAGACACCTCAGGGGGAAGGGGAGCACCGCAGCTGAAGTGGGGCACATGCCAACTGGTTCTGGAGGGGGCTCCATGCCCAATTGTCTCTGGTGGGGAGTGAGGTACTGGGTTTTTCAGAACCGGTACTGATCCGGTAACCCAGCGGTGCCAGGGTACACCCAAAGACCTCGGGTACTTTCCTGATTCAGACTACAGAAACTCAGAGTCTTCTAGGTGAAGTCAAAGATCGAATTTATTGGCTGCAACCAATTGACAGGCGTCCTAGAAGTACAACAGCACGACTTGTATGTTCTCAGGAGACTGTGTGTCAATGCAAAATCAGGTTTCCTTATATACAGTTTTTTAAGCTTCAGGCAAACATTCTTGACATTTTGGTTGGTCATTCACATGTTTTCACTACAAAGGAAAAAACAGTGTCATGATGAAACCTCATATTTCATGTCATCCAACCCATAATAAATTACCCGGCAAGGCCTAGAATTTCACATCAGATAAGTGTGGACCCCCAATAAAAACGGGCACCTCCCCCTCGTAAAGTAAGAAGAAGAAAAGAGCAGGTGCAGGTGTGAGCAAGTTAGGCAGGGTGTGCGAGCGATAATAAGGGTTTTATGGCCTGGTGTGCCTTGATGCTATCTGATTCGGCCACTGGGAGAGGGACTGACCAAACAGGTTTGGCCTGAGGCAATGGTTCCAGCTTGCCCAGGTCAGAGAAAAGTAAATCAAGGTGTACGTGTCCTTGGAATCAAATCTGACTGTATTATAAGCCTATGTGAGGGCAACTTTTAAAATGGCTGTCGTGTATAAAATGGGAGCCACGAGTGCAGGACGAAAATGGCGATTTCGAGGTGAAAACGCTGCTGGAATTGAGCGAAAATGCTCATGCTTAGTGTACTAGTCATTATCGGTCTTTTGATACTAAAATCGTACTGCTGTGGCAAAGCAGATTACATGGGTCCAGAATTTTTAGAACCACAAACCCTCCTTTTGCCCTTACATAGGCAATAAACCTATTCTCATGCTAATCTGAGTCCAGGTCTATGTTTCTAAAGTCGTTGAGATGTTGCTGTAACATCATCCTAGTATTTAGCTAGTCTCTTGGTGCAGGTTTCCTTATGCATGATGTAACACAGAGGCCACATATCGCAGGAGCACACTGCACGCATAGACAGAACAGGAAAAGAATGGCCAAGATCATCCCAATGACCATCAGAATCTTCCATCCCCATGCTGATATCAGTTCCCAGAGCCATCCCATTAATGACCAATCTCCTTTATCTAAATGAATAGATTCGGAAATTCTATGCAGTTTGGAGATGGCCTGGTATACTGTTGGAGCGTTATCTGGGACAAAAACACAGCAACTCGACTGGATCAATGTACATACTCCACCCCGGTCTGCAAGTATGACATCTAATGCGACCCTGTTCTGAAGGGTCATAAGACGATCCGACTGGAGCTCAGCAGTCAAGTTACCAATGGCACCAGCGGTTTCAGCCACAGTGGATTCAACCACTCTTATCAATTGCCTTATACTCCTGCTGTTACTTATTTGTCCCCAGAACGGCAGAAAACCCTTTACGAAGCCCCAAATTCTTGTCCTGCAGTGTCTTCTTCACTGAAGACGCCTCTAACTATCCTTGTCTTGTGGTAATCTGCCGCTGCTGTGTAGGTAGGGGGCAACAGGAACGAAACGAAGCATGTGCCCGAAAAGTCAGGGGGCAACCATGTAAAGGCTCTATCATGGCAGATGAAATAGGTACCCTTAGCTGCCAAAAGCGGAGGGGAGGTCTGAGATGCGAAGACATATGTCTCAGTGCAGACGCTTTCCCCTAGCTGAGCTCTGGGATTCTTGCCAGTACCTTGCAGACACAGGTGACCCTGATGGGGTACAACCCAAATCAGGGAAGATATCTTAGCTTGCTGTTTCTCATTCATTGTGGCTTCATATCCGGTCATGTTCCATCCTATATATGCCATTGTCTCATCTCTGGGGATAGTCTCGTAGGAGATATTGTCCTTCATCATGTCTATGATTCCTTTAACCAAAGCATTTTTCTTAGGGTTGTCTTCCGCAAAACGTAGGGGGTAGTGTGCATAGATGAATATCGTTCTGAATGCCCACACGGAACCATTGTGGCTAAAAGGCAGGATCAGATAAGGGATACCTTTATCTGCTGTGTGAGGCATAAGGCCACACACCCAACAGTTAGTTGTATTTATCACTAGTTGGTGTTGGTGCAAAAGCTGGATGAAGGAGTTATTAATGAACTCTAGTCTCCTAGCAGATTCATGTTTAGGGAGGAGTTGAAAAGAATGTGGGGAAACAGTGGAAGGAGGAGGTGCAGACGAGGTAGTGGGTGCCAATATCACATTAAAACAGAATAAAATATATCCTATAAAAAACATAAGTATACTAAATAACATAAAAATGCACAGCAGCAAAAGCCGTTTCCTGGTTATCGTTTTACATATTCTCTTCTTGAAACTCAGTCTTTCAACATGTTCTCCATTTTGGAAAGATTCCATCCTCTAACCGTTGCCGCTCGTGGCGGTTGGTTTACTTCACTTAGGAGTGTTCTGAATGTTCCAGGCCGCCCTAGAACAAACCAGACCTGTAGACCTTGTGTCCACAGGCTACCCCCCTAAGTCTTTTCAGCCACGATCCTACAGCTGAACCCGGATGGAGGTTCAAAAAATACAAAAAGCAAAAAGTCATTCAAAAATAATTTTCCATATTGGAGAACTTTGTTAAAGAGAAGAAAAGTAAACTGTTTTATTTGTCCTTTATTCTTGGTCGTAGATTATAACGGTTAGTCCCAGGTATCGTGTGGTCCTGAAAAAGGAGTTCAGGTTCTGTAGTGTTCAATCGGACTGACGGTGATACTGCTGATTGTAAAATGTCATCACTTTCTTTCTCAGTGAGTGTTCCTTTTATTCGTGCATCGCTGAAAGGCAAAAAACGTGGCACGGTTTCAGTCTCTGAGTCGGCGATACCTTCCTGGACCCACCGGTCACATGTCAGAGGTAGGGGTACCCTTTTGCAATGGGTCCCATGGATCCAGTGTTTCTTCCCTTCTACTCGAACAGCTGATCTTGTGGAGAGAAGAACGAGGTGCGGTCCGGTCCACCTGGGCTGCTCGTTTTTGGTTCGCTGAAAGTTCTTTATTAAAACCCAGGATCCAGGCTCAATGGGATGACCTGGAGATTCAGAGACAGGAGGCAAGGTGTCGTGGACCTGTTGATGTAAGACACGCAATTTAGCCGTCAATTCATACAGATAGTCAAGCAAGACAGGATGCTCTATCTCGCTGAATTTCTTGGGCCTAGGCACTCCCCATATATTGGCCGGGCGGCCAAAGACTATTTCGTAAGGACTAAGTTTCACTCGTGAATGCACAGTCATTCTGGTTGATAGGAGTGCTAAGGGTAGAGCGTCAGGCCATTTGAGACCAGAGCTCGCTTGTATCTTGGCCAATTTTAGCTTTAGAGTGCCGTTATAGCACTCCACTAATCCAGCTGATTGGGGGTGATTTGCAGCGTGAAACTTTTTGTTGATGCCTAGCCCTTCGCATACTTTCTTCATCACTTGACCCACAAATTCACTTCCATTGTCACTCCAGATCATTCTCGGCATTCCGAACCTAAGGAAGAACTCTTTCACAAGGGCTTTGGCTGTGGATAGCGCCGTATTGTCTTTTAGGGGATAGGCTTCCACCCATCTTGAAAAGGCACAAACAACAACGAGTACATATTTTAAGTTGTTGCACCTCTCCATGTGGATGAAATCTAGCTGCAAAACCTCAAACGGATACGTAGGAGGTGCAAAATGACCAGCTGGAGTTGGGGTTCCTCTACCAGGGTTGTGTTTCAGGCATACCATGCAATTTTTAACTACATTTTCTGCGCACTTGGGAATTCCTGCATTTTGCCATACTGGGGCCAACAACTTACAAATTCCTTTCACACTGATGTGAGCCATTCCATGAGTCATTGTAACTACTGCAAGCACATACGAATCGGGTAGCAACCATTTTTGATGTTCTGACAACTCGACCCAACAACCATTCGCATCCAATTTACCCGTACTTTCTCTCCACACACTCAATTCTCTCTCTGTGGCTTCAGCTTGAATCGATTTCACGCTTTCTATCGTGTCTTCACACATTCCAACATCACCAATCCATCTTGCAGGGCTCGCGACATACATTCGGCTCATCACATTCCTTGCCGTTTCTTTTGCGACCTCGTCAGCAAATGCATTCCCATGACCAACATCATCAGTCACCTTTTTATGTGCGCTACACTTCACAATCGCAACTTGCAACGGTAAAGTAAGTGAATCAAGGAGCTCATTTACCAACTGACCATGCTGTATTTTAGTTCCATGCGAGGTCAGGAACCCACGTTCCTTCCACAAACGCCCAAAACTATGGGCCACACCAAACGCATATTGGCTATCGGTATAGATAGTCACTTTCATTCCTTTTGATACTGTACATGCTCTTGTTAGGGCTATTAACTCAGCTGCTTGGGCTGAATTATGTGGGATACGTGCAGCTTCAACAATCGTACACAAAGTTGTCACAGCATACGCCGCAGTCGTGTCACCATTCGGGAGCTTAAAGCATGAACCATCCAACCACAAAGTACCATCACTCTTTGCAATGGGAGTGTCCAGAAGGTCTATTCTCCCTTTCGTTTCCTCTTCTGTTCTACGGAGACAATCATGTTGTTCAGAAGTATCTAACTCCATCACAATTGGCAATAACGTAGCTGGGTTAAGTGTAGTGCATCTTTTTATATGTTCATGGCTTGCTAACAATGTCAACTCGTAACCTGACAATCGAGCACTAGTTAAATGCTGTGTCTTGGTTCTGTTTAACAACGTGTCCACTGCATGTGGAACCATTACGACTAATGTGTTATTCATCACTAAACCAGCAGACTGTCGGATAGAAACAGCAGCTGCCGCTGCCGCTCTTAAGCAGCTCGGTAGTGCCTTAGCTACTGGGTCTAAGGTTGAAGAGAAATAGGCGCATGGACGCTCCCTGTCTCCAAACTGTTGTGTCAAAACTGCTAACGCACAACCTTCTTTCTCATGGACATACAATGTAAAAGGCTTGCTGTAGTTGGGGGTACCCAACACAGGAGCTGAACATAATGCATCACGTAATTCGACAAAACTTTTCTGACAATCTTCAGACCATGGGACGGGATTCGGTATATCTTTACAAGTTAATGCCACCAAGGGTTTGGCTATTAACGAAAAATTAGGTATCCATTGTCTGCAATATGATGTAATACCCAAGAAAGCACGCACTTCTCTTTGTGTTCTTGGCACACTCATTGCTGCAACAGCTCTGATTCTCTCTGGGGTCAGTTGCCTTCCCTCCTTCGAAAAGAGATGACCTAAATAGGTCACTTCTTTTTGACAATACTGTAACTTTGAAAGGGACACTTTGTGGTGTAAATCAGACAAATGACGCAATAATGACAATGTTGCTTCTTTGCAGATCTCCTTAGTATCTGCGGCAACTAGCAAATCATCGACATATTGAATGAGAGTGGCGCCATCAGGTAACATAAGAGTGTCAAGTTGTGCTTTCAAAGCCTGACTATAGATGGATGGACTTTCACAATAGCCTTGAGGAGCTCTCTTCAATCTGAAGCTTCGTCCTCCCAAATTGAAGCCAAAAATGTCCCTGCTCTCTTCTGCAATAGGGATGCTGAAGAAAGCATTCTTCAGGTCTATTACTGAGAACCAAGTGGCTGAAGCCGGAATCATTGTCAACAATGTAGTGATATCGGGGACGACTGGAAACTGTGGCACAACTATTTTGTTCACCTCTCTAAGATCAATTACAAACCTATAAACAGGTGGCTGAGTAGGGTCAGTGTGCTTCAAGACAGGCAAAACAGGACTATTGCAAACGTTGCCTCTTGTCTCTTCAATTACATCCTTCTCAATCAGATCACGAATAATTGCCATCAACGCTTTTTCCCCTTCACTAGAGATCTTGTATTGGGGAATACGTGGCATTTTAACATTGGCTTTTAATGTTATCACATATGGCTGAATTTCCAAAAGACCTACATCATTAGGTCCAGTAGCCCAAAGAGTATTAGGAAGAGACGAAAATTCTGGTGGAAATCTGTCCTTTGACAAATACATTGGTGAAACCACTTTCTTACCCAATGTGAGTTGCACTCCAGAAGGAGAGCAATACAATGTCGCATACAATCTTTTTAACAAATATAATCCTAACAAGTTCTCGCCACAACCTGTCGTCAAAATAAGGGGTGTTTCAAATTTACAAGGTCCAACAGAAAGAGATATAGGGTTAGAAATCAGATTTCTAACTGGGGCGCCGGAAAACCCTACTGATACATTTGTTTCGCCAGACAAAGGTGCGCCAGGGAGTTTTGAGTGCATAATAGAACTCTTGGTAGCACCAGTATCCAACAGAAAAGGTTCTGACACACCTGATGCAATCACCTCAACATAAGGCCCACTCTGATCTACTGGAACTGAAACAACTCCCTCTCTTTGTCTATGGCTGTCCTAGCAATCATTACTGTCCAAATGCTCACCCTCTGTATAGTAATCATCAGTATAGTACTGAGCCGTCCTACCGGATGCATTAACCTGTTGATCAAATCTGTTCATTGAGTTTTGAGGGAGGAATGGGCGCGCGTTCTGGGGAACATATCCACGTCCTCTTCCTCTAGGTGCTTGTGGAACACCTCGACCTCTTAAACCGGAAGTACCATTTGCGCGCTGCAGCAAAGCAGGGCAACTATACTTGAAATGACCCTCTTCCTTGCAATATGAACACTGATTGGGACCTACTGGGATACGTGGTTGAGCATACTCGGCTCTTTGCGAGATTCTCTGAAACGGTTGGGGCTGATAGTTATTCTGATAGTTGTTCTGTACACCACTATTCTGACTACCATGTGGCGGGTACGCTTGTTGTAACAGAACCTTTGTTTTCAAATCTTTTGTTTTCTTCTCTATTCTATCTCTCTCATCTTTATCTCTATTTTCGTAGTACTGTGCAGTAGCCAATATCTGCGCTGAAGAGGAAACTGCCCAAGAACTTTCTGAATCTTTTAACTTTTTACACAACTCAGGAAGCAGATTATGCACAAATTTATCGACGAACAAACGTTGACCACCTTCCGTGCTCATATCTTGACCACTGTGGTCCACAAACGTTTCTTCAAACCTGGTGAAGAAATCTGATACCGTTTCTTCTTTCTTTTGCTTACATGCAGACAATTTATCCCAGTTTACACGCATCGCAGGCATTATAGTTTTCATGTAATCAATAATTCTACCAGGAAGTTCTGTCACTAAAGGCTCAGGTTTAGCACCACCAATTTGTCGGGCATCTGCAGCAGCAATATTAGCCCATGTGTCACCTAATTCTTGAGCATGGTCTGCATGGCGAATCTTTCCCCATAAAGGCTGTGGAACAACATTCCCAAACAACATGTCTATGTCCGCTAAATTCATAATGCAAGACCCCGCAGTCTGTGACAATTCCTTGTAATACCCTGTAGGGTTCTTACGGGGATCAGGCAATGTCTGCTTAAGGGCTAAAACTTCAGCTCGCTTCCATGGAACGTGTACCCATACACGCTGGAAGTGAGGCAGGACAGGTGGATTAGCATTTGGGTCCCCTTCCCTCCACTGTGGGGGAACTTCTCTCATGGGGTACTGTTTCCCTTTCTTTTTAGCAGAAGAATCATATTTAAACAATAACCTGGAAACACCTTCAGTCCTAAACGACAATAACGTCGCAACTGCTTTCTCGACATCTGAACCCACAATCAAACCTGTCGAAAAATCAAACCATACACGACACAACTTAGGCGGATTGGGCTCCAAACCATTTTCCTCTAAATCCTCAGAAAGAAAAGTACACATTTTCTCAAAAACGTATCTCTGTTTCGGTTCTTCCCACTGATGGAAGACATCCATAACAGACTCTAGTTCATATCTCGCTGGTCCAGTAACCCATTTATGCGCCAAATAATTCAGTGTCACTTTCTCCATACCATCAGGCAATTGGCTAATTGCTTATACTCTGTAACTGGGGTCGTAGCTAATGACCCAAAGAGAGGGGATAAAAGACTAGTCACAGTGTTTGTCATTCTCTGACGGATAGAGGGAGAGGTTGACAAATGAACAGGAGGAAAAACAGAATGAGACAAGGCAGAGACAGAAGCAGTATCAGAAACAATACCAGGAGTGGTAGTCGCTATAGTAGTCAAAGTTGTAGGAAGTAAAGGCAGAGCAGATGTCAAAGCCGGTGGCCCTTGAGAAGGCTGCACCGGAGGAATAGGAACCAACTGAAGAATAGCTGGTGGGTGCTGGGGAGGAGCAGGAGGCAATGCAACCACTGGTTGTGCAACTAGAGGTTGCGGAGGTGCCGTTGCATTCTGCGCATAGGGTGGTGGCGAACTTAGCAAATGCGACATTAGGGGATCTTTTTCAGAGTCTTTTGCTGCATCTTGCTGTAGAGGCGACAAAACTGGATAGCATTTATCTACTGTCATTTTATGTCGCCTATGCAACTGCTCATTCAACTGTTCTGCTTCGTTATCTTTAAACTGTATAGCAGCTTGCATAATCGAAATACCTTTTTCTCTCTTATTTTTCTTAGCTAATTTAATTTCCTTTTGCTTGGCTTCCTTACGCCATAAGCGGAAAGAATCAAACATTGCCGGCCGGGCTTTCTTCTTAAAAAGTCTAACTTCGAGGTTATCTAAGATTTCTGTGTCAAAGCTACCATTTTGGGGCCATTTTAAAACACCATCTTTTCTGGTGTAACGGATCCATACTTCATTATATGTGATGGGGCCTACTCCGTGCTTCACATATAGTTCATAAGTTGGAGTTCCAATCGGAGGAACCGGACATGAGTCCTCCAACCGGGAGTCCCTTTTACAACCAAGACAAAACAAATTTCCAAGTCTGCTAAGACCAGGCATCTTCGCTCACTAGTCTAGCTTCAAACTTCAAAGGATTATCGTTTATGATAGTCTCGTGAATACACGAGTCCTTCGGCTTTGGTACTTGCAAGTTCCAAATCAAAGTGATCCCGAAGGGATACCAAACCAAATGTCCAACTTAAGGACCAAACCAAGTGTCCAACTAAGGACCAAACCAAGTGTCCAACTAAGGACTGGGAGACGCTCCACTTATACTTAACTGAAAATATCAATGATGTCACCAGAAGACTCGTCTTATCGTTTCGCTCTACCAAAAATCAAGGGTCCAAATCAGGGCGATAGCCAGGGCAGCAGTCCTTCGTAGCCGTCTGGAAGCGGGGAACCTCGCAGCAAAGACTTTCGGACCACGTCGACATGCAGGGGTCGATGAAGTGGCGGCCTTCCTCCAGAATTTTCACACGAAGCTCCTCACGAACCTCAGGCTTGGACCGGTACCGCTGGTATCGCCCCACGTTGGGCGCCAACTGAGGTACTGGGTTTTTCAGAACCGGTACTGATCCGGTAACCCAGCGGTGCCAGGGTACACCCAAAGACCTCGGGTACTTTCCTGATTCAGACTACAGAAACTCAGAGTCTTCTAGGTGAAGTCAAAGATCGAATTTATTGGCTGCAACCAATTGACAGGCGTCCTAGAAGTACAACAGCACGACTTGTATGTTCTCAGGAGACTGTGTGTCAATGCAAAATCAGGTTTCCTTATATACAGTTTTTTAAGCTTCAGGCAAACATTCTTGACATTTTGGTTGGTCATTCACATGTTTTCACTACAAAGGAAAAAACAGTGTCATGATGAAACCTCATATTTCATGTCATCCAACCCATAATAAATTACCCGGCAAGGCCTAGAATTTCACATCAGATAAGTGTGGACCCCCAATAAAAACGGGCACCTCCCCCTCGTAAAGTAAGAAGAAGAAAAGAGCAGGTGCAGGTGTGAGCAAGTTAGGCAGGGTGTGCGAGCGATAATAAGGGTTTTATGGCCTGGTGTGCCTTGATGCTATCTGATTCGGCCACTGGGAGAGGGACTGACCAAACAGGTTTGGCCTGAGGCAATGGTTCCAGCTTGCCCAGGTCAGAGAAAAGTAAATCAAGGTGTACGTGTCCTTGGAATCAAATCTGACTGTATTATAAGCCTATGTGAGGGCAACTTTTAAAATGGCTGTCGTGTATAAAATGGGAGCCACGAGTGCAGGACGAAAATGGCGATTTCGAGGTGAAAACGCTGCTGGAATTGAGCGAAAATGCTCATGCTTAGTGTACTAGTCATTATCGGTCTTTTGATACTAAAATCGTACTGCTGTGGCAAAGCAGATTACATGGGTCCAGAATTTTTAGAACCACAGGAGTGTAGGGCCACCGTCTCTGAAATGGGAAACAAACCCACTGGTTCTGGAGGGGGCTCCTTGCACAACAGTCCCTGGTGGTTGGCCTACATGCCCTCTGCTGGAGGTGAGGGCTGCTGTGCCTCTGCTGGAGGTGAGGGCTGCTGTGCATCTGCTAGAGGTGACGGCTCCTTGCCCACTGCTGCTGGAGGTGTAACCCTGGCTGCCTCTTCTGGAGCAGAGAGCTCCTTGCCAACTGCTGGAGGGGGTGTAACCCTGTCTGCCTCTGCTGGAGGTGGGGGCTACTTGCACTTTGCTGGTGGAGGGGGCCTCTTGCCTCTCTTTGGTGGTGGAGAGGGAACCTTCCCTTTCTTTTTTGGTGGAGTGGGAACCTTCCCTTTCTTTGGTGACGGAGTGGGATCCTTCCCTTTCTTTGGTGGTGGAGTGTGCATCTTCCCTTTTCTTGGTGGTGGAGTGGGATCCTTGGCAATCTTTGGTGGTGGAGGGGGATCCATATGTCCCCTCTTGTGACAGGTCCCCTTGGCCTTTGATATGTCACTTGTGTCCTTGCCTCCAGAACTAGGAGGTGCCTCCACTGTCCCCATCTCATGCCCCTTGTTTTTCACCACCTTTGTTCTCCCTTTCTGTGGCAGAGGTGTGCTCACAGTAGGAGTGGCAGCTGTGACACTCTGGGGCCCCTTTGTGGCAGCAGCTAGAGATTTGATGGGAGCCGTGGCAAACTGTTTGGCTGAGGTGCTGTGCTGGGTCGATGGGACACTGCTCTTATGGGCAGGACAGGGGTGGAGGGGGAGGGAAGAGGTCAAGATGTGCAAGGAAAAGCTTCTTAGGGACGTTAAGGTGGGATGTCGGAGGAGGGATGGGAGTGGAGGTTGAGGGAGTGGTTGTCAAAGGTGTATGTCTGCTTGACTTGGGTGCCGGTGCATGGGCAGTGTGAGTGTATGAGGTGGATAGCTGTTGGGAGTCTGAGTGCATGAATTTGTGTCTCTTAGGAGGAGAGCAGACAGTGTGGGAGAGGACCAAGAAGAACGCGTGGATGGATGTTGTGGAGGTGTTTCAAGTGAAGTGTGTGTGCTGCTTGATGTGGTG
This sequence comes from Pleurodeles waltl, assembly GCF_031143425.1. Classification (NCBI taxonomy): domain Eukaryota; kingdom Metazoa; phylum Chordata; class Amphibia; order Caudata; family Salamandridae; genus Pleurodeles; species Pleurodeles waltl. Next base: position 1,374,071,448 of record NC_090447.1, on the reverse strand, counting down.
ATTGTTCGTGGTGGCTGTTGATGCAGTGCATACAGGTGTGAGTGCAGATGTGACTGTGAGAGAGGAGGAGGGGGAGAGAGTGGAGGCAGTGGATGTGGTTGTGTGTGCAACTGTCTGTTGTTTGTGTGAGTTCTTGTGACCTGAAGCATGGTGTCTGTGTTTGTGCTATTCTTGTGTGATGTTTTGTGTGCATGCTTGTCTGTATGTGTGCATGGGTATGGGTTGGGGTTGAGGAGACTGGGATTGGGAAGTGGTAGTTAGAGGGGGGATGATAGGAACAGGAACAGTGGCTGCCAGCAGAGAGGAGGCCCGAGCCTGAAACGATCTCTGCAGGGCCACCAACCCTCCATGTATGCCCTTCAGGTTTGCATTGCATTGCTGCATCTGGGATGCCAGCCCTTGGATGGTATTCACTATGGTTGACTGACCTACAGAGATGGATCTTCGGAGGTCAATAGCCTCCTCACTACAGCAGGGCTCACTGGGGCAGGGCCTGAGGTGCCTGGGGTGAAGGAGATGCCCACCCTCCTGGGTGAGCGGGCACGGGCATCTTGATGAGGGGCTGCTGGGAGGGCGGTGCTGGTACGGGGGTGACGGCTGTACCTGTAGCTGGGGTGGTCACAGAGGTGTCCGCCACCACCAGGGAGCTTCCATTGGGGGAGGTATCTGTGTCAGAACTGTCCCCTCCAGTCTCCGCTGTGGTGCTCCCCTCGCCCTCTGTCCCACTGGTACCCTCCTGGGTCCTGTGGGATGCAGCTCCCTCCATCGCCGGTGCCTCTGCTCCTCTGCCAGATGATGCTAATGCACAGAAGGACAGGGTGACAAAACAAGAAGGGGGAAGAGACAAAGGATACACTTCGTCAATGGCTGCACCAACACCACCTTTGGCGTACACAGCTCCCTCACACACAGGGAAAAGCCCTACGCAATATGCATTGCACTACCTGTGATATTGCTAACCACCAAAGCATGGGGAGGGGCACACACCGACAAATCCAGCACACCTGGGACCCACTGAGCCCTGACCAGTAGTGGATGCCTACAAGCTAGGTAGCTTAATTTGCCCTTCTGCACCCTAGCCACCAGGGGACCTACGCTGCAATGTCAGGCCTGGCCTAGGGGCACCCATTGACACACATCAACCACCCAGATACCACCCCGCCAGGCATTAGTAGTAATGATGGGCACTGTACTCACCCCCTTGTGGCTGTTGTGTTGCCCTCAAGCACCCATCCAGCTCAGGATAGGCCACCGCCAGTATGCAAGACATCGGGGGGGTCAGGGTTCGATGGGCACCCCTTCCTCGTTGGGAGGCAATCCCCAGCTGGGCTTCTGCTGTCTTCCGTGCCCAGCGTCTCAGGTCCTCCCACCCACCCACATTTCCAACAGTGGGTGCTCCGCCTGCCGTAGACCCCCAGGGTCCGCACGTCCTTGGTGATGGCATGCCATATACCCTTCTTTTGATGGGTGCTGACCTGCAGAGGCAATACAGACAGGACCCAGCACACAACCAAGACGCCGCCCATAGGACATCCACCCACCCCCCTTACACAAGGCCTTCACACACACCACCCGATGCATTCACGCCACATGCATCGTGCCCACAGTTTACTCACCTGTTGGTCTGGAGGCCCATACAGCAGTCTGTATTGGGGTAGGACCCCATCCACAAGTCTCTCAAACTCCGCTGAAGTGAAGGCAGGGGCCCTTTCTCCAGTCACACGAGCCATGGTACGTTCCAGATACAGGTCACAAACGCACATGCAGTGTGGGTCCTCTCCTGTTGAAGATCAGGTAGCAAGTGAGGAATCAGATAGAAAATGGTGGTCACGTCTGCGGCGGTGTATACTCTCACCACCGGGGTAGATCACCATTGGCCACTGTAACCCATAGGGCCCAATGTTACCCAATGAGGAGTTGCACGGCGGTTCCCGACCACCTCTGCAACGGCACACAACACCAGAGGAATTACCTCACTTTTACCTGTCCCTCCACACAGGCCAGGCAGATGTAATTACAGGGGTGGTGGGTCAAGCCCTGGATAATTGCTGTCTCACTGTTTAAATTCAGACATACTGCACATTTCACTCTGACCCATTACAAATTACCAGCATGCAATGTTCTGTTGTAGCCTGATGGATCAGTTTGTGACCAGCTCCTCACTCTTTTGCCCCAGAGATTGTACTACTGCGGATGAGTAGGAGATGGAGACATACCCCTGTGTACAGACCCCTGGTGGAATTGGCAACACTGGAGGACAGGCACATTATCCTCACCTATAGACTGGACAGGGCCACAATCACAGAGCTATGTGCCCAATTAGAGCCTGACTTGATATCTGCTATCCGTCACCCCACTGGGATCCCCCCTCTTGTGCAAGTGCTATCAAGTCTCCATTTCCTGGCAACTGGTTCTTTCCAAGTGGCAGTGGGCTTGGCAGCAGGAATGTCACAGCTAATGTTCTCAATAGTGATGACAAGAGTGGTGTCTGCCCTGATTAAACACATGTGCAGGTACATTTTATTTTCCCAGGTGGAAGATTTGGCCACAATGAAGGCCGACTTCTATGCAGTGGGACATATCCCCAACATAATAGGGGCGATTGATGGAACATATATTGCATTTGTCCCTCCCACCGGAATGAACAGGTGAACAGAAATCAAAAGAGTTTCCACTCTATGAATGTACAGATGGTGTGGTTGGCGGACCAGTACATCTCCCATGTCTAAGTATCCTGGTTTGGTGCATGATGCCTTTGTCCTGAGGAATAGCAGCATTCCAATTGTGATGGGCCAACTACATAGGCACACGGTGTGGCTAATAGGTGAAGCCTGGTCCCCACCCACTATATGTTGGTGTATGGGTATGGTGTGGGCCATATGGGATAGTGTGTGGCTAAATGTTGTCCTTCAATATTTGCAGGAGACTCTGGTTACATCAACCTATCGTGGCTGCTGACCCCTGTGAGGAATGCCAGGTCAAGGGCAGAAGAACCTTACAGTGAGGCACATGGGTGAACCAGAAGGATTATAGAACGGACCTTTAGCCTCCTTAAGGCCAGGTTCTGGTGCCTCCATCTAACAGGTGTATCCCTGTGCTACTCACCCAAGAAGGTCTGCCAAATAATAGTGGCATGCGGCATGCTGCACAACCTTGCCCTGAGACGCCATGTGCCTTTTCTGCGGGAGGAGGAGGCTGGAGATGCCCGTTTGGCAGCAGTGGACCCTGTGGACAGTGGGGATGAGGAGGCAGAGGATGAGGATGAGGACAACAGAACAGCAGTCATCAGACAGTACTTCCAATGACACACAGGTAACACAGTGTTACTTCACATTTCATTGTAATTATTTTGACTATCTGTGGCACTGGCATGCTGTTATTTCCCACCTCTATGCCTACTTACTGTACCCATTGGCAATTCATTTTACAGATGTTGGTGCCTCACAATAGTTCCTGGTGTGAACACTGCAGGCAGCTACAGGTCATTAACATATGCTCATTTGCTTTACAGTTGAATTGCATTGTTTGATCCTGGTTAAATGAATACATATTTGAAAAAATTTACATACTCCATACGTCTATTTTTTCCAATGGTGTTTATTGAAGTGCTAATAAAAAGAGGGGCAAGTGCAATAGGATGGGGTGATGATGGAGGAAAGTCCAGGGTATTGTTCCAGTATTTTTGTAGCACAAATGCATTGTCCAAGGGGACATAGGAAGGGGAGCAATGGCAGTTCAAGGTTGACAGGGTGACTGTGTGAGACACAAGGGTGACAATCAGGAGAGTCTCATTTCCTGCTGGGGGTCTTGGCAAGTGTCTCTGGCTTCTGCCTGGATCGCAGAGAAAGTTTGTGGGGTGGTTCTCCTTCTGAAGGGGGAGGGGTGCTGGTGGCCTATTGGTCCTGTGGCAGGGCCTCATGGTTTCTAGCGGCAGTGGAGGTGGAAGGCAGTTCAGATGTTTGGCTGGTGGTAAGGGTCCACTGTTGTGATACTACCTCCCTCATGACGTTGGCCATGGCTGCCAGCACCCCTGCTATGTAGACCAGGGTGGTGTTGATGGCCTGCAAGTCCTCCCTGATCCCCTGGTACAGTCCCTCCTGCAGCCACCTGTTCTCCTGCACATTGTCCAGGATCTGGCCCATCGTGTCCTGGGAATGTTGATATGTTCACAGGATCTCTGCAAGTGCCTCCTAGAGAGTTGGTTCCCTGGGCCTATCCTCCCCCGGCGCACAACACTCCTCCCAATTTCCTTGTTGTCCTGTGCCTCTGTCCCCTGAAGTGTGCCCACTGCCACTGACCTCAGGTCCCTGATTGTCTTGGGTTTGAGGTGTGCCCTGTGGTCCCTGTAGAGGTGGACACACTGCTGATTGACGTGTCCTGGGGACAGAGGTATGGGTATGCTGGGTGGGTGCTGTGGTGGTGTTTCCTGATGGGGGAGGCTCTGTGGTGGTGTGTGACTGTGCGTGGGAAACCGACTGTCCAGAGGTCCCTGATGGGCCGGGTTGGTCATCCAGATCTTGAAGTCCAGAGTTGCTGTCATCACTGTGGGCCTCTTCTGTGGGGGGACTGGATATTGCTGGCACCACCTCTCCGTTGACATTGGCGGTGGTATCTCTGGGGATGTAAATGCTGTGTTATTGTTTCTGTGTCTGACATATTGTGCATCCATGGCTTTCCCTCCTTGGATGTATTTGCCCTGCCATTTTCCACTTGTGTATGTTGGTATGTGGTGGGCTAGCTGATTCTCTCTAGTGTGCATGCTTTGGTGATAGGTGTCCATGCATTGGTATGGCATGCAGGGCTTGGCATTGGGATGAGTGAGATGTGATGGTGGGGTGTGTGGGACGTGGTGATGTGATGGGGGAGGGTGGGGGTATGTGATGGCATGCAGGTAGGGGGGTCATAGTAGTATAGAGTTGACTTACCAGAGTCCAGTCCTCCTGCTACCACGGCCAGGCCCTCAGGGTGCATGATTGCCAAGACTTGCTCCTCCCATGATGTTAGTTGGGGGGGATGAAGTGGGGGTCCACCGCCAGTCCTCTGTACAGTGAGTTGGTGTCTTGCTGCAATGGAACGTACCTTCCCCGTAGGCTGTTCCGCCTCTTCCTGATGTCTTCCCTGGTTCTTGGGTGCTGTCCCACGGCGTTGACTCTATCCACGATTCTCCGCCATAGCTCCATATTCCTTGCTATCCATATCTGCTGCACCTGTGCTCCAAATAGCTGAGGCTCTACCCTGATGATTTCCTCCATCATGATCCTTAACTCCTCCTCTGAGAATCGGGAGTGTCTTTGTGGTGCCATGGGTGTTGTGTGAGTTGTATAGGTGAGGGTGTGTAGGGTGATGTGTTGGGGTGTGTGATGTGGGGTGCGTGGGTGGTGTATAGGTGTAGGTAGTGTGTGGCTCTGGTTTTGTCTGTGGTCGTTGTTACTTTTTTTTGTACCACCATGTCACCCATGAAAAATCCTCTATTTACCAATGATGAGTTAAGAGTCAAGGTGGATGAAATCATAAGAGGAGAGCCACAATTGTTTGGAGCGCAGTCCAGCATACTTCTCTCTGTAGGAAGATTGAAATGTGAGACAGGGTAGTCGACAGAGTGAATGCTGTAGGCACCACCCTGCATACAAAGCAGGACATCAGGAAGAAGTAGAATGAACTCAGGGGAAAGGTCCGTTCTGTGGTCTCCAGGCACCACCGCAGGCTAAGAAGACTGGTGGTGGCACCCCCACTCCGCCCTTAGAGCTCACTTCCTGGAAGAAGAAGGTCTTAGCCATTCATCATCCTGAGGACTTGACATGAATACCTGAGGGAGTGGAGACTGGTAAGTCACAACAAGAGAGATGTCTCCTAAATGCCAGGTCATGCATGCTCACAGCTCACCTACTGCCACCTTTACTATCTCCCAACTCACAAGTCCATTGTCCACCTGTCCAAAGACCCTTGCCTGGCATCTCATAAGCAAAGTTAACTCGCCTGGGAGGATAATATCTGTGTGCAGTGTGTGTAGTACAGGGACTGACAGGAATGGAACTACCAGCATGCACTGTTCCCTCCAACTTTAACCACCAGACCAGTGTTCTTACCTCAATATACATCTGTGCCTTAACTCCCTATTGAAGTTTACTCTCCAGGGAGGAAAACAAATGTATAGTGTATGTAGTACAGGGATGCACATGAGTGCAACTCATAGGAGGCTCTCTTACTGTCATTACAACCACCAGTCCACTGTCCTCTTCTCCAAGCACTCATGGTTGGGAAATAGCACATAAACTGTACTCACCTGGGGGGATCACATTTACCAAGTGCATGAAGTAGAGGGAGTGACATGACTGCTAAGGCCAGGAGGCTCTGTCTGACCAACTACAAACACATGCCCAGTTTCTCATGCCCAACTACCCCTGTGTCCTAACTCTCAAATGAAGGATGCTCACCTCTGAGGATTACTTCTGCATACTGTGTGTGGTACAGGCAGTAACATCACTGCAACTTCCAGGATGCCTTGTGTGTGTAAATCCAAACACCATTCCAGTGTCCACCTGTCTAAAGACTGTCTGGCATCTCACAAGTGAAGTTTACTCACATGTGAGAATAACATCTGTGTATAGTGTGTGCAGTATAATCACTGACAGCACTGCTAAAGACAGGAGGGCCTGTTTATGTGATTTCAACCACCAGCCCAGTGTACAGTTGTCCAGATTCCTCTGTTTGGTCAGTCCCAGTGATGTTTGCTCACCTAGGAGGATAACACTTGTATAGTCTGTGTAGTAGAGAAAGGTAACTGACTGCATCTCCTAGCAGGCACTATTTCATTAACTCCAAACACCAGAACAATGATCACTTGTTCAAATACAGCTGTCAGTCAACTCTCAATTGAAGTGAGCTCACTAGGGGGATGATATTGGTCAAGCATGTGTACTACAGTGAGTGACATAACTGCAACTACTAGCATGCACTGTATCAGTAACTATAAACATCAGCACAGTGTTCTCTTCTCAACACACCACTGGATGGAAATTTCCAAATGAATTCCACTCACCTGGGGAGATAACATTTGTCTACTGTTGGGAACTAGTGGGTCCTGTTTTGCTAACTACAATCGCCAGCCATGTGTTCACTTTCCCCAATGCATATGTAAGTGAACTCTCGAAGGAAGTTTACTCACCTGGGAAGATAACATTTAGATAGTGTTAGGAAGTAGAGGGAGTGACCTGAATGCAACTAACAGGAGGCACAGTTCAAGTGACTTCAAATACCTGTCCAAAAACACTTGCCTGTTCACTCTCAAATGACATGTACTCACCCGTGAGGGATGAATATACAGATCATGCTCAACTCAGCGATGTTGCTGGCAACCTAGCTCAATCTGGAACTGCTAAGCCAAGATGAAAAAAGTGATGACGTGAAGGACAGCACAACCAGTGTGCAAAATGACTAAGGTGCAAGGCCTCAAGGTGCATCACCAGAATGTAATTGGCTGAAGACACATGCACAATGCACTGACAAGATGTCTCCAATCACTTATACCACAGACTCCGTGGTCTGCCTGCATAACAATCAACCAGGCCTCAAAATGGCCTAAGCCACATTTTGTCCAGCCACTGTTTTGCCTGCACTGCTGTCAAGAAGCAATATCAGGCCATCCTCCTAAGTGCCAGCGAAAAGCCAAAATCAGCAGCTGTTTGAAATCATTGCAATTTGCATGCATCAATAATCTAAGGTCAATACAACCAATACCATGGGGACCTGTCACAATAGGATAAACTTCAAATCAACTAACTACAAGGTCTTTGATAAATATCACTGTAAACCTTTGGAGGTAGATGCCATAACACGACCAGTAACATTGTATCTTTCATAACAACAGGTGTTAGTGCCACTGGACACAGAGAGCCCCCAGAAGAGACTGCCACTGCCCCATGAATGAAGCCCTCAGTGACAACAACACTCCTATACGTCTGGACATGGAGGACAGCTCTGGTCCATCTGGGCAACCTGGTCAGGCAACAACAGTGACTCTTAGTGTGCCCACATCAAGACCTCCTAGCCCAGTTGCATCAACCTCACAGCCAGCTATTCATCCCCCAACCTGTGTCCCTAGGACAGTGACAACCATATTGTTCCCCTAGTACAGGATCCTGAGTCACATAGCTACACCTTGGACAATGATGGTCTTGGAACCAGCAGTAGGGGGGACCCTGTGGCAAGGGCACAGGCCTGTGGGGGTAGGGTATATGGGAGTGATGCTGTGGGCCAATGTGCTGGGTGCACTGGAGATTCCCCTGGCCAAAACACAACCAGTCAAGTATTGGGGGTCTATCAAGAGTCCCAAGGTGTGATGGGCCAGGTAGTTGCCGAACTCCATCAGATCAAGCAGCTCCAGAGGGCCATGCATAAGGAAATGCTTCAAAGGGGGAGATTAGCAGTACCCTGATCAGGGATCGTGAGCAACACCATACCGTTTCCTTTGGACCGGAAACACCACGCCCTTTGTTATCCGTGATAGCCACTGGAAGAGAGGATCTGTTAAGGGAAGAACCCGTAACAGTCACCCCTTCCTCTGTAGCATCATATCACCCCCCCCCAAAAGCGGGGACGTCCAGCTAAGAATACAAGAGGTGCGGATGTCAAGACACCCAACAATGCCAGTAAGTGAACTCTTCCTAAAGGAACTCCTTTGTGTGTCACATAAACACTCTGTTGACTGTCCTTCAACAACCTTCTATTTCCTATAGGAGGAGTACACTGAACTTTGTGCTTCAAATGCTATGGCATCTAATACAATGAATTAATCAACCATGACTGAAACCCTCACTGTTCTGTTCCATCATACACTTATGCAAAATAAAGACCACCTATCACAAAGTTTGTGTCTGTTTGCTTCTGTTTTAATTAGTGCCTTTATAGATATTTAAGACCATGGCCCTCATTATGACATTGGCGGTCTTTTCCGAAGACCGCCGTCGTGACAGCCGCCAACAGACTGCAGCGGAGGCAGCAATCCGCTCACCACATTATGACACACAAACACAAAACCGACAGAAACCAGCCACAACAATTCGTCCAGACCCAACGGAGGCGAAAAACTGTCAGACGCACCACCATCCCCACTATGCCATCAATACACAGCCCTCCAAATTATGGACCACGAAACACCACAACAGACACTCAATCGCAGCCATCCATTGGTGGTGCACAATGCTGCGGTAGAATTGTGCACCCAACACCAACAGAATGTAACAGTGGCCAGATTGAAAAACTCACCCCTGACACATATACACACACCGTACACACCCACCAACAGCACTATAAAACACCCCACCACACAAACCACAATCCTTTGCAAACCCGAAAATCAAACTACACCTTGCCAGCAAAAAGACACTACAAGAACTGCACACACAAACCACAGCCACCTATTCACCTTTCATGCATCACACACCACACACTATACCCCAACACCTATCACACTCTGCACAACACACAAACCACATCCACTACACAGCAGGCATGTCCCACAAAAGAAGCCCCATTTCACAAACAAGGAGTTGCAGGTGATGATGAAGGAAATCTTCAGAGTAGAGCCACAGCTGTTCGGTGCACAGGTCCAGCAGATATCCATTGCCAGGAAGATGGAGCTATGGCAGAGGATTGTGGACAGGGTGAGCTCCGTGGAAACATATCCACGCACAAGGGATGACAATCGCACGAGGAGGAACGATCTACAAGGGAAGGTGCATGCAGTGACCACCAGGCACCAAGTTGCCACCATGAAGACTGGCAGTGGACCCCCACCTGCTCCCCCACAGTTGACAGCATGGTAGGAGAAAGTCTTGGCAATGCTGCATCCCCAGGACCTCACTGGAGTCACTGGAAGGCTGGTAAGTCATCATTACTACCCTACGGCCACCGATACCTGCATGGCATGTCACCCCCCTCACCCTGACTCCCTTCACCCCACTCCATCCCATACAGTGAACCACCCCCCAACCACCCTCAATTGTGTACCCCTGCATGCCCTATCCACTGCAAGCACACCCCTCCCATCTATGCATGCACACACAACAGTAATGCATAGGCAGCATGTAGTACTACCAGTCCCACAATCCACCAGTATACACTAACTAAAGCTGGGAGGACCCAACGCATAGGGAAAGCTAGAAATGCCGAATATGTGACAGACAAGGCAGTAACAAATCTTTGACATGTCCACAGGTCCCCAGCCAATGTCAGCGGCGAGCATGTGCCACACCAACTCAGTCCTCCACCAAAAGATGCCCTCAGTGATGAAAGCACCTCTGGATGCCCCGATTTGGATGACCTCCCTGGACCATCTGGGGCCACTGGTCAGTTGGCTTCCACATCCCACACCCAGTCCACCACAGGGCACCCCCATCTGACTCCAACCTTACAGCAGCCACCCAACATCCCCAAACCTCTGTCCCAAGGACATGTTGATCGCTTGTGTACTTACCTGTACAGGGACCTTAGCCGACACCACATAGGCAAGACAATGAAGGTTCTGGTGTAAGTGAGAGTGGGAACACCGTTCAGGGAGCACAGGGGGCCAGCCCAAGTGGGAGGTAAGCTGTGTGCCAAGGGGAGGCCCAACCCAGGAAATCAACTGCCCATGAGGCACTCACTCATGTCCTGGGGGCCTACCAACAATCCCAGGACAGGTTGGGCCAGGTGATTACACCACCAGGAGGCCATGCAGCAGTTGCAGGCCTTAAATGCCAACATGGCCACCATTGCAGGGATGCTGGGTGACATGGCCAACACTATGCACGAGTACACAGCACACCAGTGGGCCCCTTCCACTAGCCAGTGTACTCACCAGCCAACAACGTCTGCTGCAGCTAGTCGACAGGAGGACCTACCACATCACTCACAGGCCACCACCACCTCTCCCCTTGCAGAAGGTGAACCACCCGGCAAACGTTCCCTGCAACCTAGATAGACACCAGAGACTGTTGCCAAGACTCAAACCTCCACCAGGAAATGAGCCCCTCCTAAATGTTTCCCTGGTGTTCCACTGAGAGACCTTTTTCACATTGGACTGCCATTGCTTCCTTTCCTGTGGCTGCATGGATACTGGACTTGTGCAAAAGATCAAATGGGCCTCTACACTGAAGTTTACGTCCACCATCACTCCACTCTATTGCACTATACCATCCTTTTTGTCAGTTCAATAAACACCCTTGATCACAACTGAAGTGTCTGTTTTTGACCATACAACAATGTGGAATGTCTTAAACTGCATTATCCTGTGCAAATGTCCTGTAATGTGTGAATCCTTCAACAAATGTATGTAAGCAGTCTGTAGTCATCACATCAGTACACAGTTGTGACCACACAAACATCTGAAAAAAGGAAAGCATAAGTGACAGTCAATTGAGAGGTAAAGGAATTGCTTGGCACAACACAGCAGCCACACAGCACTTAACTGTAATGGAGGTATGATCAGTAGTACAGTCTTACCTGAGTGTTAGTGGAAGTACTGCTGTATCATATGTGTCCTGTTGCCCACATCCTCCTCCTCCTCCTCACTGTCTTCAGTGTCCTCTGCTGTCACAGCTGCATTGTCTCCCCCTTCTCCTGCAGGCAGGGCACATGGCGTCTGAAGGCCAAATTGTGCAGCATGCAGCAAGCCACCACTATCTGGCAGACCTTCTTAGCGGCGTAGAACAGGGATCCACCAGTGACATGGAGGCACCGGAACCTGTCTTTCAGTAACCCAAATGTACGTTCAATAACCCTCCTGGTACGCCTAGGTGCTTCATTGTACAGATTTTCTGCCCCTGTCCTTGGATTCGTCACCGGGGTCAACAGCCAGGACAGGTTTGGGTAGCTGGGGTCACCTGGAAGTAGTGAGGGACACACATTACTCATGTACAATGGCACAGTGTACAACTTCAGGTGGCATTCCGTGACATACATTGGGTGAAGACTCAAGCTCACCTACGAGCCACACTCTCTGCCTCTGTAGTTGTGCCATCACCTGTGGGGCACTGCTATTCCTCAAAACATAGGCATCATGCACAGATCCTGGAAACTTGGCAGTGATGTGGGAGATGTATTGATCAGCAAGGCACACCATCTGGACATCTATGGAGTGGTAACTCTTCCTATTCCTGTACACCTCTCATTTATCCTGGGAGGGACTGAGGCAATATGGGTCCCATCAATGGCCCAAATCACATGTGGTATATGTCCCATGATGTAGAATCCAGCCTTCACAGTGGGCAAATCTTCACTCTGGGGGAATCAGATGCAGCTGCTTATGTGTCTTAGCAAGGCAGCCAAAACTCTTCCAAGCACATTTGAAAACATTGGCTGTGACATTCCTGCAACCAAGCCCAAAGTCGGTTATGTTTGTCAGGATAGCAAGATAGCAGGAATCAGATCTGGCTCCTATTGCTGACACAGCTCAGTAAGTGTGGCCCTGTCCAGATGATAGGTCATAATGATGTGATGTTCCTCCAGTGTAGCTAAGTCCCCTAGGGGTGCTTGCCTCCTCCTCAGCACTGGTAGGTATCTAAGTAAACCAAACTTGATATGTGTGTGACTACAGGAAGTATGGACACACAATCTAATAGTACACAGAGCATGTATATATGTAGCAGACTGGAATTGTCTTGGTGTGTACCATCAGTACCTATGACGCACATTACATTGCCTGCCATGATTCCCAGCATTAGGAATTGACAACCGCCTGTCCTTTATGCAGGGAGAGGTGGAAGTGACCTCACTCCACAGGTGTTTGGCATCATGGCAGAAGGCAGTCTGCACCGCTGTTCAACTCCTCATTGGTTATAATGGAGGTCTACGGAAGCACAGGAACCAATGATGATCTATGCCGGCAGTGACGGTGTTCACCTCCGTGGACGTGATGGACATTTTCTCTGTCCCACTTCACTCGATTCCTGACTCTCTATGGATCAACACCTCCACTGCGTGTACTGCTGTGTCCTGTGTTTGGAACCCGCAATGGCCCATGCTATAGGGGAAAGTGCCCCAGCCTTCACATTGGAAGAGTTGGAGAAGCTTGGGGATGGGGTCCTACCCTTGTATGGGCAGTTGTATGGGTCTCCAGACCAATAGGTGAGTTCTTAAGGGGTACATTGGATGCAAGATGGCTGTATGAAGATGTATGTGTGTGCTGGCAGTGTATCATTTGGGGAGTGTATTTTGCTGCATGCAATGTGTATGCAGAAGTATGGGTCATGTGTGGGTTTGATGTAGGATCTACGCAGTATGTAAGCCATTTCTGTTACAGAATGGAGTGTTGAGTTCATGGTGTCCATTCGTCTGTGTTCCATATGCAGGTCAGAGCCCATCAGAAGAAAGGGTTCTGGAGTGCCATCGCCAAGGACGTGCAGACGCTGGGGGTCCATAGCCGGTGGAGCACCCACTACAGGAAATGGTGGGAGGACCTGAGACGCTGGGCCTGAAAGACCGTGGAGGCCCTGCTGGGGATGACCTCCCAACGAGAGAGGGGTGCCCGTCAGACCCTGACCCCTAATGGCCCGCATACTGGCAGTGGCCAATCCTGAGTTGGATGGGTGCATGAGGGCAGCACAGCAGCCAAAACAGGATGAGTACATACTGTGTGATATTTTTTCTTGTTGCCTGTCATGGTGTTTGTGTGCAAGGTTCAGTCAGTGGATGCCCCAGTTTGCTGGATTAGTTAATCTTGTGGATTCCTGCTTAGCAATGTAGTGTGGTATGTATATTTGGTAATGGCAAGTAGCTTGCATACCATGGCAAGCATGGTGCCAGTAGGTGTGCAGATGGTAGTGTCTGGGTTTGTTTCTGCTGTTGTTCCAGGTAATGGTTTGGCATTGTGGTTCATACTGCACAGTGTTAGTCCCAGTGAGTGATTGTGATGTGCACGCCATATGTGCTGTTGTTCCTGTGATTGATCCTGAGTTCCCTTTCTTTCTCTCCCACCCTCTCTTCTTTTCTCATCCTGTCCTTGTGTGCATTAGCATCATCTGGTGAAGGAGCAGGGGCACCTACGAGTGGGGAAGCGTTAGCTCACGGGACCCAGGAGTCCACAGACGCCGAGGAGACCAGTTGGTTGGAAGGCGAGGGTAGCAGTACCAGCACTGCTCTCCCAGTAGCCCCCCACCCAGTTGCCCATGCCTGCTCACCCAAGAGGGTGGACATCACCTTTGCCCCAGGCACCTCAGGCCCTGCCCCAGTTAGCCCTGCTACCCTCACTGAGGAGGGTATTGACCACCTGAGATCCATCTCTGTAATACAGTCAACTATAGTGAATGTCATCCAGGGGCTGGCATCCCAGATGCAGTAATGCAATGCCTACCTGGAGGGCATTCACGGTGGCTTGGCTGCCCTACAGAGATCATTTAAGGCTCTGGCCTCCTCATTGACGGCAGCCAGTGTCCCTGGTTCTTGCGTCCCCCCTCCAAGTACCTGTTCCCAGTCCCAAAGCACTCTCCCCCACCCATCCCATGCACAAAATCAGACCAGCATGCACCCAAGACAACAGACAGGAAGTGCACAGACCAGCACAGGCACCACACATCACTCCACAAGCACACACACAGCCAAAACACAGATGCAAATACAACAACAGCCACTGCCTCCACTGTCTCCCCCTCCTCCTCCTCCCTCACAGTCACATCAACACTCACACCTGCATGCACTGCATCTTCTTCAGTCCCAGATTCTGCCACCTGTACAGCCTTGGCCACAGTGACCACAACAGCAGACACGCATACTAGCACCCCATACACCACATGCGTAGTCACCACCACCACCATCACAACCTCATGGCAGCACACCCACCTCACTTGCAGACACCACCACAACACACATACACATGTCCTGTTTGTTCTCTCCCACCTTGCCTGCCCCTCCAAAGACCCATAAATGCTCCCACTGAGACACTCAACAGCCATCCACCTCACACACGCACACTATACATGCACCTGCAACTCAATCCAGCATACCTACTCCTCGTACAACCACTCTCTCTACCTCCACTCCCAAACCTCACCCCGCAAACCACCTCATTGGACCTAAGAAACATTTGGTTTCCCGTCTTGACTTATTTCCTCCTCCTCCCCGATCCTGCCCTTAAGTAGAAGGTCCCTCTCCCGTAGCCCAGCACCTCCAGCTTCCAGTCTACTCATGCCCCCCCGCAGCTACACCTGCCACTAAGAGGCACAAGAGTGGCACTACGGACCCCGTTCAAAGACAGCACCTCCACCCCCTAAGCAACGCAGCAAGGGCCCACCCCCCCAAACGCAAGTCCAAAGACCCCCCTCCCAAGAAAACCCCCCCTTCACCCCCCTGCCCCCTGAGGTACCTGCCTACCATCAGCATGATGCCCCTGCCCAGTGGAGTGACTTGGGCTGTGAGGAGTCAAGTTGGGCCTTGGACGTTGACCTTTGGCTTATCAATGACATTGGACTGTCCAATGGCCCTTTCTGTGTATATATATATATATATATATATATATATATATATATATATATATATATATTTCTATTGAGGTCCCTGTTCCCACCTAATTACAGTGGTTGGACCACAGGTATGTGTCCTGGCTTTCTTTGCTCCTGTGTTATGTTGTTGTTGAATTGTTCTGCAGGTAGTTCTTGGTGTGTGTTATGTTTGTATGGTGTGTGTTGTGTGTGTGGGAGTGTCACTCTCACCTCCCTCCCTTGTGTGCTAGGCAGCTGTACTCACCTTCATCGGTGCTCATAGACTGCCATCGTCTGGTACAGCATTGGGAAGACTTCCAGTTCGGGTTCCATGGCAGCCGCGGACTCCTCTGTGTCCCTAGGGGTGGGTGTCTCCTTTATATGATTAGTTTCCTCCAGGCTTTTGGTAGCTGTGGTCCCACCCCCGAAGTCCTGGTGGTCTATTATGTCATAATATGGTGGGCATGGTGTGGTGTTCCGCCAGCCTGAGGATGGCTACCGCCATGGTCAGTGGACGGATCGCACTGGCAGTTCTGGTGGTACAATGGCTGTCTATGGGAGGGATCACGGACATGGTCATAATTTGGCGGTCTTCACCGCCAGCCTGTTGACAGACCTACCACCATCGCCGGCATGGCAGTCAGCTGACCGCCAATGTCATAATAACCACCCATGTGAAGCAAATGAGGAAGACAAAAGATACAAGTGCAAGGAGGGATGTGTAACAGGTACGCTGTCCTGCTAAGGTTTACTAACAACACCCACAAACACATTGGTACAAGTGTCTGGTGACGCCAAACATTTTATTCCACTGTGCAGCACATAGGCTTTCAAAATGTCTGGACTGTCAAAGCCAAGAATGGCTTACTCATCTTGTGTATACACCAAATACAGTCCCCCAGACCAGAGAAGGAAGGGCCTTGTCAGACATTGACCTGTAGAATAGGCACACAGAGAGATGAAGGTTGTCAGCTTCAGCCTTATCACATATCACACCAAAGTAATCCAACATCACATAAACCAAGGTACAGACAGAGGGCAGGACAACAGTCCCTGAACACAGGTCCATCTACTCTAATGACCATGCATCTGGTGGTATGACACAAACATGTGTCAGTGTTGTGGCACAGGCACTGTGGCCTACAATGAGGAAACACATCTACAGCTACATACAGGTCATACAAGAAGAGTGTTTAGCCTATGTGAAGGGTAAATGTCTGGCTTGCTCTTGATGATAGCTTATTTCATGGCCACATATTCACACACATGAAGCACTTGGTCCAACACAGCACAAAAAATAAGTAAATTGTGCACTTCAGACCGTCCACCCAAACAATGACCAGGCTTCCTTAGAAAAGGTCTCATACACCCCAAATCTGTTACCTACATTACCTGGAACAGTCAATGTCCACTTCCTCTGTCAGAACAGCATCAGATACCTGCCAATGTCAGAACACTGAAATGCTCACATGAGGATGTCATAGTGAAGATACCTGGACAAAGACAAGCCAAGGAGTATAGATTAAATGACATTCCTACAATACAAATCACATAGCAAGCATCTAGAAATGAGGTTACATTGCAATGAGACTGACACAAACAAAGCAGCTACATCAAGGTAGGGATATGTCAAAGGCTAACTTTTCATGCACCCTTGGGACATATGTTGGATAGCATTAGCTCATCATTGTCTTGCAAACTCACTCTCCTCCACACATTATGACAACTACAGTTCTTCGTACAGTCACAGTCAATACATCACATGTGATACCTACACTCATGAAAAGTAGTTATTGATGGAATCTGCCTGCAAGTCAACTCCTTCCTCTTCACCACTCTCATCCTCACTTGGCATTTCCGGAGGCTCACCCGTTGGTACTGCAGGCTCCCCCTCATCTGCGATGTATGGGATTTTCCTCCACAGGGCAATTTTGTGGAGCAAACAGCAGACCACAATGATCTTACACACTCTACCGTGAGTAGACGAGGGCCCCACCAGTGCGGTCCAGACACCTAAATCTGTTTTTCCGGAGCCCAAATGCCTGCTCCACCACCTGTCTTGTTCTTCCATGGGCCTCATTGAAGCGGACTTCCCCTGAAGTACTGGGATTCCTCACCGTCATCAACAGCCAAGGACCGTTTGGATATGCTGAGTCTCCTCAGCTATCCCTTCTGTTAAGGAATGGGACATATGTGCAACAATGAGTCCCTCCTACCAGAACTGCGGCACCAGACATTGCACACACACAACCAGGACAGACGTGATTTACCAACCAGACAGCCCACTTTGGGTACAGTCATAACATCAGCTGGGAAACAATGCTGTTCAGCTTTATGAAGGAATCATGGTCTGAACCAGGATAATGGGCACAGGCCAGTGAAATGCATAAGTCTGTCAAACATTCAACTGGTACATTGATGAAAAAGACTTTCTTTCTACTGTGGCATACCTGTTCATTTGCATGCTTTATCATCAACCCAACATGTGTGCCATCAATAGCCCCCAGAACATGTGGTAGACGTGCAAAACAATAAAAATCAGCCTTCACATTGGCTAAATCCTCACATCAGGAAACTGGATATAGCTGTCCACGTGTTTCAACCATGACAAGAGGACATCCTTCAACACCAGACTGAACATAGGTTGAGATATTCCACCAGCCAGGGCCACGGTATGTTAGAAGGACCCTGTTGCCGGGAAGTGAAACACTGACATGACCTGCACAATTGGTGGTATGCTGGCTGATTAACTAATAGCTGGCACCAGATCTGGCTCCAAATGGTGAAAGTTCACTATTGTTTGCCTATCCAGGCGGTAATATGTTATGATGTGCCTTTGTTCCATGGTCTGAAAGTCTGGCAGTAAAGAGTAGACAGGTGGTTGTCGCATCTGCCCTCTCCCTGGGAACCTATATATGACAAGAAAATGAGTTCTGACGTTAGACATTGTGTCCACACCATCATAAATGATGCATGCAAAGGTTTATATGTGACATGAATATTTTGAATGGATGGACATGGCAAACAGTAGACATCACAACTACTCAAAACACAAGGGTCACATGTTACTCCCTTGATTTGCCACACATGTGTACACATCATGTATCAGGAATAGAAGCAACATTGTGCCTCACAGATGCCACTCAGAATGTGACTGGATGTCCTTAGCGCAAAATTGACCTTCAACGTGGCTTGACTCTGCCCCACTGTAAATTTCCATATGTGCCCAGCAACATACTTGATTGCGTTTGAGTAGTAAGACAAACATAACCAACTTACAGGAGCAGGTTTTAGTGTTCAAAACAAAGTTATATGAGGCGTGACGCAGTTTATGAGTCCTAATACCCCATTACTGGTTTATAAAATGGTGACTGCCTGACCTACTCAATTGGACATTATGAAACTGCCCCCAACCCCTGGCGGAAGTCATCATGGTAGTAGGTGGTAGCAGTCTCGGCACACACAGCCATAGAGTAACATTGTTGCCAATGGCAGTCTTGGGCCAATGGCTGTGTCAGCCATCAGTGACAACATTGTACGTGGCAGACATGACCACTGTGTTCTGTAAAACCCTCACTTGACTCCCAGCATTACTGCCAGCTAGACCTCCACTACCAAGCTGCTGTCTACCTCCTCTGGGAGCAATCATGCCACGTCCAGTAGGTGATAGGGCCCTAGCCTTCACACAAGAGGAGCTGGAGAGACTGGTGACTGAGGTCTTAATCCTGTATGGACAGCTCTATGGTGCACCAGAGGGGCAGGTAAGTGCCATATGCCACAGTTGTTTCTGTACCTTACCATCCTTTGCCTCCTCACAGGCTAGATTGTGCTCATGTGTCCTGAGTTTGTACTTATGTGCCTATTGTTGCAGGTCTGTGTGGCATTAATGGGAGTGTCAATGTGCAGGTATTGGTGGCCAGTGCCATAAGTTGAGTACATTCACATTGTGTTGTTTCTGTTTCCTGTGTTCCCTGGTTTGGATGTACAGAACTAGGTGAGGTGACATTACAGCCATCCATTGATATCTATTTCATCAAGATTGTTGAAAATGTGAGACAACATGTATGTGCATGTCAGCATGAGCTGAGTATGCATGTTGTATGTGTCAATTTTGAGGAATGTGAGCTAAATGTATGTTGCAACTGAGATTACTTCAAACATCTGCTCTTGCTAGTAATTTTTGTCAGGTATGGTATCACTCTTTCTACCCCTCAGGTTGCCACACACAAAACATGCAAAATATCTGTTGGCTATATGATGTACTGTCATGCATGGTAGTGATGGGTATGTGAGTGTCATGTAGGTTCAGTCTGCTCAGTCTGCAGAGACTAGGGCCTGTCACATGTACCTCCCAGTATGGGTCGTAATCTATGTTGAGGGGGAGCCATTGTGGCTATAAAACTGTGACACAGTTGCCACTTCCTGCACCTCAGCAGATCCTGTCATGTGGGCAATATGAGGCTTTGGTGTCAAATCCTGCCTAGAGTGTCTCATTTATTTGACTATCTAATGAATTAATCCAAAGATAGGTTACTTATCTAGCTCACATTTGCATTAGCATCATTGTCAATATGTGTCATTGACTCATGACAGGTCCCTTTCATTCACAGCCCTGTTGTCACCTTAGCACAGGTCATATATGTCCCGTGCAGGCACATTGCATGACTAACATTTGCACAGTGCAGAGAGTGTGTAGATTCCTGGGAGACTATGATATATGACTCACTAGCTTGGTCACATAGTAGAAAGTGTAGAATGCATGCCTTTGTTTGTTGGATGTCACCTCTGTAGGATGGGCACATATGTCCTAAAGTGTGTTCTGTGGTACAGATACAAAATACAGAACCCCACCCCATGAAGTGGCATGAGTCTGCATTTGTCATTGCAAAGCTCCACACAGGGACTGGCTAGACACTTTCATTACCCACCATGCCAATCCTTTCATTGTCACCCATATGTGTTGTCTGAGTTTGCACTCTGGCAATGCCCTGCAGGAAGTCATTCTCACAGATTGTGTATGTTTTGGTCCATTCATGCCTAAGGAGTCTACCCGTCAGAAGCCACAGAGGTGTGAAGGGTCTCATGGTGGCTCACATCTCAGTCAGGTTGCTAGAGCATGTCTCACAGGATGTCAGTAAGCCTACCTAGTAATTGTAGGGCCAGAGATATCAGTAAGCCTGAATGGTGATTGTAGGGCCAGAGCTGGGTGGTGAGTTGTCCTGCATGTGGAAAAATTGCACTATTGTGCAGTACCCTCCACTTTTGCCTGGTTTCTGGATGCAACTTGGACTGAAGTGCACTGGGACCCTGCGAACCAGGTTCCCAGTACCAGTGTTCCTAAAATTGCAAAGGTAATTGACAACACCTTTAGCTGCCACTATCAGTTCCTAGTAAATGGTACTTAGATACCCAAGAACTGCAGAAGACTTCCAGGCTTCACCAATCACCCAAGAATTCCCTCCAAAGTGGAGGTACCACACTGCAACAAAGAAGAAATCAGCAACCCAGTGAAGGTCACTTCACTGGCTGGCTGCTAACTCCTGAACCAGATGTCACAGCTAGACCCAATGACACACCAACAGCCACAACAACAAACCCTGCAAGTGTGCCAAGTTTGGTGGCACTGCACCCTCCAATGGTTAAACTGTACCAATACCATGGGTACTGGTCAGCTGATGTCAGACACCAGTAAAAGCTGCCTGTCTGGGGCTGAAAAATGTCCAGGAGGAAGCCCCAGTTAAGAGACTTCAGGAACACCCCAGACCTCTCACCAGAGTGTCCCCGTTGTCCTGCAAACGACCACTGAACCAACTTACCTCCAGTTCCAAAGGGCATCCTTGCACACAGCTCCTGGCTCATCCATTCACTCTGCATCTGGCCACTGTGTGCCCTGCAATGAAGAACCTGCTGTGCCCCAAGGATCCCTCGCCCCTTGCGATCTTGTTACTCCAAGGGGATCCCAAGAAACAATCTCTAAACTTAGCTCTGCAGTGCTTTTCCAAGTGATCCCTCCCAGTGTCCCTGCACAGCTTCAGAGACCTTTCACCACTGCCCCTTCCGGTATTGGGAGCCACCCAAACTCCTCAAGCTGGCACAGTATGCCCACTGATGACCTCAACCAACCTGCGAAAGAAGAACTTGGCAACTCAACTATACGATTTTATATGTTTTTTTAAAGATGACTTTCCATTGATTCCTAAGGTGCGTAATTACACACAAAAAGACTATTTCTATTAAACTTAATAAATCCTATCTCAAAAATTACTTAACCAATTTTGATAATCGTGGTCTTAAAAATTACATAAAAATTTGAAGTATTTTAATAAATTGGTCTCAAGTTATTCCTTCGAATCCGTGAGTTGCATGATTGATACTGTGAGTACAAAAAATGCTTTGCACATCTCCAAGATTGGACCAACTGCTCAACCAAGTTACCTTAAAAATTAGAGCATTAGGTAAATTAATTTTAGCCCTTTAAACCAATGTGTGGTTGTCTGGACCCCCTGCACAGTGTGCCTGGCTTTCCACACAACATAGAGGGCCAGCCTCCTACACTGTATGTTGGGAAATGTATGTCTGTAAACATGGCCTCGTACTTTTTGGATTGTATATTCAACACTTGGGGAGTATAGACAAAATGGGAAAGGCCAAGCTTGATGTTTTTGACATGTATGTGACTCTACCGTTTGTGATGGGACTTGTAAACATGATCTCGTGATTTGTCTTTTGCATCCATGCTGGTCAACGCCCATTAAAAGAAATGGATATGAAGAGTCTTCACCGGTAAGGTGTGGCCCCTGGTGGTCCACAGCTGGGGAAGCACCCACTGTTGCAAGAGGTGGGAGTACCTGGGACGCTGGGCCCGGAAGATCGCAGAGACTCAGCTGAGGCTGCCCTCCCCACGTGTGCGGGGTGCCCATCGGACAATGACCCCTCAAGGGGGTGAGTACAGGACATATTCCTGCCTGTCCCATTGCCAAGTGATTGAGGGCCAGATGTAGCAAGGTCAGAATTCGGTGCGACTCGCAATTTCAGAATCGCAAATCCTGATGCAGGACGGTGTCTCACACCGTCTGCGACTCGCTATGGGGTTTCAAAGACCCACCTCATAAATATTAATAAGGTGGGTCGCATTTTGCGACCCCATAGCGAGTCCCTGCACTCACAGGGATGGTGGCCTGCTGAAGTCAGCAGACCTCCATGTCTGTGACTGCTTTTTCAATAAAGCAGTTTTTTATTTTGCAGCCTGTTTTCCTTAAAGGAAAACGAGTTGCAAAATAAAAAAAGTAACAAAACCATTTGGTTTCGTTTTTTCAGTGTAGGCAGTGGTCCATTGGACCACTGCCTGCTCTGAAAAGTTTTTTTTGGCAACATCCACAAAGGAGAAGGGGTCCCATGGGGACCCTTTCCCTTTTGCGAATGAGTTACCACCAGTGTGACACTGGTGGTAACTGCGAATTGCTTTGCGACCGCATTCACGGTCACAAAGCAATTCTGCATTGGGATGCGATTCGAAAATAGGAAGGGGACACCCCTTCCTATTTGCGAGACGCATTCACAATTTGTGAGTCGGTACCAACTCGCAAATTGTGAATGTGCATCGCAGAAGGCTGTTTGCATGGCGCAAACTGCGATTTTTTGCAGTTTGCACCCTGCAAACGGCTTACTACATCTGGCCCTGAGTGAGGTTCTGACAGCTCACTCTAACATTTAGTGATAAGCCATGTGTCACACAGTGGATGAGAGATTATTTTTGTTGACATTCATGTGTTTTATACTGATGTGCCCTGGCATAGTGTACCAGGGAAATAGGACTGCACTGGGTGGGAACTTCAAACCATTAGCTTTCAAAGAACTACATACGGCTGTGTTCAGTTATCAGTAATGTACTGTTTGTGGCTGTAGTGTGTGTATTTCCTATGCAACAGACCACTACTCCTCAGTGTCCCAGGCCAAAGGTAAGTAGGTGATGGATCACTGTCCTCAGCCATGTCTCTGTGTACATGGGGATATTGGCCTCTGTCACACAGAAGCTTGCTTTCTTCAGTGTCTGATGGGTGCTGGTGCCTCACTGTAGTCTGGCATGTGAAGGTGTCTGACATACATGCTACAGGGCTTACATTTTACTTTGTATTCAGCTATGGAACACTACTTTCCCTTGGTAAGTGGTGACTATCTATTGATATTACTTATGTGCCATGACTGTTGCCAACATTCCTTGGGGCTACATGTCAGCATGTGCCCCTTTCTCTTTGGTATACATATGTGAGCAGAAGTTTCATGCATGGTCTAACTATGTTGATGGAATGATGTATTTATTCCCACATATATATGTGCATGGCAAGCTGTATGTGGAATAAGCCATTTACAATGGGGCTGCATGTATGTTATGCCACATACAGGAGTGTGCCACCATTATCTATTGGCTGAAACATACCCCCAAGCGTCTTAGCATGTCATTTTGCATGTACAACTGTAGTAGTAATGTGAATATCTATACCCTTGATGTGGCATCATGTTGATAAGTGCACTGCACATGTGTCATGTTTAAGGTTTGTGCCCTGACTGTTGGCATGCATTATGGAGTGACCTGCATTAATGTTTCAGTCACATGTGTTTTGTTACAGGCATACATCCACAGACAAACATCTGAGTTTGCATGACAAAAATAAGGATAGTGATATAGCTGCGCATTGAGCAACCTGTTGAGCAACCTCTACAAGTCCTTGCAACTTCTGTATCTCCCCAGCATGCCAAGGAATAATGGCTTCTACTGAAGCACTCAGAGCATGTCATTGTTTGGGGTGCTAGACATTAGGGGTGATTGCGCTGGCTCTTGCTGATTCATAGTGTTGTGTATTTAGTGGACATCTCTCCCTGACATCTTGCACATGATGCCTCTAGCGTTCATTTCCATGCCACATGTGTGGCCTATTTAAGCAACATCAATAATACCCCCTTGACTCCTTTGGGACAGATGTCACTTGGTGAAGTGTGTAGTGGAACTGCTTCCAGTGTGACATGGGTATTTCCTGTTACCTTCTCCAAGCAATTGCACTTCTGTCATCAACATGGCAGGATTTTTTGAGCATCATTTATTTATGTTGACTCCTTATCTATGTGACAAATAGATGTGTGCATGACCTTGTGTGGGAAATGAGGGAATACATTTGGCTTTGGCTTATGATTATGTAACAACAAGTAACTGAGGTCTGCTCCATGAACCAAAGCTTTGAAGGTGATGAGGTCTCCTACTTGTTTAATGGCTACTGTGATGGAACAACTTCAGCTATGCCATAGTAGTTGTCTGAGATCCTGAATTTCCTGTGGGCAACTGTTGACGGTTCAGTTGACATATGTGCCCATGGTATGGCACATGTATGGGCCACTAAGTGGAGTTAGTAGCTGGGGCCTACTTGATAATGTTTGTGAATAAGAGCTGTTGTTCAAGTGTGTTCCTGGACATGTGATGACCCTACTTCTGTTTGTCATTGCAGCATCTGCACCCACAAATGAAAGAGACGTTGCTGAGTCAAGTGGGAAAGCATCTGGCCAGAGGACCTCGGGTCAAGACACCACTGACACAGAGGGACCACGGGTCCAGAGGGCGAGGGGAGTCCCATGAGGAAACCGGATGAACATCATCATCAGAGTCCTCCTCCAGTAGCCATTCCCTAGTGGTGGTGGACCCATTGGGGCATCCCCCAGTACCATCTATCCACCGCCATTGTATCACCACCCTCCCTGTTGCTCCCCACCAAGTTAGCCATACCCGCTCGCCCAAGAGGGTTGGCGTCTCCATCACCACAGGCACCTCTGCCCCAGCCCCTGCTACCCCGGCGGCCCTCAGTGAGGAGGCTATTGACCTGCTGAGAAGTATCTCTGTGGGCCAGGCATTGTGAATGCCATTTAGGGATTGGAGACCCAACTCCAACAGACCATGCGTTCCTGGAAACTATTCATGGTACAATGGCTGGCCTATAGAGATATTTTCAGGCTCTGGTCTCCTCACTGATGGCAGCCAGTCACCCTCCACCTTCCGCCCGCTCCAACTCCCTCTTTTCAATCCAAATTCCCCCTTCCTCTACCTAATCAAAGCACACAGACAGATCCACAGACATCCACCTCAACACCAAAGAGGAGTGCACATAAACATAAGCACACTGACACAGCAACACTCACAACTTCCCCAAACACCCCCACCACACCCAGCATCACACACACAACATCAGGCATACCCACAGGTACCACACCAACAGTCAATGGCACACCCACTACACCCATCCTACCCGCAGACACCACCACAGCAGACATCCGTCACAAGGACCATACCTGCAGATATGATACATATCTGGGCCTAAGTTCACTGTTTCTGTGTGTTTATGTCTGGACAAATAATCATTCACATGGCCAAACCGAAATGGGCCATTATGCTACCAGATTGCATTATCACAAAACAGGGTCATGTCATGGCATTTTGGAGTAGGCGTTGAAATCCTATCATTGAGTAGCAGGGCCCAACAACATTTCTTGCTTGGGCACAATTTCTGGGACTGAGCTAGTGCAGTTACCATCTGTGTCACTTTGGTGCCAACCCATTTTTCTAAAGTGAAAGTGTCAGCATGGGATCCCTGCTCTTTGTGAATGCATGGTCACAAACTATTTTTGAGCATGATGTTGTGCAAGGGACCACTGACTGCTTCCATGATACTATTTTAGTGAAGAAATAGGTTGTTAAATTACTTTTGGTACACCCCTTCTGAAATATTGCAGCATTTCTACAAATGTAAATTCTCAGTATGAAGGCAGTCACAGACATGTGCTGAGCTCAGCAGGCCAGCATTCCTGTGAGTGCCACCATTCCCAAGGTGTTTTCAAATAGAGACCTACCTCATCATGATTGCAGAAGTAGGAAATTTGCTACCCCTTTTTTAATTAGCATACAGTGCCAGTTTGGGTGTACTACCACTGATCACCCAACTTGCCAATTGTAAGTTGCTGATTCTGGCAATGTGTGATTTACAATACCTGATATAGGTACACATGGCCCAGAGTAGCACATTTCAGGTGCAATGACTACACCTGTGCCCATGCATTCTGTCAACGATGATCAACTAAGACACTGTCAGCATACATCATTTTGCATTTTTGAATCAGAAAAGTGGCCAATCCATGTTTAGCGTAACATTGTCATCAAGAAACATACAGGATCCCTACCATCATGTTGTCATAGGGGGCATATACGGCTTAGGGTATACTGCCAATGTGCCATATGTAACCTACATACAACACTGGCACACCTATTATGGACCACTGAAAGCACAATAATTCCTGAAAGCAAATCAACCCACATGGCCATCACACAGTTACTCATTGTCCCTTGATACACAAGCCACAATACCTGAGTCACTGGTATTGCAGTGCACCAGGAATGTGGCATTGCATGTGTCTCCCAATTACAAAAGATGAAATGGAGTACCATCTGGAATGTATTAAGCACAAAATTGAGTAATCATGTTTGGCATCACATGATTGTTAGGGCCAGTGAATGTGTGCATATGTGTGTCTATCATTCACTGGAGTGACAGTGTCAATGCATGTTTGCAGTGGTATGTCTGTTGGGGTGTCTACATGCCTGATGTGCAGCTCTATCATATAAAATGTCACAGCTAGTGATTTGTTGTTCCAACTTTTGTACAGTGAGCAGACATTGAGCACAGCACATATCACCCTTCCATGTTTCATAGGTGGACCAGACCCCTACACCATAGGTGAAGTCGCTCGATTCGAGGACCCTGATGTATATAGTACGTTTTAAAATGTTTGTCCTGGGTTGTGTTTGCAGCTGTTGTGTGATTGACTCCTGTGTATTGGACTCATTGCAAGATATGATGAGCTGGCACGTGATCTGATATGTGACTTGATTGGAGGTTGACATAGTGTTCCATGGAAGAGTTGGACATTCAGTGGCAGAGAGTCATATATTGGGAGTTGAGTTCTGCGCAATAGGTATGGGCAGGTGAACAAGGTGATTTGTTGCCACATGTATACCAAAAATTGATTTGGAGGTGGCCAGTGTCATAATTTAGTCAGCAACTCATACCCTAATTCACACAGAACAGTGATGCATCAGTTTTACACACCAACTTGAACATCCCTGTTAAGTAATGAACATGTAGGACTGTATGGGCGACTGTCCCACAGCATCTAGCTCCACATGTTATACTCCATTTACGTGGCACTTGAGTGATATGTCATAGGCGTGCAAGCAGGTCAAGGCCAGATGGGTGCTTGCGTCAATGTGGTTGATTTAGGAAATGTGTCATTGAGATCTGATGTTGATGGTTGTCCACAAATAGAAACATGAATGTAGATGTGATTGTCCAAGGTTGACTCAATTCTAGTTGGCAGGCCTCCTTACCTGTGGTAGACTGACTAAATGCACAGCTGGACAAAGCTTTGTGGTTGTCCTTGATGGATGAAAATATGAATTGCATGCCCACCCCCCCTGAGGCAGAGGGTTAGGGGGAGAAAATATATAGTTAGGTGTGATGGTTACAGTGTAGATGACAGACATGTAATTCAAGCATTCACGTGTGCCAAACTACAATGCCCCCTTATGATCACCAACTGCATACCATTGTGCCAGTTCCATATGCAAATCACAGGTCTTGGGTGCCTTGAATTTGATCCAGAAGATATGGATTAGTTGGCTTGTCACATGTTGAGCACTACATATATGCACAGATTATTTAATTAAGTACACACCTTGTTGTGCATTGCTGTGCTGTTAGATAGTTGATGGATAGGCTACGTTGGCATGTCATTCCTCAGGGACATTCTATCATCTGTACTGTGATTTGGACTGTATGCGCTATTTGTGATAAAGTGTTAGATTATCATCTGTACATGTATCACACAATGATGTCACTAATATTTGCCTGTCTCTATTTTTACAGCTTCCCACATAAATGCACAGGAAATCCGTGAATTTCAGAGGCGGGCAGTGCGGTACCGACACATCCTTGGTGTGGAGTCTGGGTACCGTATGATGGCTAGGCGGTATCGTCACGAGAGAGCCACAGGGGCATGGAGGGTATTTAGCCAAGGGGGGCCAGCATTGGCCACAAAAGCCACCACCACACCAACTCCAAGCACAGTGGACACTGGGATGACAGCCACTCCAGCACAAGGCCCAACAGCAGCACCATCTGCACCACCACCTCAAACCATGGCATCAGCACCTGCAACATCAAGTGCTACTCAGACCACCACAGCTGGAGTAATGGACATGGCAGATTTCCGCAACCTCCAACGTGTCATGCAACGTATGTTGCACCGCATGAAAAGTCTACAGCAGGAGGTGGCCCGCAACAGCAGGGGACTGCGAGTGAAAAAGAAATTCCTGAGGAGGGCCAATCTGTGAATTCATTGTTCCTCACCCCCAATTCCGTCCCCTCCCTCCTCTTTCCTCACACTTTTTTTTAGTGGGTTTAAGGGGCTTAGTAATAGGTTAGAGTAGGCTGGTAGTTTAGATAGGATAAGTGGGTTGTGGGTGGGGGGAGTTATATTATTACCATGTTTGTTTGTGGGTGGGGGTTGATGTTGGGGTTTATGTGTATTTAAAAAAAAATAAAAAAATATATACTTTTGTTTTGGATTAGTATATGTTGTCCTACACGTGTTCCATCATATAAGGGGGATGGGGGATTGATATTTAGAGTGTTTAGTTACATGTGGTAAGTAAGTTTAGCTTAGGGTAATTAGGGCTAGTTGTAGGTAATATATAGTTAGGATAGGTTAGGTTAGTTTAGGTGTTTGACATAGGTTAAGTTTCCTTTCATACATATATAATAAAGTTTGATGTACTCATTCACAGTATGTGTCATGTGCTTGGGGATCAGGGCCTTTGCATGAGTGTACAGTGTCAAATTTGTGTTTGCCTGTGTGTCCCATCCTGCATCCACATCCCATTGTTGACATGGTTATTCCCACTTCCAAATGAGCTGTCACATTGGCAGCTACAACAAAGCTACTTCTCTATGCATCTGCCATCCATTGAACCCACCACTCAAGGTAACTATGTATCCCAATGTATTGTAAAGGTTGGTGTGATTTCAAATCTGTCACCGTTTGAGTCCTGTGTTGGAATCTTGGGCACTGTGGGACGTCTGCCTGCAGCCTGATGTTCATGTGAACTCTGATAAACTGAGTGGTGTCATAATCTTATGAAGTTCAGTATACATAAATCACACCTATGATTTATTACATTGCACTCCCAAGTGACGTTATTGTCCATACACTTGTACACATCCATTCCTGCTGTATGGTGTGGGTGCGGGATTAAAGTTTAGAGTCATATGTCACATACAAAATTATTGTCTTGTAAGGAATGTGGGCCACATTGAGTTTCCTCTTGTAGATACTTTGGGCCTAACATATACATTTCTACACAGCATTATACTGTTTGTGATGCTTTAACTTCAGAAATAAGCCAAAGGCAGCATAGATGACGATAACATCCAGACTCTTGTGCATAGATATCAGCCCACATTCTTTCTACACTATTGTATTGGCATTCTGTCGCCATTGACATGTTACATGCATCACAAATCCCCTCCACAGCTGATGTGTCACAATACACAGAGACAAAGTGGTTGTGTAGGTGCTGTTTATTTTAAAGTGCTGAAGTGCAATATTTACATAGTCCAGGATTGTAAGTCCATTAGTGTGACGCCTTCTATTGTGACGCAACACAAGTGAAATGGTGAGGGACATATCATTGGACATGCTGTGATGGAGTGTCATTCAGTGCAGAGGAAAATTAATTGCCAATTAGGTAGTGAGAGACAATTGCAGTCCATAGTAGTAAGGTAAACAGTGTGTTGGAGAACAGTGCATGTAACTGTAGCAAAACTGGCATGTTATCAAGCACAGGACATAGGAAAATCACTGCCCATGTGGCATGGACTGGTGCTACCGGGTACTCCTACAGCTGAAGGTGATCTGTTCCATGTCTTCATCTTCTGATGTGTGTGTCGTCTCCTCTGCCCTTGGTGGTGGTGGGTTTGAGGGGTCAACACACACTTCAGTGTTTGAAGAAGAGGATTCTGAATTCCCGGTATCTGCCAACTGTGGAGCTATTAAGGGCATAACTGCAGCAAGGAGGAGCTGCTGGTTATTGAGTATAGCTTTGGTAGGCAGGCAGGTCAGCCCTGAGGGCGTCATGATTGTAGTCGTGCACGCAGTGAAATGTTTGGGATGCCAGGTGTTGTGGCAACTCCCTAACTGCTGTGGTGAAATCCCTCACACACTGTTGTAGTCCTTGCTGTAGGGATTGTTGTACTTGCATGGCTGCTGACTGATCTGCGGATGTCATCATGCACATGCGCATCCCCTCAAGGCTGGCTGCCATATTTTGCATCCCCAGCCATCCCTCCTTGGCCAGCTCCCGCTGTACTCCACTACTGTCCTCTCAAAGGTGGTACCAGTGTCATCAGAGTCCTCAGCTGTGTTTGAGCTGGCAAGCCGTACTATTGGGGTGGTGGGTAGGCCCTCTGTGATGGCTGCTACATCTGTGCTCCTCCTTGCGACTAAAGGTGGGGTCTGGAGGGTTCCAAGGACATCTTGGAGGGTTTCCTGGCTAATGGTTGTCAGCTCATCATCCATGTCATCACGGTAGTCCAGGACAGGCATATCCACAGGAGAGCCATCGTCCTCTGCAATGAGATATTGTAAACAATGGTGTGTCTGTGTTGTGGCAGTTGTAATGTGACGTCACTGACTTCCTATTAGTGGAACATTGTGATCTTTTTCCTGTTCATTGTTCCTGTCACTAATATTAGCATTCTCACAGGCCTGTGCCCCACCTGCATGCCAAATGTAGTGTGGGCAGTTTGGGGAATTGTCTGCATCACATCCTCTAGGTGTAGGTTCTACCTAAGTTGTGTGTTGCCACCTTCTTGTCCTACTCAACCCTCCCTCTACTTCCATTAGCATGGTGAGGCCTTGCAATGCCTGTGGGTGTTCTGATGCCAGTTGAACCACACATAACAATATGGGACTGACCCAGTCTATGATACTTCACACACACCTATACTTTGCTGAGACCTAGCACATACCATGTATTGCATTGGCATGACACGATACAGATGTCACCATTGGTAGTGTGTCATGTTGATGTTTGCCAATGTGTGCTACATTGGATTGCACTGATGGGCCTGGCAGTGTTCCATTTCCTCTTATGACTGTGCAGGTGTGTTTCACTAGCTAGCCACATATGTCCTCCCCCTCAATGCTGTTGTCTTAGCAGTATGACAGTTGAGATGTTGCAAGGTGGCATTGCAGCTATTGTAACACAGGCACGGGGTAGACCCTGGAATGGGCAGCATGGGTATGACATTACTGCTCTGCACTTCATAATGGAAGGAACAACACATGATGTTTATTGTGCTTATAGATATGAGCATTTTACGGGATTTACACTTTGTTAGGAATTGAAGGGGATTGATCACGTTGTCATCCTGAACCCTTTATTTTGGGTGTGTTTGTTCCATGGGCACCTAACGGCCATTTGCTACTTGATCAGCACACACAGCACAGGTGGTAGTGGCAACTGTTGTCAGTGGTAAATGCCACTAGTGGAAATGGCCTGAGACTGGACATTGTCCCTTAGTTCACGTTCTGACAATACCAGCTGTCCTGTGACAGCAGCCAGGTTTACGTTCTATCCTACCCTCCTGGACTGGCTTTGCCTTTCCAACAGCCGTGGCATGGCGGAGTACCCCCATGCAAAGGTTGTTGGTGTTGTGTTGTGCTGTGCCCATTGATTCCCCTGCACAGCCCATGCACCCGTGTTGTGCCCCTTTGCCCTTTCCACTGCCTGATTTCCATGGCTGACATGCATTGTGTAGTAGGTATGCACCTCCCCCTTCTTGCAGTCAACATTTAGGCAATTTGGTCCCCCATGCAACTTACCCTGCATATATGTTGTTTCCTGGTAGTCTGAGCTGTCCTGTCCTGCGATTTCTGTGACGATCTCCTCTGGGATGACGCTGCCACCATCTCCTCCATCTCGTCCAGGGCCTCCAGCGGTGCTGGACTCCCACTTCCAGTCTGCAGAGCTGCCTTCCTGTTCCTTGCCATTTGTTCCTTTGTTCTGCGCTTGCAGTCATGCCAGCGTTTCTTGCACTCCTTGACAGTTTTCCGGACGTCTGCCACACTGTTTATCTTGTTGACAATTTGTTGCCAAATTGCCTCTCTCCTCCCAATTGGCAATTTTGAGGTGATGAAAAGTTGATGCTGGTGCTCCGTCACCTCTCTGACCAGTATTTCATGTTCTTCTGCACAGAAACAACACTTCCTTTTCTTCTTGTCTCTCCCCTGGGTCTTGTCTGTGTCTTCTTGGCTGGTTCCTGGTAGACCGGGGTCTCTCTGGGGGCTCTCCCGGCTTCTGGGATCCATTTTGGGGCTCCTTAGCACTGTTTTTGGGCCGCTTTTAGACGCTAAAGCGGTGGAAAATGGCGCATATCCGGTTTGCGACATCGCAAATCGAATTAGAGTCATTTTCCCTCCATTAACGTCATTTTGCTTTATGACTCTAACCCGTGCAGTGCGCCAGCGTGCGTCAAAGTATAAATTTGACGGACGGGTGGTGCAAAGAAATGGCTAGCGTTAACTTTTTTGACGCAAAACTGCGTTTCCGTAGTTTTGCGTCAAAAAAGTCTAAATATGGCCCTCAGTATCCTAATTATCATTTATTTTAAAGTGTCCATTCACGCATCCTAGTACCTATATATAGTCAATTTTACTCTAGAATATATTACAGAACTCCACTTCAAACATTAAGATCATAACTACTTACTAGCGTCCTACAGCAAGAACAAGTTGATAATCTCCTTCTGATTAAATGTGTTCTTATTCCAAACTCCACAGAGGTGATATATCTATACATCAATTAAAAATACAATTGTTTGGTAGTAGTTTCTGAAACAGATCAAATTCCAAATGTAAAAACAGTTGGTTCCTCATGAATATTCACAGCCACAATTGTTTGATGGCAATTTCTCAAGCATATCAAATTCCAAATGCAACAGCAGTTGGTACCTCATGAATATTCACAGCTAACATGTGTTTCACCCTCTACAGGACTTTTTCAAGGCTGATTGAAGTAATATAAAAAAAAAAGACTGTTAAAAGGCAAATCATTATCATAAATAACATGAGGGAACAAAGACATTCCTATTTTAACTAAAAAAGGAACCAAGACATACCGTCTGCTAATCGCATGTCCTAGTCAACCATATTAAAATAAGTACAAATCATACAATACCATGGTCCTGAAATATATTTCAAAAGAATGAAGTGAAAAATAAGAAGTGATTCTTTTACTGACCCACAGTTGGAAACTGGCAGAGATAGATGTGAGCTTATTGTTAGAATACCAGGTATGAGAAAAGAAAAATTGTAGACGTAACCAGTTCATTTACCTGAAGTGTCAACAAGTGCAGAATCATAAAGTGTCCTAGAGGACATGCAAAAGCGTGATCATACATCAACTACAGCAAATGAAGCGGTTCAGTTATAGAAGATATGCCACAAATATTGTAATACCTAGATCGCAAAGTCATTGTCTCCCAGTCACAAAAAAGCAAGAGTACTAAAAGAAGAAGAGAATAGTTTTTGAAAAATTAAAAATACAAAATGCTTCCCTGTATGAATCCAACATAAGAAATGAAACAGAGACACTGCATAACCAACCTAAAGCTCACTTAAGAGCAAAATGTAACCGTATCCTGGATCTGTAAATACTTTAATCAGATTTAACTTTACGACTACTCAGATAATCGAAATCTTCCCGTAGTAAGTGGTCGCCAAATAAGTATGTTGGTGCTTTGTCATCGCAGTTAAAACGCAAAAGGCATAAATATTAACTTGAAATATCGCCGAAAAATTAAAATATATATATATTTTTTTAAAACCTCCTTTTAAGGTTAGAAAACATAATCAAAAGACATATAGCACTCAAACCTACCTAAGGTAACTAAAACTCATGCCCTCACTATGCACTGCTAATTACCCAATAAATGATGCCACTCATGACATCTTTGATAACATCATTGATAATATCAATCTAATTTTTCAGTGAAATGTTTGATGAAAAAACTGTGCATAGTGGGGGCGAGTTAGAGTTACTTGAGATAACTATGACAGGTGAATTTCTATAGCCTGGCTGATTACAACCCCACTTTCTACCAGCCTTTTCATGGCAGGGACACCGTCATGAAAAGGCTGGAGGAAAGCCAGTGCTGGAAGCCATAGGGGGGAGGGCCCTCGCTGCCATTGCCCAGCATTGGGACGTGCTTGGCAGAAGTTGTCTGTAGCCTGTCTCGCTGGGTGTGAGAATAGGTGTGAGAGGGTGTATCTGAGCCTGAGAGTGGGTGTGAGAGTGTCTGTCGGGGTGTGAGAGTGGGTGCATCAGTGTTTTACTGGGTGTGTCAGTTTCTGTGTGGGTCTGTGAGTAGGTATATTAGGGTTTCAGTCAGTCTGTGAGTGGGTACATGAGGGTATGAGTGGGTTTGTGAGTGGGTTGGAGTCTGAGTGGGTCTGTGACTTGGTACTTAAGGGTCTGAGTGGGGCTGTGAGTGGGTCCATGATGGTCTGAGTGGGTATGTGAGGGGATTCATGAGTGTGAGTGGGTCTGTGAGTGGGTATGTAAGGGTCTGAGTGGGTGTATGAGTGGGTGAAAGAGATTGAAAAAGAGAAATTGAGAGAACGAGAGTGAGAGTTTTTTAGGCTTTGATGGATGATATACTTAGAATTAGATATTTCTGGACATATTGAAAAGAAAAATGTGTTTATCAATTAAAACTAGTGAGATTACCTGTCAGTATGAACCTTACACTTTTAAATTGTAAAAGATATGAGCACAGACACACCCAGACTAAAACCCTCAACTTTCAAGTCTGTGACCTTAACCATTATGCCACAGGTGACGTCTTTACTATAGTGATTGCATGGAGGGACCATTCAAATGACTATCTCTCTTTTATTCCATTTTGGAATGGAAGAGAGAGAGAGAGTGACAGGACCAGGGAGGAGATTTCAAGGCACTCGCAGTTCTAGAAGGCTCCCCACGTCCTGTGGAGCCGGAATTGCTCCCACAAGCAGGGAGCTGCTTAAAGCAGCAGCTCCCTGCATGTGGAAGCAATGTTTTCATCTGTTTTCCCTGCATGCATATTTGCGTGCAGGGAAGACAGATGAAAACTCTGCTTTCTGCAAGGGAGAGCTGTTTGACACATGCCACTCCATGCCACTCTACTCTACGACACACCAATAAACTCTATTGTAATTTACACCACTCCACTCAACTCTATTCCACTGTGCAAGACTTTATCTCACTCTAAGCTACTACACAAGAATCCACTCTACGTACCTGCACTGTTTCACACAATGCAGTGTTCTATGTAACTTTACTCTACAACAGTCTACAACATTTTATGCTACTGTCCAATACTTTACTCCTGTCTATACCCCTTCACTCCACTATTCAACACTACTATACTGGATGGCACTGAACAACACTCTACCCTGCTCTACACTATAATATTCTAGTCCATTATAAACACTGTATGCAACTCTTTGTATACCACTGCACCCCACTTTACTATGTTCTACTCTGACACAGTATTACACTCTACTCCACACCTTCAGTATATGGCACTCCACTATACACCACTCTGTGCCATTATACTCTGTAATACTGCATGCCAATCCACTGTACCACACTCTACAACACTGTACTCTACTGCACATGACTCCACTTTGCAAAAATCATCGGGACTGTATGCCATTCTACTCTACTATAGCCTATATCACTTTCCAATATTGTATGACACTATATACTACTGTACAGCCAGTACTCCAATTTGTGATACTTTACTCAACTGTATGCTATGTCACTTTACGGCACTCCACACCCCTTTTTTCTGTGATACGCCATTCCACTCTATGACAATTTCCTCCACTCTCCACTGTCCCACTCCAGTAAATTCACTTTCACTATACTCCACTCTACTACACTTTATCCCACTCTATGCCACTGTACTATACTCCACTCCATGCTGCTCCACTGTACAACACTTTACTCTACTGTATGCAACTCCACTCTACAACAATATACTACACGCAATGCCACTCTACGACACTCTATTCTACTCTACTATGCCCATCTACTCTACAAAACTGAAGTGCACTCCATGGCTCTCAACACCACACCACTCAACTTCTCTCTACAATATTCCGATCCTCTATATGACATGGCATTCCACTCTACAACACCCTCCTCCAATTTACTCTACGACACTCCACTTGACAATACTCCTCTCTATGAAACTCTAATTCACCCTACTCTACTCTTAAACACTCAACTCCACTCTACGATAGTCTACAACACCCTACTCTACTGTAAAACATGCTATTCTACTATGCAAGTACCGGCTCTAATCTACAATACTAGACTTAACTCTATGAGACACCATGCCACTGAACTATAAAACACTTCACTACACTGTACGATTCACAGCTACACTCTACTTTAATTCACTTAAATTTAAAACTCCAATGTTCTAGTTTATCACAATAGGCTTTGCAACACTCTCCTCCACTGTACTATGTGAAATTCCACAACTCACCACTTTCAACACTGAACTGTCGGATTTAAAACACATTTTTAATTAAAATGGTTTAAAAACAGGGGAACTCAATGGAAAAAAAACAAAGGTATATATACATATAGTGTAAGAAAGTCTTCCTTTCCCCTGGTGACCCCCAAACATTTTGACTGATACTGGTGGTTACTGATTCTGACTGTGTCCTGGTCGGTGCTAACCAGTCCCAGGGCCAGTGCTGCGTGTAAATTGGATTATGCAATTTTGCCTTATTATATTTGGCTGTATCAACCTGCCTATGGATAGTACACCCAATTATGCACTGCTGTGGTGCCCGGTGTCATTTTAAGTTAAAGTTAACCTCAAATTCGACTTTGGAATTAAAAGTACTTCCAAAGTCCTAAGCTGCCTTATTTTTACGTATAGGTCACGGCTAAGGTATGCCCTAATTACCCCAGGGTTGGGTGCAGTGTAACTATAAGCAGATAGAAGATATTTTATAAGCCCTGGTGATGGAAAAATAGACACATTCATTTTTCATCACTGTAGTGAATGTGCCCCATAGGCTAACTTTGGCCCTCATTACAACATTGGTGGTATTGACCACCTATCCCCATGGCGACGGCCGTCTACGCGTATCATGACCGCCGACGGTATTCTGCCAGAATGCTGGCGGAACACCACCAACGGTCATGGAGGCGGACGACGGTACGGCGGCCCTGCTGACCGCAGCACCACCACGCCAGCAAAACACCACCGACCGTATCATGACCAATGATACGGCCTGGCAGTGTTTTGCTGGCTGACGCTGCTGCTGACAGCAGCTCCGTGGGCTGTCTCCAGCTGGAGGACTCCCTGCAAGCAGGTAAGTCAGGTTCTCCTACCAGAGAAGGGGGCGGAGGTGTTGTATGTATGTGGGGGGTGTATGTTTTGGTATGAGTGCATGCAGGTGTGAGTCGCGTAGGATGCATTAATAAATGAGTGATTGTGAGTGTTGTGTGTTGTGAATGCATGTGTATGACAAGGTATGTTGGTGTGTGCTGCGGTGTGTGGGTCTGTATGTGTGCATGTGTGGGTGGTGGTGGGTATGAGTGTGTGCATGTGTGTATATGGGTATGCGTGTGGGTGTGTATATGTGCGGGGGCAGGAGAGAGAGCAGGCGGGGGAGACCCCTATCAGTGCCAGGGAAAGGATTCCCTGGCACTGATAGTGCCTACTGCCATGGTTTTCTTAGCGGTAAGATTGGCACGAAAACCGTGGCGGTAGGCCGGGTCGTAATCCCGAGGGTAGGTTTGTGACAGCTGCCGGGTTGGAGACCAAAGTCTCCAGCCCAGTGGCCGTTACCACTGTGGAGGTCGGTGTGTTAACCCCTTCGCTGCCAGGCCTTTTCCCCCTCCTGTGCCAGGCCTTTTGTTGCCTATTTGGGGCAGTTTGCGCTTAGGCCCTCATAACTTTTTGTCCACATAAGCTAACCAAGCCAAATTTGCATCCTTTTTTTCCAACATCCTAGGGATTCTAGAAGTACCCAGACTTTGTGGGTTCCCCTGAAGGAGGCCAAGAAATTGGCCAAAATACAGGGAAAATTTCGTTTTTTTTTTAAAAAAATGGAAAAAGTGGCTGCAGAAGAAGGCTTGTGGTTTTTCCCCTGAAAATGGCATCAACAAAGGGTTTGCGGTGCTAAACTCAGCAGCTTCCCAGCTTTCAGGAACAGGCAGACTTGAATCAGAAAACCCAATTTTTCAACACAACTTTGGCATTTTACTGGGCCATACCCCATTTTTGCAATTTTTTGTGCTTTCAGCCTCCTTCCAGTCAGTGACAGAAATGGGCATGAAACCAATGCTGGATCCCAGAAACCTAAACATTTCTGAAAAGTAGACAAAATTCTGAATTCAGCAAGGGGGGTCATTTGTGTAGATCCTACAAGGGTTTCCTACAGAAAATAACAACTGAAAAAGAAAAATATTGAAATTGAGGTGAAAAAAACATAAATGTTTCTCTACGTTTTACTCAGTAACTTTTCCCTGCAATGTCAGATTATCGAAAGCAATATACCGTTACGTCTGCTGGACTCCTCTGGTTGCGGGGATATATAGGGCTTGTAGGTTCATCAAGAACCCAAGGAACCCAGAGCCAATAAATGAGCTGCACCCTGCAGTGCGTTTTCATTCTATACCGGGTATACAGCAATTCATTTGCTGAAATATAAAGAGTAAAAAATTGCTATCAAGAAAACCTTTGTATTTCCAAAAAGGGCACAAGATAAGGTGTTGAGGAGCAGTGGTTATTTGCACATCTCTGAATTCCGGGGTGACCATACTAGCATGTGAATTACAGGGCATTTCTCAAATAGATGTCTTTTTTACACACTCTCCTATATTTGGAAGGAAAAAATGTAGAGAAAGACAAGGGGCAATAACACTTGTTTTGCTAATCTATGTTCCCCCAAGTCTCCCGATAAAAATGATACCTCACTTGTGTGGGTAGGCCAAGCGCCCGAGACAGGAAACGCCCCAAAGCGCAACGTGGACACATCCAATTTTTTGAAAGAAAACAGAGGTGTTTTTTGCGAAGTGCCTACCTGTAGATTTTGGCCTCTAGCTCAGCCGGCACCTAGGGAAACCAACCAAACCTGTGCATTTCTGAAAACTAGAGACCTAGGGGAATCCAAGATGGGGTGACTTGCGGGGCTCGGACCAGGTTCTGTTACCCAGAATCCTTTGCAAACCTCAAAATTTGGCTAAAAAAACACATGTTCCTCACATTTCTGTGGCAGAAAGTTCTGGAATCTGAGAGGAGCCACAAATTTCCTTCCACCCAGCGTTCCCCCAAGTCTCCCGATAAAAATGATGCCTCACTTGTGTGGGTAGGCCAAGCGCCCGCGACAGGAAACGCCCCAAAGCGCAATGTGGACACATCCAAATTTTTGAAAGAAAACAGGACGTGTTTTTTGCGAAGTGCCTACCTGTAGATTTTGACCTCTAGCTCAGCCAGCACCTAGGGAAACCTACCAAACCTGTGCATTTCTGAAACCTAGAGACCTAGGGAAATCCAAGGAGGGGTGACTTGCGGGGCTCGGACCAAGTTCTGTTACCCAGAATCCTTTGCAAACCTCAAAATTTGGCTAAGAAAAACACATGTTCCTCACATTTCTGTGGCAGAAAGTTCTGGAATCTGAGAGGAGCCACAAATTTCCTTCCACCCAGCGTTTCCCCAAGTCTCCCGATAAAAATGATACCTCACTTGTGTGGGTAGGCCTAGCGCCCGCGACAGGAAACGCCCCAAAGCGCAACGTGGACACATCCACATTTTTGAAAGAAAACAGAGGTGTTTTTTTGCGAAGTGCCTACCTGTAGATTTTGGCCTCTAGCTCAGCCGGCACCTAGGTAAACGTACCAAACCTGTGCATTTCTGAAAACTAGAGACCTAGGGGAATCCAAGGAGGGGTGATTTGCGGGGCTCGGACCAGGTTCTGTTACCCAGAATCCTTTGTAAACCTCAAAATTTGGCTAAAAAAACACATGTTCCTCACATTTCTGTGGCAGAAAGTTCTGGAATCTGAGAGGAGCCACAAATTTCCTTCCACCCAGCGTTCCCCCAAGTCTCCCGATAAAAATGATACCTCACTTGTGTGGGTAGGCCTAGCGCCCGCGACAGGAAACGCCCCAAAGCGCAACGTGGACACATCCAAATTTTTGAAAGAAAACAGAGGTGTTTTTTGCGAAGTGCCTACCTGTAGATTTTGGCCTCTAGCTTAGCCGGCACCTAGGGAAACCTACCAAACCTGTGCATTTCTGAAAACTAGAGACCTAGGGGAATCCAAGATGGGGTGACTTGCGGGGCTCGGACCAGGTTCTGTTACCCAGAATCCTTTGCAAACCTCCAAATTTGGCTAAAAAAACACATGTTCCTCACATTTCTGTGGCAGAAAGTTCTGGAATCTGAGAGGTGCCACAAATTTCCTTCCACCCAGCATTCCCACAAGTCTCCCGATAAAAATGATATCTCACTTGTGTGGGTAGGCCTAGCGCCCGCGACAGGAAACGCCCCAAAGCGCAACGTGGACACATCCCATGTTTTGAAAGAAAACAGTACCTACCTGTGGATTTTGGCCTGTAGCTCAGCCGACACCTACGGAAACCTACCAACCCTGTACATTTTTGAAAACTAGAGACCTAGGGGAATCCAAGATGGTGTGACTTGTGGGGATCGGACCAGGTTCTGTTACGCAGAATTGTTTGCAAACCTCACAAATTGGCTAAAAAAACACATGTTCCTCATATTTCTGTGGCAGAAAGTTCTGGAATCTGAGAGGAGACACAAATTTCCTTCCACCCAGCGTTCCCCTAAGTCTCTCGATAAAAATGGTACCTCACTTCTGTGGGTAGGCCTAGCACCCACGAAAGGAAATGGCCCAAAACACAACGTGGACACAACATATTTTTTCACAGAAAACAGAGGTGTTTTTTGCAAAGTGCCTACCTGTGGAGTTTGGCCTCTAGCTCAGCCGGCCCCGGGAGGGGGGGGCCAGAAATGCCCTAAAATAAATTTGAACCCCTGCACCCCCCCCAAGTCCCCCCTACCCGGGAACGACCCTTGCCTACGGGGTCGCTCCCCCTGCCTGACATTGGCGCCAAAAAACAAATCCCCGGTGCCTAGTGGTTTCTGCCCCCTTGGGGGCCGATTGACCTAAAATCGGCCAATCTGCCCCCAGGGGGGCAGAAATGGTCTAAATGCAATTTGCCCCCCAGGGGAGCGACCCCTGCCTGATGGGTCGCTCCCCATCTCTAAAAAAACAAACAAACAAAAAAAAACACAAAAAAAAATTCCCCTGGCGCCTAGAGGTTTCTGCCCCCGGGGGGGCAGAAATGGCCTAAAATAAATTTGCCCCCCCAACCCCCATCCCCCCCGGGAGCGACCCTTGCCTACGGGTCGCTCCCCCTGCGTGACATTGGCGCCAAAAAACAAATCCCAGGTGCCTAGTGGTTTCTGCCCCCTTGGGGGCAGATTGACCTAAAATCGGCCAATCTGCCCCCAAGGGGGGCAGAAATGGCCTAAATACAATTTGCCCCCCCAGGGGAGCGACCCTTGCCTGATGGGTCGCTCCCCATCTCTAAAAAAACAAACAAACAAACAAAAAAAAAATCCCCTGGCGCCTAGAGGTTTCTGCCCCCCCTGGGGGCAGAAATGGCATAAAATAAATTTGCCCCCCAACCCCCACCCCCCCCCCCGGGACTGACCCTTGCCTAAGGGGTCGCTCCCCCTGCGTGACATTGGCATCAAAAAACTAATCCCAGGTGCCTAGTGGTTTCTGCCCCCTTGGGGGCAGATTGACCTAAAATCGGCCAATCTGCCCCCAAGGGGGGCAGAAATGGCCTAAATACAATTTGCCCCCTCAGGGCAGCGACCCTTGCCTGATGGGTCGCTACCCATCTCTAAAAAAACAAACAAACCAAAAAAAAAAAACACAAAAAAAAAATTTGCCCTGGTGCCTAGAGGGTTCTGCCCCCCCCTGGGGGCAGTTCGGCCTAATAATAGGCCGATCTGCCCCCAGGGGGGGCAGAAATGGCCTAAAATAAATTTGCCCCCCCAATCCCCCCCCCCGGAGCGACCCTTGCCTACGGGGTCGCTCCCCCTGCGTGACATTGGCGCCAAAAAACAAATCCCAGGTGCCTAGTGGTTTCTGCCCCCTTGGGGGCAGATTGACCTAAAATCGGCCAATCTGCCCCCAAGGGGGCAGAAATGGCCTAAATACAATTTGCCCCCCAGGGGAGCGACCCTTGCCTGATGGGTCGCTCCCCATCTCTAAAAAAACAAACAAACAAAAAAAAAACACAAAAAATTTTTTTGCCCTGGCGCCTAGAGGGTTCTGCCCCCCCCTGGGGGCAGTTCGGCCTAATAATAGGCCGATCTGCCCCCAGGGGGGGCAGAAATGGCCTAAAATAAATTTGCCCCCCCAATCCCCCCCCCGGGAGCGACCCTTGCCTACGGGGTCGCTCCCCCTGCGTGACATTGGCGCCAAAAAACAAATCCCAGGTGCCTAGTGGTTTCTGCCCCCTTGGGGGCAGATTGACCTAAAATCAGCCAATCTGCCCCCAAGGGGGGCAGAAATGGCCTAAATACAATTTGCCCCCCAGGGGAGCGACCCTTGCCTGATGGGTCGCTCCCCATCTCTAAAAAAACAAACAAACAAAAAAAAAATTCCCCTGGCGTCTAGAGGTTTCTGCCCCCCCTGGGGGCAGATCGGCCTAATAATAGGCCGATCTGCCCCCAGGGGGGGCAGAAATGGCCTAAAATAAATTGCCCCCCCCCAGGGAGCGACCCTTGCCTAAGGGGTCGCTCCCCTTGCGTGAAATTCACGCAGAGAAAAAACTCCCTTGTGTCTAGTGGTTTCTACCCCCCTTGGGGGCAGATTGGCCTCATCAAAATAGGCCAATCTGCCCCCAAGGGGGGCAGAAATGGCCTAAATATAATTTTCCCCCAAGGGGAGCGACCCTTGCCTAAGGGGTCGCTCCCCACCTAAAAAAAAAAAAAAAAACATTAAAAAAAATAATATATATTTTTTTTTATCCCTGGTGCCTAGAGGTTTCTGCCCCCAGGGGGGGGCAGAAAAGGCCTTCCCGAAAACATGCCCCCCCTGGGAGCGACCCTTGCCCAAGGGGTCGCTCCCTTATCACAATATCACAACAACAAAAAAATCCCTGGTGTCTAGTGGGGTTTCAAAAGCCGGATTGCAAGCAATGTGGCTTTTGAAACCCTCGGAGAGACTTCAAAGGGAAGGAAATACATTTCCTTCCCTTTGAAGCCCCTCCGGGCCTCCCCCACGTGATTGAAAGAGAAATGCTTAGCATTTCTCTTTCAATCGCACTGGAAGCTCTGCTTCCAGCGCAATGGGGGAGGCCCCTGTGAGTAATCAGCGCGCGCTCGCGCGCTGACGTCACGGGGGGGGGTGGGGGGTGGGGGGGTCGGGGGTGGAAAGGGTAGGTCTTCCCCTTCCATCCCCAGCTTGGGGGGGAGGGCGGTGCACGGGGGGGGCGCTAGCGCTCCCCCAAGTTCCCCTGTGCCATGGACGAGATGATCTCGTCCAAGGCACAG
Organism: Pleurodeles waltl; assembly: GCF_031143425.1. NCBI lineage: Eukaryota > Metazoa > Chordata > Amphibia > Caudata > Salamandridae > Pleurodeles > Pleurodeles waltl. Next base: position 1,374,027,233 of record NC_090447.1, on the reverse strand, counting down.
GGGAACTGTAGCCTTGGACGAGATCATCTCGTCCAAGGCACAGAACAGGTTAAAGTGGCGGTTCTAGATGCCGGTAACCACCATGGTCAAATTCCCATTTTTTTTAACCACCGGCCTGTTGACGGTATTACTGCCGCTTTAACACCAACCACCAGGGTTGTAATGAGGGCCTTTATTTTAAAATAATAATGTCTCATTTTCCATAGGAAGGAGCTAAATATAGCAAGTTTGGTATCAAATTTAAAGTTATAATAAATCCAATAACCTGCAACTGTTAAAATGAATGTAACTTGGACAGTGAAAGAGTTTTAGAATTCTTGCTAAAAGTTACCAACTTCACCCGTGTAGCACCCTTCTCTGATTGGTCAACCTGTGGCAGCCTGAGACAGGCTGACTTGATGAGATGTGAAGTGGCCTGGGCTAAAACAAAGGAAGCATCTGGTGGGAGGAGATCTGCCTCACCAAATGGTAGAAGAGGATGGGGGGAGAGCAGCCAAACTGGACTTCAAAGGAGGAAAAGACATTTGGGACAGTAACTGGACCTCCCTCCTTTCCTGCAGCCCCAGACAGCCAGTTGCCCTCTGATTAGATTAAGAGAGGGCTGGAAAGGGGTGTGTTAAGGGCAACTTAGCTACACTAGAGGGTGGACTCAGTCAAATCTAAACTCTAAGAAATTTTGCCATCTTGGATTTTGGAGGAGTGCTGCTCCCTAGGATTGATGTTTGCCAGACTTCTTAGGAAGAAGTCACTCAAGAGGGTAGTAGCCTGCACATGATTGGACAGGAGCTGCCCTTGCTTTTATCCCAGGAACAAGGATAAATATGGCTGAGCTGTCCCACACTTGAGATCCCCACTGGAAAAAAGACAAGTAGAATAAGGACTAAACTGCTGGACCCCTGACCTGCACCTGATCTCAGCTGCACACTTTGGACTTCATCAAGAAAATGACTTTGTCTTACTTCTACAACCTCAGGAAAGGACTCCCTGTAAGCTACGGGTAGAAAGGAGCTGACCAGAGTCTCCTGCATCAAGTCCTGCAACAATAGTCCAACTGATCAGTGGCCGTTCCACTATCAATGAGTGGTTCCAGGAGGGGCAATATGGCAATGGCTTACTCATAGGTAATCCACCATACCAATCAAACACACACAACACACCAACCATGTATACAAACAAGACATTCACCACACTAAATACACATAGGCAGAGGGACACAGACCTACAGGCAACAACACATATGCAACATGCCACACTACACCGGAATCATTGCACATCACAAACACATACACCCACATGTAGATAACACAGCCACAACCTAACTGGCACACCTAATGTGGACAAGTGGAGCTATGTCCCCTTTGCATAAAAAAGCTGCCCAAAAACCACTACAAGTGTCCACTGGTTGACAACTAAATACAGATCCTACACACATTACACCAAACAAAAAAAAGCTCAGCTATGTCAATTGCATAGGCCATGGCCATGTAAAGAAAGTCACACATAGGCACAGCCCCACGTAAATCATGGTCTACAAGCCTCTGGCAGCACCTATATCACCAAGCCACCCAAGTGGTGCTATTACCAACTACATATTATCTACACATACCTGACATACCTGTAATGTGCACATGCACTTGTCTGCTGCATTGTATCACACACATAGGAATACATATTAACCTGCCATGAAAGACCGTGGGGCAGAATCATGAGAAATGGTGCAGCACCTACTCCAGTGCCACCTCACATGCGCCCCTTAGCACCTCCTAACACACCATGTCTGTTCTGTATACCAGAAACGGTCCACCAAGGTGCAGATTTTGTGCAAAACTGTAAAGATCATGGACGTCATAGAAGGATTCGGTAGGAGTATAGAAGACATACCTGACCTTTCATGCACCGTACATAAGGACCCACGTGAGGAATAGGTGTGTCCCCTCCCAGAGCCTGTACTTTGCATGTGTTGAAAGTGTCTGTGATAAATCATGTTTTGGAAGCTAGTAGATCTTACTGCACCAAATTAGATCATCCTATAAAGGTGTAATTCATACCTTCATACACTTTATGACTTGCACAACCATCATCTGCCACAAAGGGTCGTTAAGTGTCACACTGCATATGTAGTGCCACATGGTAACACGGAGGGCACAGTTTGGCTTTGTAGGGCGACCGTGGTGTCTCTACATCTGACACCACTGTGGTACAAGGAGGTGGGAGGTTCCATCCAACAATAGGACACTGCCTCAAATATGGACTACATAACACATCTTTTCAGTGGTTGAACCATCAGTTTGGTATTAATATGATAATCCCTAGGTCCCTGAGCCACTACCCAAGATTGTCATGTCCATCAATACAGACCTATGAAACCATTTGACAAAAACAATAACAAACACTATCCCACAAGCAAGTCTGAGTTACCAGTCCACCTACAACTAACAACTGCCATGGTATATTACAAACCACTTTCAAGCTTTACTTCTCTCATTCCTTTGCAGCCGATCAACCCCTTTTCCCACATCATCACCACACCTACCAGGATGTATGCAAGGGGGCACACATAAGGTAGGGGCTGTGATCAAATGGTGTTTAAGTAATGTAGGAACTGAACACTGTCACAAATCAGGGTGATTGTTGCTTTGCCTGTACAGTACATGTGTGACCAGGGGGGACATCATTGGTAGCTATGGACCTTCAGTAATTGTACAGGAATTGTACCCAATGTTAGAGGCAGAGCCTGCACTGTGTATCCATGTGATTATGACCTGGCACTGCCATTGGGCACAGCCCTGACACATGGTGGACTGTACCTCACTTATGGCACACACACGTTGGTTGTGGAGTGCGCAATGGGTTGCCAGACAAATGAAGCAGCAATGGGTGCTGAATCACTATCCAAACATATGACCTATTACCAGGATCTAAGAATTAAAGGGGACAATGCACTACCAAATAATTGTCTGGGTGGAATGTAGGCAGAGTGTGCCATGCTCCCTACTTTCATGAGATGAACACTTTTCACACAAATCTTCTGTCTTGATATATGCCTACAGCAATTCCAGATAAATATGTGAATACTGATTTTCGGCTGTACATCCTAGGTAGCTAAGAGTTTGCTAGTACCAACAATGCTTGACATGTGTCAGCATGGCTACCTAGTATGCTCTGTATAACAATATCACACATCACATAGCAATACACTCCACTCATTAACACTCACATGCCAGAACAAGTGCAAGGTAGCAACAGTTACAAATTATCCCATACATGTTTTGGGCTCAAACATGGCAATCAGGTGTGGGATGTGCAATTATGTCCAGCAATGTCCAAAAATGTCAGAGACCCATCACAAAAATTAATGGGAGTAGAAGTAGCCATATATGTTGCATTTGGCTAATGAAAAAAGCAGCCCTGAGATGATTTCATACATAAAACAAAATTATGTCATGGTAAGAGTTACCTAGGCTGTAGCATGTTGAAATACATGCATACCAATGTTCAATGGAGTATGTGGATGGACAGCTGAGAGATACCCACAGATACTTGCAAAAACAACATATGAGGTTACTTGAAGACAACACAAGTGTTGTAGCAGGTGTAATGTCATGTGTGTGTGGCACTCATTACATCTCACAAATACCGGCAATGGGATGGTAACTATCATGTAGCCAGTAGTAGAAGATGTGTACGTCTACAATTTACACGAGTCACATGTTGCATCCTGTCCATTTATGATCAGACAATGTTGCTGAAGAAGATGTGCACAAATTGGAAGCAGCCTAAACAATGGGAGCAATGTAGGAGACAATATAAACCTTACAAGTAATGCAGTAAAACATAGAGAAGGAACACACATAGACCAATACTGACTGTGCAACACATCAATGTCTACATGTGAACATCCAACATATGTATAGAGAGGGTGGCCAGGTCAGTACGTAGCCCAGCCATGTTTTCCACTACCATAACCTGATAGTTGCCCATTGCATGCCAACATGACAGGAGGCAGTGACAGATTACACCATCTGTCCCCTGGCACGTTCCCAAAATAGAAGTCACAACAGAGATACAACCCCTAACCAAGCTGCCCATGAAAATTACTAAGGACATCAGTACATGAGAGGGGGAGGCTGACATCAAGTACAGCAGAGGAAAATGTGATATCCCAGTCTGTTTTATCACAATTGTGCATGTGTCTGTCTGCAGGGGAGCATGCATTACTCTGCTAATTAGCAATCATGAAGATCCTAGATCCCCACTCAAAACACCCTAATACCACTGCTCTGGCTACGTAAGCTTATGACATTGTCAGGGTCCCGATGCATGTGTACAGTGGCCTCAGTAATCTGGAGCTCCATAAACCTGCCCATTCACATGCCACCGTGGGTTTGTGTTGCCATACAAACTCCCACAGTAGTGATGAAGAGTAGGCTACCATCTATGTGCTACACAGTTGTATGTCATTGTATGTGTCAGTCATAATAAACATTATGTGGGCGAATGTGAATGCCTAGCTGTTGGCATGCAAAAATAAACCACATATCTCAGAATACATGTACCACTTAAATGGCTCAGGCATGGTAATGTGTATTGGATTATGAACAAAAGGAAACCTACCACAAATGTTAGGGTATATGTAACACAAGATCACTGAGTGAAAGAAATGACCTTCACATGTGTTCCAACATACGGAAACATGGGTGGCACTGATATGACTACATACGACTCAAATCTATGCTCTGCAACACCAGAAAAATGACACCTGGGCCCTGAGCGTCTATCACATGTCCACAGACCTTTCTTTTTGCACAATGGGGAAAATCGACACATGGGCGTCATGCGTCAAAAATATAGACGCAAACACCTAAACCTCATACTTTTCTCCACAGCTAAAAGACGCCTGGAACCTGAGTGTCTATCACACATCCACAGGCCTTTTAACGCACAATGGGGAAAAAATCTAAGCATGAACGTCATGCGTCAAAAATGTATATACGCCTATACAATACTTTTCTCCTAAGCAAAAAGACACCCAGCTGCTGAGCCGCTATCACACGTCCACAGGCCTTTCCATGTCATATGCAAATCAGTCTTGACCCTGTTCCCCATGGTAACAGTCCAGTCCAAACTGCCAGGCCAGGTCTTCCCTGGACCGGAAACAAGCATCCTGGGACCGGTTTCAGGGTATCACCCTTCATCAGCCAAACTGGGTCAAGACTGATTTGCATATGGCAGAGTCTAAACTTGGGTGGCGTGGTGAGCAAAAAAACGATGGATTAAACCCAGATATTTGTGACTGTGGGTGAATGTTTGCATTGTTCAGCATTCCGTCCATCATCTGTTCTTTTTGCATTTGTCACCCCAAGTTCGAAGGGTATGCCCAGACGTGGGTTCCATGCTCACTGTGCCACTATATTCAAGCTTGCCTAGCTGTTGAAGGGTTATACCATGAAACCGGTCCTTGGATGCTTGTTTCTGGTCCAGGGAAGATCTAGCTTAGCAGTTTGGGCTGGACTGTTTCCATGAGCAACAGGGTCAAGACTGATTTTCATATGGCAGGGTCCAAACTGGGGTGGCGAGCAAAAAAATTATGGATTAAACCCAGAGCCTTGTGCCTGGGGGTGAATGTTTACATTGTTAAGCATTCTGTCCATCATCTGTTCTTTTTGCATTTGTTGCCGCAATTGGGAAGGGTATGCCCAGATGTGGGTCCTGTGGTCACTGTGCCACTGGATTCAAGCTAGTTTAGCTGATGAAGGGTGATACCCTGAAACCAGTCCAAGGATGCTTATTTCCGGTCCAGGGAAGACCTGGCTTTGCAGTACAGGCTGGACTGTTCTCATGAAAAACAGGGTCAAGACTGATTTGCAGATGGCAGAGTCCAAACTGGGGTGACATGGTGAGCAAAAAAACAATGAATTATAGCTATTCAGCTAGTCTATCACCTGTTATTTTTGCAACACAACAGACTGGATAGATGGGAGAAGGTGAGTGCTGACAACATGATGATGTTGAAGTTAATCAAGAAAAAAACAGAAATAAATGTAAAATTATTGTTCCACAGCCTCCCAGTTCCTTCCCCTCCCTTTTACTGTTGTACATAGTTTTAGATTGGGTTTTAGATGGGTAGTATTAAGTTAGTGTAGGGTAGGCATAGGTTAGATTAAGTATAGTTGGGGTGGGGTTTTGGACATTTATTATTGGGTGTGTGTGTGGGGGGTCATGTTGGGATATTTGTGTATAAAAAAATATAAAAAAATAAAAAGACAAAAATATATATATTTGTTCAGGCCATACATTAGGTTAGTACATGTGTAGTCATAGTTTATGTTCTCCTACTTGTATTTTGTCTCTTGAGGGGGGTGGAGGGACAATGGCCATGTTGGAGGAATAGCCTAGGTATGCTTACTGTCTTGATTTCCAAGGATTACCATGCCCATTCCCTATGACGAAGGAGCTGTCAGATTGGCTGCTAAATAACATCAATTAGTCCATACACGTGCCATCCACTGTTCCAGCCATTCACAATGTGGATGTATACTTTATCTTGGACAGGTAAGTATGGAACTTCAACTGCTATTGGTGGGGTCTTGCTGTTTCATAGTTGGCAAGGGTGGCACATCTGACAACATGCAAAATTGGAACTGTATACTGCAACACTGACAGGCGCCCATAACTGATAAGGTTAGCGTCTTCTGTACCACACAAATTAGTTGTACTGGTACTCCCATCTGGGTAAATTACCATTAATTTGGTTCTGAGACATACAGTGCCATATGTCAACTTCAAAGGATATCTGTTCAATATTTGTATAGAATACTCAGTAAGTTGGTTGTAGCCGACAACACCATGATTTACCTTTCTCATGTTAGGATCCTAGTGTGTGGCTTTTTGACTGACAGTATTGCACTCATATACTGGTTTTCTGTAGTCATTGACATGGATTCACACAATCAAATCATTTAGCTGAGTAGATGGATCACAGTAAACGTAGAAATGCTACATGTATACAAGGTGCTTTATTTACAGGTGCAAGTGTATTTTCAAATGCTATAAAATGTATAGTTCACCGACTCCATGAGTGAACGTTAGCCATATGTAGCACAATCAGAGTCCAGAGTTGAGGAACATGTCATGAGACATAGTTAGGAGTAGTGTGCATTTTTGAGGAGGTTAAAAATTGCCAATTAGTAAGAATGGAGACAATGACAGTACATAGCAGATATGTCAACAGTGGTTTGGTGAAGAGAGCACATTTTCTACTGTAAGATCACTGGCATGATTGTAAGCCCAGAACTAAGGAGATAGTGTCCATGTGGCACAGCCTGGTGCTACTGGGTGCCTTTTTTTTTAATGTTATTTCTTCCACATCTTCATTCTCTGATGTGTGTGGTGCCTCCTGTGACATGACTGGTGTTATTTTAGAGGTAGAGGGTGCCACACACACTTCAGGGGATAGAGATGTGAAGCCAAAGGTCCTGGCAGCAAACATTTGTGGGAACACATAAAGCATCACTACAGCAAGGAGGAACTGCTGATTTTTCAGATTTTTCAGTGCAGAACAATGCTTTGCACCCACAGAAGAAATTCTAACTGCAGTACAGATGACTCTCGTTAAGGAGAAGCCACTCTCCCAAGGGATATGCATTTTTGTTGTTAACCCGGTGCCAGTCTTAGAGGCTGTCACCAAAGCTAGTGTTCCAAATGCTAAAGCATTACATCCACATTGGATTCAGGGGGCAATCTCCCTGACTGCCACTGATGTTGATTACATGTTTGACTCAAAACTTCAGACACAAGTATAACTCCAGTACGAACAGGAGTAACCCGCACCTCTAGAAATCTTGCTGCTTGAAAGATACCATACTGTCATTTACACTGATGGTTCAGCAGAACCAACTGTAGGTACTAAACATCAGTACTCAGTCACTTGCGCAGCTGTGGGCGGAGTGATGAAGGATTGTATATTCCACCCTCACAATACCTACCTACAGACTTTGAGGTACTGCACAGCTCAGCTATCTAAACTTAAAGCCCTTATCCAAGCACTAGAACATACGGATCCAGGACAACTCACATTGATTGTTTGTGATTCGTACTACTGTGTCCAGTCTTACGATGATTATCATAAGCATGGCGATTAAACGGGTTCAGAGACTCAAAGGGGAGCACCACAAAACACAGACCTCCGTGGGGGATAGTGGCCGATCTTAAGGATAAGCTACCTATTGTTTATGTAGTCTATACATTGGGCCACCAGTGTGTAGGAGTACACATTATTGGCAACACTTTGGTTGATGAAGCTGCCAAATCCACAGTAGCTAAGGCTTCTGTTGCTGAGGTGACTCGTTCGCAGATGAGACTGGATAATGAAATATTGGCTGCTGTGAAAGCTTCGACTGAAGACAAGCCTCTCCCAAAACCATAACCTACAAAATATTCCTACCACATCAGTGCACAGAATGTTGCCTATGCAATACTTCCTTGGGTTGGAGATTGAGCAATCCTCAATCAAGACCAGAGATAAGATCTCATTAAAGCAGCGCATGAGGGTGTTACTTCTGCCCATGCTGGTATTTTGGCCACAGTAACACTCTTACAGAAATGCTTCTGGTGGCCAGGTCTGTACAAACAGCCAAAATGATAAATCCTTTGTTGTGACATTTGCCAGCAGATTAAGGTCTTCAATTTCAAATACCCACTGCAGATATTTCTCTTAGTGTCCAACAGGCGACTACAATGTGTGTACCTGGACCATTATGACCCCCTTCAACCGCATGATGCACACAAATACATCTTACTCACTGTAGATTCTTGTTCTAGATTCCTATAGGTATGGACAGCGGTCGGCTGATGCTCAAACTGTTATAAAAGACTTGCTGATCTTTATGGGTACATATGAGGTTGCAGTATTCCATTTAGACCAGCGTACTTCCTTTGCCTTTAAGGCATTCAGTGACATCATGAGGATGATGGGAGTTGAACGTCATTACTCTTCACCATACCATCCCAAGGGAAATTTGGTTGTGGAGAGGAGGAATCACGATCTATAGTTGTCCTTAACAGCTAGGGTATTATATTCTGGTGCAGTTGGCTTCATCACCTTTATGGGGTACAGAGAGTACTGAATTATCTTTCAAGACAGTCCTTGGGAGGACACATTCCTTATAAAGTTCTCTTTGGGATACCTATGTATGTCCCAGATCTAGATGGCCCTGGTTTGGTGGCAGCAGATACACCTGTTGACTTTAATGAACAGCTCACTGTCTTACAGGAGCTTTAGCAATTTTGAGATGATAATTCATCCACCAGAGCTGCCACTTTAGGAATAAGGGATTTGTCAACAGCTTCTACTGGCTGGATTCCTAGAGTTGGGAATCTGGTTTGTGAGAAGATTGCTGTGAAGAAGGAATTCAGCCAATCCTACAGATCACCAGTCCAAGGCCTGGGGATACAAGGTACCTGAACTATCATCTTGCCACCACTGCCCAGTTCCAAAGCAAACTGATTTGTCTCCATTGACAACAACAAACTCAATCATGTGGCTGATCCTGCACAGTAGATCCCGATGTTCCTTGGGTAATTCCCAGTCCCCTCTCACTACCCAACAGGACATACCTCTTCAAAGAAGAAACAACAACACTTCTAACTATATTAGCATGTACAACAATGTTACAAATGCCTCCTCGAGCATGGGGAGGGTGGAACATGAGCTTTTGATGATTCCTACTGCCACTACCACTTCACTGACAACAACTGTCCACGATGTGGCTGTCTTCTATTTCAATACAACACAAACTGAGAACATTGTCTACTATGAGCCTCACCCAAAGGGGATCCATTCACCAGCAATGCACAAGCTCTTGTGTTTGCAGACACTGCTTCTGATTATTTCATCGACCTTGATGACTTTTCTTTCACTTCATCCCCACCTGCAACTGAAACTGTTTCAAAGACACTTAAGCTGTATATATGTCTGAAAGATAACTATTTAGTTTATCCATGAAATTATCTTTAGATATTTCTGACATTGCTTGCATTTCTATTATGGATTGGTTTTGTGACTGTTTTCTTTCTCCTTATAAATGGTCATTATCTTCCTGAACGCTTTTCTGTCGAGCCAGTGGATGAAGTTCTCACTCCATATCTTTTCTCACTTAAGGTCCGAATAGACTTGTCCCTTGTCAACATTTCAGCACTACCAATTCCTGATGGGATTGTGTGGGATAAAGTTCCATTTGATATATACGGGCCTACTAAGGTCATTCAAATTCCATATGGTTTCACAATTTCAATGACTGATGTAATTACACCTTGTGATGTTTCTGATGACTGGGATGTTCAAACTGTTGGTTCCATGCTAGCAGAATTGCAGGATTACACTGCATTTGAAAGTTGATGATGTGTACACTAACACAAAGAATTAATGGGACATGTTCTGTTATAATAACTGGGGATATTACTAACTGCACTGTGCAACTGGACACAGATCAGTAGTTAATAACACACAGAGGGATCACTGTTCAACTTCGCCTGTGGGAAGCCCAAAGTATTATTCAGGCAAATTCACATATTTTTCTGGGCATAACATTAAGAATGCAGAATCATGCTACTTTAAGTTACCACCTTCCAAAATTAGGAAGATTTTGCACAAACACTTAATTTATCTTTTCGGATTCCTGTGTTTCCCGGCAGTTGAAGGATATGAACACTGGAAGAACACTATTGATGTAAACAGTGTATGAGGAACACAAGATTGGCAAATACAGGGCAGAGAAGCTTTATTTAGAGCGTGCCTTTTCCTATCTAAATTATCTTTTTGAACGATACAATTCAACAGACATCTTGTCTAGGATTAGCAAAAATAAAGGAAATTAATGCCCCCCAGTATCCCCCACACCGGCAAAATTCACCAACTGGCAGTCCTTCCTAAACGTCATAGAGGAAGAATTAAATGCAAAGGTTCAGGCTGGTACCTATACATTCTTTACTTTCCAGTCCCGGTGTGTGGTTTTTGTGGCCAATAGACACAAATGGGTGTCAGGCATATTTTGTTAATTCCTCAGGAGTTTTCAAGATTAGCTGGCCAGACCCTCGCTTTGTCTCAGGAATAGTTGCTACATACAGTATGGGTAAACTGTACCAACAATGGTTGCAGACTAACACCTTAGCAGCAGTTAGAGAACACATCAACATGCTATCTGAAGATATAGACTTGCAAGACTTCTTGTTAGGTCCCAGAAAGCCCCTCTAAAATATTCATCTCTGCCTATACAATGAGATCTAGAAGCTTTCTCAAATGGAAGCAGCTGCGCGTTGAAGGCAGGTAGATAAGGAACATTTGGAAAAGGCTTTAGCTGTTGTCTACAATGGCATGAACATTCTGTCCAATAGGATTTACTCCCTTAATAACATAGGGGGTCATTCTGACCTCGGCGGTAAAAGTCGCATACCGCCGGCCAGAAGACCGCCATAACACCGCCACAGCCGTGGTAAACCGCCACGGTCATTCTGACCCGCAACTGGCAAACCGCCAAAAACCCGACATCCACAAAAGTCCACCACACCAAAGGTCAGCGGGAAACTGGCGATGACCAAACCTCCACCGTCACGCCAACAGAAATACGCCCATACCATTCCGACCCACAAATCCCTGCAGCGGTCTTTCAACCGCGGTATTCCATTGGCGGTACACACCGCCGCGGTCAAAATACACACACCTTTACAAAACACTACCACATTGGACAATTTGAAATACACACACCTGAGACACATACACACACCACTCCCACACACCCAATTAAATATAAAACACACACCCACATCACCCACAAACCCCTACGACCACAATTGCGAGTGAAGGACAGAGAGAGAGAGCACAGCATAGAGTACACCGTCACACAGAGGCAAATCACAACATCACCCACACAATTTCCACGCTCAAAACACTATACATCACCACACCCACCACACTCTACAACACATACACCACCCCTCACCTCATCCACACCACCCCATGGCACCCCAAAGACACCCCAGGTTCTCTGACGCAGAACTCAGGGTCATGGTGGAGGAAATAGTCCGTGTAGAGCCCCAGCTCTTCGGGGCACAGGTGCAGCACACCACCATTGCCAGGAAGATGGAGCTATGGCAAAGAATAGTGGACAGGGTCAACGCTGTGGGACAGCATCCACGCAATCGGGACGACATCAGGAAGCGGTGGAACGACCTACGGGGGAAGGTGCGTTCCATGGTATCAAGGCACAACATTGCGGTGCAGAAGACTGGCGGCGGACCCCCACCTACTCCCCCAGAATTCACAGCATGGGAGGAGGAAGTCTTGCACATCCTGCATCCTGAGGGCCTCGCAGGAGTAGGCGGAGGAATGGACTCTGGTAAGTCAAATCTTCACTACTTCATTCCCCCCACCCCACCTGCATGCCAAATCATACCCCCACCCTCACCCCCACCCCCATCACACCAACTCCTTGCAAATGGCTCACCATCACATCCCACCCATCCCAAAACCTAGCCCTGCGTGCGTCCCCAAAGCATGGACACCCATCCCCAAAGCATGCCCACTGCACAAACCCATCACCCCCACAAGCCACCGTCACAAAAGCCCCCACAAGGGAATGCCAGCACTGGGGGACACGGCCACCCACCCATTACACGAAATGCCACACACAGAAGCAATAACCAAACTCTTATACCCCTGTAGGACCCGAACGCCACCACACCGCCACGGAGGGTCCAGAGATGTCCATCCCACCCCCAGAAGAGGCCCCCAGTGATGACAGCAGCTCTGTCTCCCTGGACCCTGATGACCAGCCCGGCCCATCGGGGACCTCAGGACAGTCGGTTCCCCACAGACAGCCACAGGCTACACCAGACCTAACCCCCTCTGGGAACACCAGCACAGCTCCCACCCAGCAGGCCCATTCCTCTGTCTCCAGGACACGTCAATCAGCGGTGTGTCCACCACTACAGGGCACCCAGGTTGACCCACCACCCCAACAACAACAGGGACCTGGGGGCAGTGGTAGTGGGCACACCGTCCAGGGGACAGAGGCCTAGGGAAACAAGGGAACTGGGAGGGCTGCTGTGCGACAGGGGGGGGGACAGGCCCAGGGAACCGACTCTCCAAGAGGCCCTCTCCTCCATCATGGGAGCATACCACCACTCCCAGGAGACGATGGCTACGGTACTGGCCAGGTTCCAGGAGATCCAGGTCATGCAGGAGCAACAGTACTTGGGGTTCAGAGAGGAACTGAGGAACATTAGTTCCGCAATGGGGACCATCGTCGTGGCCCTAACCCAGATAGTCACCACATTGCGGGACCATGTGGCACCACAAAGGGCCCCTGTCACTAGCTTGGACCAGGAACAGCCTACCACCTCCGCCGGCGCTAGTGGACAGGAGGCCCCCACACAACAACGGGCAACCAGAACCCCACCTCCTGCAGAAGAAGAACCACCCCGCAAGCGGAACCTGAGATCTCACAAGAAGACAGAGTAGGATTGCAAGACCCCCGCCAGCAAACGATACCCCCTGATGTCATCCCACTGTCCCACATTGTCACCCTGTCCAACCTTGAACTGCCCCTGCTCCATCCTTCCACAGGCATATGGACAATGCACCTGTGCGACTGAGAACTGGACTCTGCCATGGACATTACTCCACCATCACCCATCCCCGTTTTACAATCATGTTCCTTAAATTTAGCACTTAAATAAAATCACTTCTTGCACCAAAAAAATCTGGAGTCTGCTTGTATTTTGAACAAATGTATTAGACATAACAGTGCCAAAATGTTCAGTTACATTGTGATGACAACATACCACTGTCACACAGCTGTAGTCCATGGGCAAACAAAGCAGAGGTAACGCAGTGGGGCCCATAGCTCTGAAAACGGAAGGGAAAGTCACAACTCAGTTAACAGGAACTGGGGGGGAACTCAGACAGTAGAGAGGCAGGAGACTTTAAGTAAATGTAAAATGGCGTGGTTGATTCGTACCTGTGTGCTACTATCACTGTGTCCCTGTTGTCTGTGTCGTCCCCGTCGTCTTCCTCCTCTTCACTCTCCACAGGCTCCACAGCTGCTACAACACCACCATCTGGACCATCCTCCTGCAGGAAAGGCACCTGGCGTCGCAAAGCCAGGTTGTGAAGCATACAGCAGGCCACGATGATATGGCACACCTTCTTTGGTGAGTACATTAGGGATCCACCTGTCATATGCAGACACCTAAACCTGGCCTTCAGGAGGCCGAAGGTTCTTTCTATAACCCTCCTAGATCGCCCATGGGCCTCATTGTAGCGTTCCTCTGCCCTTGTCCTGGGATTCCTCACTGGGGTAAGTAGCCACGACAGGTTGGGGTAACCAGAGTCACCTATTAGCCACACACGGTGTCTCTGTAGCTGTTCCATCACATAAGGGATGCTGCTATTTCGCATGATGTACGCGTCATGCACAGACCCAGGGAACTTGGCATTTACATGGGAGATGTACTGGTCAGCCAAACAGACCACCTGGACATTCATCGAATGATAACTTTTTCTGTTCCTGTACACCTGCTCACTTCCACTGGGGGGAAACCAAAGCCACATGGGTCCCATCAATGGCACCAATGATGTTGGGGATATGTCCAAGGGCATAGAAATCACCCTTCACTGTAGCCAAATCGCCCACCTCAGGGAAAACAATGTAGCTCCGCATGTATTTCATCAGGGCAGACAACACTCTGGACAAAACCTTAGAAAACATAGGCTGAGACATCCCTGATGATATGGCCACTGTTGTTTGGAATGATCCACTTGCCAAAAAATGGAGTACTGACAGAACCTGCACCAGAGGGGGAATCCCTGTGGGTTGGCGAATAGGGGACATCAGGTCTGGCTCCAGCTGGGCACACAGTTCATGTATAGTGGCTCGGTCAAGTCTGTATGTCAGTATGACATGTCGTTCTTCCATTGTCGACAGGTCCACCAGCGGTCTGTACACAGGAGGATTCCTCCATCTCCTCGCAAGTCCCAGCGGACGGTGCCTGGGAAGGACAACATGGAGCACAGAGTCAAGCAACCCACAGGTACGTAACCACAGCTTGCACAAAACACGATTTGCTATGCATTGAATGGCTTGTATGAGTGGCAATGCAAGGCCTAGGCCTGTGTGACGCAGTAGAAATTAAGCCATGTGGGCCCTTGAAATGGCGGCTGCCTGACCTGTGAAGTGTGACAATGGGATGTGAGGTCAATGCGCTGGCGTGGCACACCGTGGCGGTAGGCGGTCGAAGTCCGCGGCGCAAAGCAGCATTGGTTAACATTGAACCCTATGGGTCTCAGGAGCCAATGACGATGTGCGCCGGCGGTCACGGTACGCACCGCCGCGGTACGCACCGCCACGGGCGTGACCGCCATTTTCTAACTGCTTAATCACTCAAGACCTGATCATCCACAGGAGAGGACCTATACTGCAAGTGCTGCTGTGACCTCGGTCTGGGAGATACAATGGCTGCTGCGACTGGGGAAAGGGCCCCTGCCTTCACATCTGAGGAATTGGAGAAAGTTGTGGATGGGGTCCTCCCCCAGTATGCGCTACTCTACGGTCCTCCAGACCAACAGGTAAGTACACAGGGAGCACGTAGTATGGGCTATGCCTGTGTTGAGTGGGGTGGGTGTAAGATGGTGGGGAGGGGTGCGAATGGGGAGTGCAACGCACGACAGATGAGAGCATGTGCCACATGGCAAGGTTGGGGAGGGGGGGGCACTCACATCGACCATGCAGGAAAGTGATGATATTTCTTGTTCCATCCTGTCCATGTCACATAGGTCAGCGCCCATCAGAAGATCGACATTTGGCGTGCCATCGCCAAGGACGTCTGGGCCCTGGGGGTCCACAACAGATGGGGCACCCACTGCCGCAAGAGGTGGGAGGACATCCGCCGCGGGAGCAGAAAGACCGCCGAGGCTCTGCTGGGGATGGCCTCCCAACCTAGGAGGGGTGCCACACGGCAATTGACCCCTCTGATGTCCCGGATCCTGGCGGTGGCCTACCCCGATTTGGATGGGCGCGTGAGGACATCACAGCAGACACAAGGGGGTGAGTATCAGCACATTCTGCTATATTAGCGCACAGTGGAGGTGTCTGGGTGGGGGAGGAGGGCTGTGGCTATCTCTAGGCCAGGGCGGTTTCTGTAGGCTAGGCCCCTCCATTAGGCATGGCCCTGTGCCCCCGCCCCCCACCTCTGTAGGGTGCTAAGTACAGATATCCATGGTTGGGCCTCACCTATGTGTGCATTTGTCGTCCATTGACTTGTAGGCCAAGTCACAATAATTGAGTAGTGTACCCCGAGTGCGCGGCGTAGTGCAGGGGGCTTCTGTGTCTGTCCTCTCCGCCAACGGTGCCGCCAATGCATGCACTCAACATGTCTTTCTTTCTTCTCCCCCCCCCTTTTTTTGGTTTTCCTGTTCATGTGTGCATTAGAATCATCAGGCGGAGGAGAAGTGGCATTGGCGCATGAGGGAGCTGCATCTCACATGGCCCCGGAGGGCCATGCAACCGACTCAGAGTACACCAGTGAGACGGAGGGCGAGGGGGGCTCCACAACGGGGACCCGTGGAGACGTCAGCGACACCGACACGTCCTCGGAAGGGAGCTCCCTTGTGGTGGCGGCACCACCCGTGCCCACCGCAACAACAGGTACAGCCGCCACCCAGCACACCAGCCCCGCCCTCCCAGCAGCCCCTCAGCATTCGCCCCGTGCCCGCTCGGCCAGGAAGCCGGGCATCTCCTTCGCCCCTGGCACCTCAGGTCCTGCCCCAGTTACCCCTGCTGCCCTCAGTGCGGAGATCATTGACCTCCTTCAGACGCTCATTGTTGGGCAGTCTACCCTTTTGAATGCCATCCAGGGGGTAGAAAGGGAGGTGCATCGGAGCAATGCATACCTGGAGGGCATTCATTCGGGTCAGGCTGCCCATCAGTGATCGTTCAACGCTCTGGCCTCAGCACTGACGGCAGCAATTGTCCCTGTGTCTAGCCTCCCCCCTCCAACTTCCTCAACCCAGTCCCACTCCCCTGTTCCTCTGCCTATCCCAGACACACCTACAGACCAGCCTGCACACACCTCAACACCCAAGGGCAGCTCATCCAGACATAAGCACCACAGATCACACAAGCATTCACCCAAGCAACATCCAGATGCAGACATGCCAACAGCCACTGCCTCCTCTGTGTCCCCCTCCTCCTCGTCTACCTCCTCCCTCCCTGTGACGTCTCCACTCACACCTGCATGCACACCACCATCAGCCAGTACGTCCATCACCACCACACCCACAAGAACAGTCCGCACACGTGCAGTCACCACCCCCACTGCCATTTACACGTCCCCTGTGTCCTCTCCCACTGTGTCTGTCACCCCCTCTTCCAAACCACACAAACGCAGGCAGTCACCCACCCAACAGCCATCCACCTCACGACAGCCTCCAGCACAAGCACCTGCACCCAAAGACAGCACACTTGACTCTCCTACAACCACATCCTCTCCCTCCACTCTCATACCCACTGCACCTACCCTTCCCATTGCTCCTAAAAAGTTGTTCCTCTCCAAAATTAACCTCTTTGCATCACCTGACCCACCCCCTCCATCTCGTAAGAGTCCAAACAGCACCTCAGCCACCACAAGCCCTGCACCTACTAGGACCATCGTTCAGGGCTATTGGAGTCCACCAGCTCCTAGGGCAGGAACATCGGCCAGCAGCAAGGGGACAGCCAGCCCACCCCCTGGGAAAAGAACCAAAAAAGGGAAGGGCTGGCGCGACAGGCCTGAGACGGCTGCCCCCAAGGACACCACCCTTGCACCGTCACCTGGCCCATCCACAAAGGGAGGCAAGGGCCCGAGAGATTCCGCCAAGGGGGGCAAGGGCAGCAGGGCAGACAAGTCCGGCAGCAGGCGAGCTGCCCAGGAGGGCCCCACCAGCCCCATTTGGGGTGTGACGGAGGACACCCACGGGCCCAGGAGTCCTGCACAGGAGGGCCCCGCAAGCGATAGGTCGGATGGCGACTGAGCGGGAATGATTACCCAGACCTGGTTCCCTAGGAACACAAGACAAGCACCGCTGAACAGGGCCCCGCCGTGAGAAGCACTGCTGAACAGGGCCCGCCGTGAGAAGCACCGCTGAACAGGGCCCTGCCGTGAGAAGCACCGCAGAACAGGGCCCCGCCGTCTCTGCACCGCTCCGCTGGGCCATTCCCCTCAAGCACCGCTCCGCTGGGCCCTTCCTCTCAAGCACCGCTGAACAGGGCCCGCCGTGAGAAGCACCGCTGAACAGGGCCCGCCGTGAGAAGCACCGCTGAACAGGGCCCGCCGTGAGAAGCACCGTTGAACAGGGCCCGCCGTCTCTGCACCGCTCCGCTGGGCCCTTCCTCTCAAGCACCGCTCCGCTGGGCCCTTCCTCTCAAGCACCGCTCCGCTGGGCCCTTCCTCTCAAGCACCGCTCCGCTGGGCCCTTCATCTCAAGCACCGCTCCGCTGGGCCCTTCCTCTCAAGCACCGCTCCGCTGGGCCCTTCATCTCAAGCACCGCTCCGCTGGGCCCTTCCTCTCAAGCACCGCTCCGCTGGGCCCCGACGTCTCTGCACCGCTCCGCTGGGCCCTTCATCTCAAGCACCGCTGTCCCATTGGCAGGGCCGGATCTGTGTCGGGCAGGGCTTCACGAAGCACTCTGGGCACCATGCCTCCTCCATAACCAGTGGAGTCTGTAATCCACCAGATGCAACCCACCCACTGTAGAGACTTGAGAGACTCTGGCTTTGCACTCCCCAGGATGGAACAGTGGGCAACCCACCCACTGTAGAGACTTGAGAGACTGTGGCTGTTGCACTCCCCAGGATGGTACAGTGGGCAACCCACCCACTGTATAGACTTGAGAGACTGTGGCTTTGCACTCCCCAGGATGGTACAGTGGACAACCCACCCACTGTAGAGACTTGAGAGACTGTGGCTTTGCACTCCCCAGGATGGTACAGTGGGCAACCCACCCACTGTAGAGACTTGAGAGACTGTGGCTTTGCACTCCCCAGGATGGGACAGTGGGCATGGAGGCCCCTCGTGGATCTGGCGTCGTGGACTCATGTGGCTGAGGTGCCCCCCTTCCCTTCCCCCTGAGGTGCCTGTGGTTTTATTATCTGATGCCCCAGCAGTGTTCTCTCCAATGGAATCGGGTCTCGTGTGTGGGCTTTGCCCATGTGTTAATGCACATTGGCCCACGAACAATGGCATGTACCCAATATGTGCCGGACATTTGGACTATGTATATATTGTTCATGTTGTGATTTATTTATTTTAAATATCTCATATTTCACTTCAGTTCAAATATGCTTTAATATACTTCTATTTTAATGATCATTTTATTTTGTCTTTGAATTATTCCGGGGGGTTTGGGGGGTGTAAATCTGACTTGTTGCTCTGCTTTGGTGTGTGGGGAGTTGGGGTGGGGGTGGGTGTGTCGCGTTTGTTTGTGCCCGTTACCTTTTCTCCTCCCCCCTCCCCTGTGTTGTAGGTGCAGTAATAACCGTTGTCTCCTGCGGCGGCGTTCGTGCTCCTGGTAGAGGAGCAGGTAGACAATCGCTGGTAGGATGTTTAATTCGGGTTCCATGCTGTCCAGATTCCCGTGGAGTGTATAAAGGTAAGCGTTTTCTCGTTCGTGGTCTGTTTCCGCCGTGTTTTTATCGGCGGGGCTCCCGCCCCGGAAAAGGTGGCGGATTGGTGGGTCGTGATAGGGTGGGCGGTACATTGTCTGCCGCCTGTCTGTTGGCGGTGACCGCCGCGCTGTTTGTTTGCCCCGCCGTGGCGGTCGGAGTGTTAAAGTGGCGGGCTGTGTTGGCGGTTCCCGCCAGGGTCAGAATTCCATTTTTTTTACCGTCTGCCTGTTGGCGGGTTGGCCGCCGCTTTAACACCGACTGCCAGGGTTGGAATGACCCCCATAGTGTCATCTGCGATTAACATCATCCAGAATGACATATTCTTTTTACACTATCGACAAAGTAAATGCGTTCCTTCATACAGTTAGATTGGACACTAGAGATTCTGAAAAATAGCTGCGTCCCATGGAAATACATTCACAGTAGTGACCTGTTTGCTGCTTTTAATTTATCCAGGGAATAACAGACATTGGCTAAAAGCGAAGCAAGTGTCACCATACTTCATATGGAGAAGTTAGAAAAGTTGCCTTTCACAGTTGCAGAAAGTCCATCAAGAGTATGGCTTGTGCATGGCATTATAAATATGCCCATTTCAACCTTTCGTTTTTTGAAATGGTTGAAACATCTTGAGATGGACAGATATGAGCAGCTATGCAATAGCTATATTAAAGAAGAGTGGGAGTTGTCCTTTGAATTTAAATGTCTGAAAGGCAAAACAGAGGTCTTTCTCAGTGGAAGCCATGTGAGACTACTGTTAGTCATTCACTGATTTCAAACAGCTATCCCTTCATAGCCTTTGCAATGCGGGGGTCATGAACTTGGCCTGTTTTCTGAAGGGTACTCCCATGCCTCAGATTCGTCCAGCATTTCATATACTTTCAAATGGAAGTTTTGTGGTCCTGAACAAACAAAACTGTTGTGGTTCGAGATCAGGAAATTCCTTCTCAATTTCAGTCTCTAAGATTGTAACATGTCACAGACATGTTTTATTCCCCCCACACAAGAGATGAGTAGAAGAAATGTGGCCTCACATTGATACTACTAATATAAATTATGAGAAGCTGAGCAGACTAAAGCTGCTACTGTATGTGTTGATATCGGCTAGAGAGACAGCAAGATCATCAGCTGAGATACAGTCCCTAATAACTGCCAACTTCCCCAAGCACTTTGGAGAGCTAGTAACGAGAATATTCAATGCTTCTTGCAGTAAAGGGATTGTACACCTCTTGAAGACTGTCAAGTCTGGATTTGTGTCCATCTTTCAGACTGTCTTTGGAGTCATTCCTTCAGTCATCCATTCACTCTTTTCAAGTGTGTTTGGTGGCTTGTCTGTGACTTGTCATTGATCGGCGATATACTGCTGCTGTTGTTCCTGATGCACAGTGGTTGTGCCTTCCCAGCTAAGTGGAGTGATGGAGCTACTGCCAACAGCCCAGTAGTGCTGTGATCGCATGGTACAGTTCTTTGGTGCTCCTTTGCTGGAAGAATTGGAGCATGATTGGTCACTGTCGACCAGTCCTATAGTGTGTGCAACCAGTCTATCATTGCACCTGGTGCCTCTTCGAACATCTACCTTTGGTGTGCCTTGTTGTTCCGGCAGTGCCTCCTGTGGACAATCAACTGCAAATGTTACTGATGAGGGTTCATTCACAGTTGTGCCACATAAGACTTAAGCTAATTCATGAGGCCACATATGAGGTGCCCTTGGTGGACTATCTGGCTCCTTTCGGCACCTTTGATGGTACTGCCCTCGTGGGTGATCCTGCACTTGAGGCTGCTGCGCACTACTGCTCCGTGGATCCATCTGCCAATCCTGTCCTCGATCTAACATCTGACGATGTGGTTTCTTTCCTGAATGCCCTTCCCTTTGATGGCTTCAAAGACATTCTTCAAGATCGTGATTACTGTTGAATGATTTTGACCATTGGTTTATTTTACAGCTTCAAGGTTCTGCCAACATTGCCTTTAGCTTTGGCCGGCTGTGCTTGTCATGCTTGACATTATGGGGGTCATTCTGACCCTGGCGGTAGACTACCGCCAGGCCAACGACTGCGGATGCACCGCCAACAGGCTGACGGTGCATCCATGGGCATTCTGACCGCGGCGGTACCACCGCGGTCAGAAACGGAAAACCGGCGGTGTCCCGCCGGTTTCCCGCTGCCCTGGGGAATCCTCCATGGCGGCGCTGCAGGCAGCGCCGCCATGGGGATTCCGACCCCCTTACCGCCAGCCTGGCTCTGGCGGTTTTGAACGCCAGAACCTGGCTGGCGGTAACGGGTGTCGCGGGGCCCCTGGCATGGGCACTGCAGGGGCCCCCTAACAGGGCCCCACCAAGATTTTCAGTGTCTGCCAAGCAGACACTGAAAATCGCGACGGGTGCAACTTCACCCGTCGCACCCCTTCCACTCCGCCGGCTCCATTCGGAGCCGGCATCCTCATGGAAGGGGGTTTCCCGCTGGGCTGGCGGGTGGCCTTCTGGCGGTCGCCCGCCAGCCCAGCGGGAAACCCCCTTCCATGAGGATGCCGGCTCCGAATGGAGCCGGCGGAGTGGAAGGGGTGCGACGGGTGCAGTTGCACCCGTCGCGATTTTCAGTGTCTGCTTGACTCAGAATTACCGTGGCGGTCTTTTGACCGCGCAGCGGTATTCTGACGGCAGTACTTTGGCGGGTTCCAGAAATGGGGAGGCTGTAGTGGATCCTATTTAGTTTGATTGGGAACCAGGAGATAACTTAGCCTTCTGACTTGCAGTCCTGTGCCCACGTCACCTAGTGACTTTTAACCTATTTAGCCTGCTCTGTTTTGGCACATTTATTTAATTATTTCTTCCAAGATGGTTGCTACGTGTATAGTTGGGAAGATGTTTTGATCTCACCTTATCAGCGCTACTCTGTGAAGGCGTCACTATCAGCACAAAGACAAATGAGATACATAGGTATTCACATTATGTACTTTCCCACTTATGTGTGACAGTAACATAATGTACCTTTCAGGGAATTGCTTATTTAATTGTCGACCCAAGCATGCCTTCTTATCTATTGTTTGGGGAACATACCTGGGCCAGGGGTCCTACAAGCTCTGTCTAAATACATCTCATGCAGATAGGGTTGTCAGAGGGATTCCTAACAGATGCCATCAACGCTATCTATGCTACACGTCGTCTTGATGCAGACCCAGCATTCATGTCCCCACGAAGTCTGATCTAGAGACCTCCAAGGTAACGAGGGTTGGGGGTCTCTTCTCATGGACATGGTACTGGCAGATTAGGTTTAATGCATATAGTTCACTTTAGGTTAGAGAGTAGGTCCATCATGCTAGGGTATTATGGATTATTCACATCTATTTCATATCTCATGTTATTTCAAGATGGTGGGGGTCTTTGTATTAATGGCTCTCATTTTTACAATTCTGTTTCTTTCATTGTTCATTATCCTAATCATTGCAGGCCATGCATTTTACAGTAGGTTACTGTCCTGGTAATAAAACGTATTGAAAACTGCATCTCCTTCATTACCTGTCTGTGACTGAGACATGTTGCTCATGTGAGAAAAGGGTAATCTCTGTTAAACCACGACTACCCTGAGATGTCGCACTCTTGAGTCTATTCATAAAGGCTGCCACAAATCACTTTTTACTATTTGGGTTTTGGTGAGGTACTGCTTGTGAGCTGGGAGGGTTGGGCCGACAGTTGTGACTTGTTATAGGATTGGCCTAGTCACCAAGAAACAAACATGCTGTCATCCCTAAACCAGCTGTCTTGCCTAGAGCAAGAGTCCAACTATGACAAGAGCAGTATAGACTGAAGTTTAGGGACACCCAGAAGGTCTTTGCTCACTCCTGGGGAGCCTTTGTGGATATTTCAGTAAAGGCACTAGAGGGCTGGGTACAGGGTACCAAGGTAAGTACCTATGAGGGGCTATACAATTTAATTATGAAGGAGCACATTTTGACTAATTGTATCTCAGAGAAGTTACACCAGTATATGGTAGAATCTAAGTTGTCCAAATCCAGGGACCTGAGGGAGGCAGCTGATGAATGGTACCAAGAAACCCCCGGGGTGATCAGAAGAAAGGAGGACAGGGTCCTTCCCAGGGGAAAGCCTCAGGGAAGGAGGATAAAAAATTCAAAAGAGTCCACACAAGAGTCCCCAAAACTATTTATAGGGGGGTGGCCCCGAACAATGCCACTTCCAAGGGGATGGGCTATCAGAGAAATCATTCTGATCCTGTTAAGGCAGGAAAGTTCCAGGAACTTGCTAAGGCAGGGAAGTGTTTTGAGTGTCACCAGCCTGGACACAAAAGGGGAGATGCTGTTTGCTCCAAGAAGCCCCCCACTGGTAGGCAGTCCCATGGGATTGCTAGTGTGGGGGTAGGGTAGAGGTTGGCCCAGGGATGGGTTCAGGCTACATTTAGGTCACCTTAGTGTCAGCATGATGGGTGGATCTTGCAGCCCTGGCTGCCTTACCTCCAAGCATGGAGAAATACAGGCAGAGGCCTAAAGTCAATGGGACTGAGGTGGAGGCTCTGAGGGATACAGGTCAGGTTTCCCTAGAGCAGAGTGACTAGAGTGACTAGAGTGACTAGAGTGACTGGTTTCCCTAGAGCGGGTCCTACCAGGTGTATTCCACCAGGTGACTTATGCAGACAGCAGAACCAAGCTCCATCCCATGGCTATGGTGAGCTTGGAATGGGGAGGTGTGAATGGCCCTAAAAAGGTAGTTGTTGCTCCTGCCCTCCCAGTAGAGAGTCTACTGGGAAATGATCCTGAAGCATCTGAATGGTCAGAGGTAAAGAGAAGGCTCCATGCATAGATGCTGGACCTCCCTGAATGGCTTTGTGCTGTGACCATGTCACAGCCTGCACAACAGGGAAGTGCTGGACACTTAGACCCTGGAACAATGGGCCAAGTCTCCAGAAGCAAGGGAAGGGCACAGGGTCTGGCTTGCCAGCCCAAGACATTACAGAAGTGCAGAAGGAATCCAATCCCTAGAGAAAGGAGCTGATCTGCGAGCGAGGGCCCTCACATTGCAAGCTCTTGGCAGAATTGCAAGGGGTGGGTGGACAGATTAAAGAAGAGTTGTGCCAGGGGCAAAGAGAGTGTCCCACTCTTGAGGACCAGAGGCAGACTAATCCAAGGCAAGAACAGGAAGATGTTGGTGGCTCCCACAGGGTTCACTAGGAGGGTGGAGTCCACTATTCTGAGGCCAGGGGCCCCAAACCAGGGGCAGCCAGAAGAATAGTGGTTCCCCAGAAGTACAAGGAATTCCTTCTCAGCGTAAGCCATGACATCCCCTTGGCAGGACATTTGGGGCAGACCAAGACCTGGAGTAGGCTGGTCAACCATTTCTATTGGCCTAACATTTCAGCAAAAGTAAAAGAGTTCTGTAGCTCCTGTGTCTCCTGTCAGGCCAGTGGCAAGACAGGGGACAAGCCAAAGGATTCAGTAACGCCAGTGGTTGGGACTCCCTTTGAGAGGGTGGGGATTGATATTGTTGGTCCCCTAGACCCACCAACTACCTCAGGCAATAGATACATTTTGTTGGTAGTGGACCAAGCCACCAGGTAACCAGAAGCAATACCTCTTACGACAGTCAATGCTCCCACAGTTGCTACGGCCCTACTTGGTGTGCCCATCAAGTGGGTTGTCACAATGAGGTGGTGTCAGCTAGGGGCACAAACTTTATATCTGCCTATCTGAAGGGTGATATGGGATGAATATGGTGTTACTCATAAGTTCACCACCCCATATCTGAAGGGCGATGTGGGATGAATGTGGTGTTATTTATACGTTCACCACCCCATATCATTCCCAGACCAATGGTCTGGTGGAAAGATTTAACAAGACCCTGAAGGGCATGATCATTGGTTTGTCTGTCAAACTCAGGAGGAGATGGAATATTCTCCTCCCAGGCCTGTTGGTTGCTTATAGGGAGGAACCCCAAAATGGGGTTAGCTTTGGCACCTTTGAGTTACTGTTTGGACACCTTGTGAGAGGCCCATTGTGTCTGGTGAGACAGTCTTGGGAAAACCCTCTCAAAGAGTCCAAGCAGAATGTGCCTGACTATGTGCAGGCCTGCGTTCTCACATGGCAGAGTACATAAAGAAGGCAAGCAGCAAACTGGAGGCCAGCCAAGAGCACATGAAGCTCTGACACAACCAGAAGGCTACTATGCCTGACTACCATCCAGGTCAGTTGATGTGGGTTTTGGAGCCTCTGGCTCAAAGGGCCTGCCAGGCCAAATGGACTGGGCCCTAACCTTTTCTGGTGAAGGTAAAATGTTGTGTATTTTTTAAACTTTAATGTCTCAAAAATACTGAAAGGATTTATATAAGATCACAAAAATCATGCTTTCTGGACCAAGAGCTAGCTTTCTGCCAAATTTGATATAATTCCATCCAGCGGTTCAGGCTGTAGTCATGTTCAAAAATTTGAAAAATTCCATTGACATAGAATGGGGAAAAATTGTTACAGGGAAGTTATAGTTAGGAAATAGAATTTAAAAAACACCTTAGAAATTCACTGAAAAATTCAAAGGTTACAGGGTCATTATGGTTAGGACCTAAATTTACTTCCACAAAACAAGAGAAATTCAGCAGTTATAGTTACGTGAGCTAACTATAACTTGTGCCCCTGTAATGCACTGCTTATGACATCACATAGTACATCATTCATGACATAGTCAGTGACATTACTGATAACATCTCAAATTACATCACTGATGACATCATCCAGTATCTGTATGTGGTTATATGTATGTATGATTGAAGGTGTGCATGCTTGTGTTGGTGAGTAAGTGGTTGAGTTAGTTTCTGTATGAAACCGTCAGTGGATGTGTTACTAGGTGTATATATATATATATATGTGTATGTGTGTGTGTGTGTGTTTGTGTGTGTGTGTATATACATATGTGTGTAGATATATATAATATATATATGTAGAAGATAGATAGATAGATAGATAGATAGATAGATAGATAGATAGATAGATAGATAGATAGATAGATAGATAGATAGATAGATAGATAGATAGATAGGTAGATAGATAGACCTATTTCAAAATTGGTGTTGAAAAGTATTCAAGACTATAGGGCCATGGTAGTCCTGAGATCAAAGTGCCAAAAACAGCCAATATCCATGTACCACAACACTTCCACACACTGGTCCCCACTGTGATTGTTATGTTTTTTGATTCAGCCTCTTGGATAGCACTGTAGGATGGTCTGGAGGGTTTTACACAGATGAACAAACTTGACATTAGGAGGTTAATGACATAATTCCAAGGTCTGACAATTGAGAACTGAAGTTCCAGACCTTCAAATGAGTCTCTCTGTGTTTGGGATGTGAATGCTTTATGCTTCGATTTTGGAGAAGTGAGCATTTGATTAAAGACAGTTGGTATTGTCATGTTAGAATGCATCTGTATTGTGCTGCTAGAATGTTGTTGTTAGAAATGGGGTCTTTGGTTGGCAGTCAGGTTACCCCCGTTTAAGCAAGGACCCTCACTCTGCTCAGGGTAAGTCACTGAATCCAAATTATCCTGTACCCACCCTCTGGTAGCTTGGCTTTGAGCAGTCAGGCTTAACTTAGAAGGCAATGTGTAAAGTATTTGCACAATAAATCATGCAATAGCACAGTATAGCACCACAAAAATACACCACACGGAGTTTAGAAAAATATATAATATTTATCTGATAAGATGTAAGTCAAAACGATAAAAATGCAATAAGTATATGTTGAGATATCACTGTAAAAGTAATATAAAGTGTCTTTAGTCTTTTAAAAGCAATAAATATCTCTTTCAAGCACAAAGTACCTGATTCACGTGCAAAATCTCTGCAAAGAACCGCAGAGGAGGAGATGCATGGAAACAAAGGGGTTGTGCGTCGATTTCTCGGGCCGCACACAGTGATGCGTTGTTTAGTTTTCACACAGGGATGGCTGTGCGTTGATTTCCGGCGCTCAGTTGTGGATCCTCTTTGGGTTGCAGGCTTTTCGGATGACCCGGGTGATGCGTAGATTTCCTGGCAGGATGAAGTCACAGGAGCTGCATCGATTCAGTGGGTGTTACATCGAATTTTCTACAGCACGGCAGTCACTGCATTGATTCCTCTCCAGAAGTCGGACTGCGTCGTTCTGGCTTGGCAGTGCATAGATCCGGTGCACCGTGCGTCGAATTTCCGCCCACTACGCTGGCACTGCGTCAATCTTCTCGATGCAAAGTCGGGCTGCATCATTCCTGTTCGGCATGCAGTGAAAGTGTCATCGCGGTGCAGGCTGTGTGTCATTTCTGGCAGGCTGTGCTTCGAATTTCACCGCACAAGGAGTCCTTCTTGTGGAGATTAAAGCCCTCATTACAACCCTGGCGGTTGGTGTTAAAGCGGCGGTAAAACCGCCAACAGGCCGGCGGTAAAAAAAAATGAATCACGACAGTGGCGGAAACCGCCAACATAGACAGCCACTTTAAAACTCCGATCGCCACGGCGGTACAAACAAACAGCATAGTGGTCACCGCCAACAGACAGGCGGAAGACAATGTACCGCCCACAGTATCATGAGAGGCCAATCCGCCACCTTTTCTGGGGGGGATTCAACGCGAACAAAAACACGGCAGAGACAGGACTTGGAAGTGGAAACGCTCACCTCTACACACCCCACGAGGAACCAGGACGCCATGGAGCCGGAACTCCATATTCTACCTGCCATTGTCTTCCTGCTCCTCTACCAGGAGCACGAACGCCGGCGGCAAAGACCACGTGACACAGGGGAGGGGGGAGGGAAAAGAGAGTGACACACACACGCAACACGCAAACCCCCCACCCCCATCCTCACCCACTACAACACACACACAAATACATGTTGATACATTACATTTACACCCCCCAGCCCCCCCCGGAAGAATGCAAGGACAAAAGGAAATGAGTTAAACGATTGTAATCAATAAAAATCCATTACTCAAAAATATAAATACACTATTTCCAAATATATACACCAAGAATTCAAGTCCATGTACTGCACATACATAGTCCGTGGACCACTGGGCCCAAAATGCACGGGCGAGGCCCACACAAGATACCCAATCAAAACGGAGAGAACACTGCAGGGGCATCAGATTGAAATAAAAAAGGCACCTCAGGGGGAAGGGAAGGGGGGGCACCTCAGCCGGATGAGAGCACAACGCCAGATCCACGAGGGGGCTCCATGCCCATTGATGTATTCTAGGGAGTGCAAAGCCACAGTCTCACAAGTCTTTACAGTGGGTGGTTTGCCCACTGCTGCATCCTGGGGAGTGCAAAGCCACAGTCTGACAAGTCTTTACAGTGGGTGGTTTGCCCACTGCTGCATCCTGTGGAGTGCAAAGCCACAGTCTCTCAAGTCTTTACAGTGGGTGGTTTGCCCACTGCTGCATCCTGGGGAGTGCAAAGCCACAGTCTCACAAGTCTTTACAGTGGGTGGTTTGCCCACTGCTGCATCCTGGGGAGTGCAAAGTCACAGTCTCACAAGTGGATAACAGTCTCCACTGGTTCTGGAGGGGGCTTTGTGCCTAGACTGCTTCATCCTGCCAAGGACTGAGGTAGTGGATGTGAATCTCCACTGGTTCTGGAGGGGGCTTTGTGCCCAGAGTGCTTCATCCTGCCTAAGACTGAGGTAGTGGATGTGACACTCCACTGGTTCTGGAGGGGGCTTTGTGCCCAGAGTGCTTCATCCTGCCAAGGACTCCGGTAGTGGATGTCTTTCTCCATTGACGGTGGGTCTACATGGAAGCTGTCCAGGCCCCTGGAACTGACCACCAGCTTCGTATGACTGACTAGTGGGGATGCCAGTCATGTCTGCGGTGGTGCCACTGGCACATGATGTGGCGTGGCTGCTGGCAGTGCTTGTGGCGCTCATTGGCCTGCAGTGCTGGTGGGTGGCTCATTGAGCGTGCTGGTGGCGGAGGTGTCCTGGGCAGACTTCCCTTTCTTTCTCTGCCCCTTCCCCACCTTGGATGGTGGCGCAGCTGTCTTGCCACTCCCAACTGTAGTCCTGGGAGAGCCCTCGGTGGCAGGTGTTTGGACCTTCTCCCTCTGGGCTGTGGCCAACTTCTTCTGTTTCTGAGGTGGGGGACTGTCTGTGGCCTGGCTACTTGGCACACTGACTACCCTGCTGCTTGGTGCACTCCAGAAGCCGGTTACTGCTGGCACCACTGTTCCCAGTGATGTGGTGGCTGAGGTGCTGGGTTGGGACCTGGAAAGGCGTGCCCTAGGGGACAGAAGGGGTGGGGGCAGTGTAGGGAAGAGGTCAACATTTAAGAGGAAAAGTTTTTTAGACACACTGGGATGGGTAGATGGAGGGGGTTCGGGAGTGGAGGAAGAGGTAGTGGTTGTAGGAGGTGTACGTTTGCCGACTTTGGGTGAAGGTACATGGGCTGGAGGCTGTCGTTAGGTGGATGGCTGTTGGGTGGGTGTGTGACTGCGTTTGTGTAGTTTGGGAGGTGGGCTTATAGACACACTGGGAGAGGACTCAGAGGATGTTTGAAAGGTAGTGAGGGTGGTGAGTGCACGTGAGCGGTGTGTGGTGATGAGCGTGCTGATGATGGACGTAGTGGCTGAAGATGTAGTGCATGCAGGTGTGAGCGGAGACGTGACAGGGAGGGAGGAGATACAGAAGGAGGTGGGGGACTCAGTGGAGGCAGTGGATGTTGGTATGTGTGCATGGGTATGATGCTTGTGTGAGTGCCTGTGGGATGTGTGGAGCTTATGTTTGCCAGAGCTACCCTTGTGTGTTGAGGTGTGGGCATGCTGGTCTGATGGTGAGCTTGGGATAGGCTGAGGTACTGGAGATTGGGGCTGGGGGGAGGAAGATGGAGGGGGAGGCTGGACACAGGGACAATGGCTGCCATCAGTGCTGAGGCCAGAGTCTGAAAAGCTCGCTGTTGGGCTGCCTGACCAGAATGAATGCCCTCCAGGTATGCATTCGTCTATTGCAACTGCCTCTCTACACCCTGGATGGCATTCAGAATGGTAGACTGCCCAACAGTGAGGGATCTGAGGAGGTCAATGGCCTCTTCACTGACGGCAGCAGGGCTGGCAGGGGCTGAGGTGCCTGGGGCGAAGGAGATGCCCACCCTCCTGGGCACACGCTGAGGGGCTGCTGGGAGGGCGGTGCTGGTAGTGGGGGTGGCGGCTGTACCTGTAGATGCGGGGGGCACAGAGGGACCCACCACCGCAAGGGAGCTCCCATCAGAGGAAGAGTACGTGTTGCTGGTCTCTGCTCCTGTCCCCGCCGTGGAGCTCCCCTCGCCCTCCTTCTCACTGGTGAATTCGGAGTCTGTAGTCTCGCCCTCCAGGGCCATGTGGGATGCAGCTCCCTCCTCCTCCGGTGGCACTGCTCCTCCGCCTGATGATGCTAATGCACACAAGAACAGGGAGACCCCAAAAAGGGGGGGGGAGACAGAAGAAAGACATGTTCAGTGCATGCAATACCGCTACCGTTGGCGGACACTACAGACACAGCAGCCCTCTGCAACACGCCATGCACTTAGAGTTCCTTAATTAATCACAGGGCCATGGGGCACAAGGCCTGTGCCCGATTGCTGCACAAATGGAAGTCACAAGAGCCTGACTAGGTGTAGTTGGCTCTTAACACTGGTGGGGTGGGGTGCCACATGGCCTGCCTTACGAAGGGATCTTGCCTACAAAACTCGCCAAGGCCTAGGGGTACCAATAGCCCACCTCCCCCACCCAGACACTTCCAATGCGCGCTGATTCAGCTGAATGAGAGTGCACTCACCCCATTGTGGCTGCTGTGATGCTCTCAAGCGCCTATCCAACTCCAGGTACGCCACCACCAGGATCTGGAACATCAGGGGGGTCATGGTGCGATGGGCACCCCTCCCACGTTGGGATGCCATCCCCAGCTGGGCCTCTGCCGTCTTCTTGCTCCAGTGGCGAATGTCCTCTCATCTTTTCGGGCAGTGGTGCTCCGTCTGTGGTGGACCCCCCCAGGTCCGGACTTCCTTGGCGATGGCACGCAAAATATCCTTCTTCTGGTGGGCGCTGACCTACAGGAATAGTACAGGGGAAAAGGAGAAGATATAACCCTCCGGACCGTCACAGTCATTGGCCCGCATTCCTACCCTTGCCATGACGCACATACACTCACCGTTGTTTCATGCACGCCTCATTCTCCCCCCCATATCTTACATCCACACCACTCCACACAGGCACTGCCCATACAGCATGCTCACAGTGTACTTACCTGTTTGTCTGGAGGACCGTAGAGTAGCGTGTACTGGGGGAGGACCCCATCCACTAGTTTCTCCAACTCCTCCTTCCCAGACACATGAGCAATTGTCGCTTCCAGACTGAGGTCACAGCAGCACTTGCAGTGTAGGTCCTCTCCTGTCGAAGATCAGGTATCAAGTGAGTGAACAGATAGAAAATGGCAGTCACGTCCGTGGTGGTGCGTACCGTCACCACCAGCGTACATTGTCATTGGCTCCTGGGACCCATAGGGCCCACTGTTAACCAATGCAGGATTGCACCACTGTCTTCGACCGCCTACCGCGATGGTGTACAACGCCAGCGCTGTTACCTCATATCCCATTGTCCCACCTTACAGGTCAGGCAGCCGCCATTTCAGGGGCCCACATGGCATTATTTTTAAATGCGTTACACATATCTAGGCCTTGCATACACACTAAGACAGGCACATAGCGGATTGAAAAATGTGTGCAATAAAGTTGTGTTTTCGTACCTCAGTGTTGGCTGACCCTCTGCTCGCTGTTCTCCTCCATAGAGCACGTCCGCTGGGGCAGGTGAGGAGATGACGGCATTCTCCGGTGTACAGACTGTTGGTGGTCTTGTCGACAATGGAAGAGTGACATGTAATTGTCACCTACAGACTGGACCGTGCCACAATCCATGAACTGTGTGCCCAGTTGGAGCCAGACCTGATGTCAGCTATCTGCCATCCCACAGATATCCCCCCTCTAGTGCAGGTGCTGTCAGTACTCCATTTCCTGGCAAGTGGGTATTTTCAGACAACAGTGGCCATAGCATCAGGGATGTCCCAGCCTATGTTCTCCAACGTGTTGTCCAGAGTGCTGTCTGGCCTGCTGAAACACATGCGCAGCTACATCGTGTTTCCTCAGGTGGAGGATTTGCCTACAGTGAAAGGTGACTTCTATGCTTTGGGACATATCCCCAACATCATAGGTGCCATTGATGGGACACATGTGGCCTTGGTCCCCCACTGCAGGAGTGAACAGGTGTACAGAAACCGGAAGAGTTACCATTCTATGAATGTGCAGATGGTGTGTTTGGCCGACCAGTCCATCTCCCATGTGAATGCCAAGTTTCCTGGCTCAGTGCATGACGCTTACATTCTGAGGAATAGCAGCATCCCTTATGTGATGGGGCAACTCCAGAGGCACCGTGTGTGGATATTAGGTGAGGACATGGACCCTATACAGTGTGAATAGTTGTCTGGGTCTGGGGTTGCCCCTAAGGGTTAGTGTGTGTCCCTCGACATTTGCAGGTGACTCTGGCTACCCCAACCTGTCATGGCTACTGACCCCAGTGAGGAATCCTAGGACAATGGCAGAGGAACGCTACAATGAGGCACATGGACAAACTAGGAGGGTTATCGAGAGGACCTTCGGCCTCCTGAGGGCCAGGTTCACGTGCCTCCATATGACGGGCGGTTCCCTATTCTACTCACCAAAGAAGGTGTGCCAGATCATCGTGGCCTGCTGTACGATGCACAACGTGGCTTTGCGACGACAGGTGCCTTTTCTGCAGGAGGATGGTCCTGAAGGAGGTGTTGTGGCAGCTGTGTAGGCTGTGGACAGTGAAGAAGAGGAAGCAGAAGAAGAGGATATCGACAACAGAAACACCGTGATTCATCAATACTTCCAGTGAGACACAGGTAAGAAGACATCACTGCCTGCTACATCTGATACACTTGTTCTACCTCTCATCTGTCTGTCACTTTCACCCAGTGTATGGACCCTGATTTGTCACTTTCCCTTTCAATTTCACAGATGTGGGTCCCACTGTGTGACCTCTGCTATGTTTCCTCATGGACTTGACCTGTGTGACATAGGTATGTTGACAATACAATGGATATTGCTATTTTCCTCAGTTGTTGGAAATACACATTTGTGAAAGCACAGACTGACTCCAGATAGTTTTGTGATTTAAGGGTGTTTATTTAAGTATTAAATAGTGGAGGGGGTTGTAAAATGGTCAGGGGTGATGGTGGAGGAATGTCCATGGCAGAGTCCAGTCTATTTGTTTCACAGGTGCATTGTCCAAAGGGGCATAGGAAGTGGAGCTGGGGCAGTTGATGGATGGACAGGGTGACAAAGTGGGACAGAAGGATGACAATTAGGGTTGTCTCATTTCTTGGCGGGGTCTTGGCATTGCTCTCAGTCTTTGTCCTGTATCTCAGGGACCGCTTGCGGGGTGGTTCTACATCTGCAGGGGGTGGGGTGCTGGTGTCGTGGTCCTGTGGTGGTGCCTCCTGTCCACTAGCGCCGGCGGAGGTGGTGGGCAGTTCATCATCCAGGCTAGTGTCAGGGGTCCCTTGTTGTGCCACAGTGTCCCTCCTGGTGTTCACGAGTTCCTTCAGCACCCCTACAATGGTGCCCAGGGTGGTATTGATGGACTTGAGTTCCTCCCTGAACCCCAAATACTGTTCCTGCTGCAGCCGCTGGGTCTCCTGAAACTTGGCCAGTACCGTTGCCTCCTGGGAATGATGGTAGGCTCCCATGATGTTGGTGAGCGCCTCGTGGAGAGTGGGTTCCCTGGGCCTGTCCTCACCCTGTCGCACAGCAGCCCTCCTAGTTCCCCTGTGTTCCTGGACCTCTGTCCCCTGAACCGTGTGCCCACTGCCACTGCCCCCAGGTCCCTGCTGCTCTTGGGTTGGTGGGTTAGCCTGGGTTCCCTGTAGTGGTGGACACACTGCTGCTTGACATGTCCTGGGGACAGAGGTATGGGCCCGCTGGGTGGGTGCTGTGCTGGTGTTTCCAGAGGGGGAGGCTCTGTTGTGGCTTGTCCCAGTGTGAGGGGAACCGACTGTCCCGAGGTCCAAGATGGGCCGGGCAGGTCATCTAGATCCAGTTGGACAGAGCTGCTGTCATCACTGTGGGGGGAGTGGACATGTCTGGAACCTCCTGTCCAGAGACGTTGGGTAGGGGTCCTGCAGGGCATAGTTTTAGTATCTGTGTGTGCCATGGTGTGCAATGGGTGGGTGACCCTGTACCCCAGTGCTTGCATTCCTGTGTAGGACCTTGTGTGCTAATTATTTAGGGGTGTGTGTGGGTATGTGCAGTGGACATGCATTGGTGATGGGTGTCCATGCTTTGTTGTTGCATGTAGGGCTTGGTGTTGGGATGTGTGGTTTGTGATAGTGGGACATATGTGAGGAGTTGGAGTGATGGGGGTGAGGGTGAGGGTAGGGGTATGTGTTAGCAAGCAGGTAGGGTGAGGGATGTAATAGTTAAGATTTGACTTACCAGAGTCCATTCCTCCAGCTACTCCTGCGAGGCCATCAGGATGCAGTATAGCCAAGACCTGCTCCTCCCATGTTGTTAGTTGTGGGGGAGGAGGTGGGGGTCCGCCGCCAGTCCCCTGAACCGCGATGTGGTGTCTAGAGACAACGGAACGCACCTTCCCCCGTAGGTCGTTCCACCTCTTCCTGATGTCATCCCGTGTTCTTGGGTGCTGTCCCACTGCGTTGACCCTGTCCACGATTCTGCCCCACAGCTCCATCTTCCTTTCAATGGTGGTGTGCTGCACCTGTGATCCAAATAGCTGTGGCTCTACCCGAATGAATTCCTTCACCATGACCCTGAGCTCCTCCTCAGAAAACCTGGGGTGTCTTTGCGGTGCCATGGGGTGGTGTAGGTGATGTGTGAGGTGGTGTGTGTTGTGATGTGTGGGGTGATGTTTAGGGGGTGTGGTGTTTTGTGCGTGGATGTGTATGTGTGATGGTGTTGTGTGTCTCTGTATGGTGGTGTTGTCTTTGCTGTGCTGTATCTCTGGCCTTCGTCAATATTTTAGGTAGTAAGGGTTTGTGGGTGATGTGGGCGGTTGTTTTATACTGGTGTGGGTGTGTGGGAGGGGTGTGTTTATGTGTATCAGGTGTGTGTATTTGGATTGTCCAATGTGGTTGTGTTTTGTAAGAGTGTGTGTATTTTGAGCGCGGCGGTGTGTACCGTCAATGGTTTACTGCGTTGATTCATGGGTCGTGATAGTGTGTGCGTATTCCTGCTGGCGTGACGGTGGAGGTTTAGTTATCACCAGTTTATCACTGACCTTTGGTGTAGCAGACTTCTGTGGGTGTCTAAATTTTGGCGGATTCCGAGCTGTGGGTCGTAATAGCTGTGGCGGAATTCCGCAGCCGCGGCGATGTGTTGGCGGTCTTCTGCACGGCGGTAAGCGGGATTTACTGCCAATGTTGTAATGAGGGCCTTAGTCTATTTGGTCCTGAGACTTCAGGGAACAGGAGGCAAGCTCTATCCATGCCGTTGGAGAGCTCTTCTTCACCACAGCCAGAGAGCAGCAAAGCAGCAGGGCAACAGCAAGGCAGCAGTCCTTCACAGAAAGCAGACAGGTGAGTCCTTTGAGCAGCCAGGCAGGTCTTCTTGGCAGGATGCAGGTTCTGGTTCAGGTTGTCTTCTCCAGGAAGTGTCTGAGTTGGTAGGGGCAGAGACCCTGTTTAAATACCCAAATGTGCCTTTGAAGTGAGGGAGACTTCAAAGAGTGGCTTAGAAGTGCATAAGGTCCCCTTTCAGTTCAATCCTGTCTGCCAGGGTCACAGTAGTGGGTGTGGCAGTCCTCTGTGTGAGGGCAGGCTACTGTCCTTTGACATGCAAGTGTCAGGCCCTCCACCCTCCCAGCCCAAGAAGACCCATTCAAAATGCAGATGTATGCAAGTGAGGCTGAGTATCCTGTGTTTGGGGTGTGTCTGAGTGAATGCACAAGGGAGCTGTCAACTAAACCCAGCCAGACGTGGATTGTCAGGACACAGAAGGATTTAAGTGCAGAGAAATGCTCACTTTCTAAAAGTGGCATTTCTAAAATAGTAATATTGAATCCAACTTCACCAGTCAGCAGGATTTTGTATCACCATTCTGGCCATACTAAATATCACCTTCGTACTCCTTTCAGATCAGCAGCTACCACTCAAACAATGTATAAGGCAGGCCAATGTTAGCCTATGAAGGGAGCAGGCCTCACAGCAGTGTAAAAACAAATTTAGGAGTTTTACACTACCAGGACATGTAAACTACACAGACGCATGTACTGCCTTTTGCCTACACATCACCCTGCCCTAGGGGTTACCTAGGGCATGCCTTAGGGGGGACATATATGTAGAAAAGGGGGGGTCTTAGGCTTGGAAAGTACTTTTAAACGCCAAGTTGAATTGGCAGTGAATTTGCACACACAGGCCCTGCAATAGCAGGCCTGAGACAAGGTTAAGGGGATACTTAAGTGGGTGGCACAAACAGTGCTGTAGGCCCACTAGTAGTATTTAATCTACAGGCCCTGGGCACATATAGTACACTCTACCGGGGACTTATAAGTAAATTAAATAGTCCAATTGGGTATGATCCAATGTTACCATGTTTAAAGGGAGAGAGCATATGCAGTTTAGCACTGGTTAGCAGTGGTAAAGTGTGCAGGGTCTTAAAACCAGCAAAACAGTAACTAAAATGTGGAGGGAGGCAGGCAAAAAAGTTAGGGGTGACCACCCTAAGGCTGTCAGGTCTAACAGTTGTTTATAGTCCTGCAAGTGGTGGAGGTTATACTACATCTGCCCTTAACAGGTAAACACATGAGGTGGTCCTGGTTGGTATTCTTAGACATTTTCTAATACACTTTGTATTCACATCCTAGTTTCATTGGTGAAATGTCAGTTCAAAAAAATACCTCTTGTTCTTTTTCAAGTAACTACAGATTTGAAACATTTCCTTAACATAATGTAGCAAAACATGTAGAATAAAAAATAGGTAGAGTATTTGTTGATCACTGTAGGAGAAACATGGGACCCCCAAAATAGATAATGGTTTCTACAAAGGGTCATTGCAATCATTTAATGCACTCTGCAGAGATTTCCATAAACCACCTTCTCATTGATGGTAAAACAAACAATACACATGGTGTACACGAGGCAGAATAGGTCCAGGCCTTTGATATGCCCCGGATTCTCAGATCCTATCCTATTTCCAAAAATGGGGAGCAAGTACAGGGTGTTTCCAGGAACATACCTACAGTTAAACTGGCTATTCTACTTGACCTGTCACATGTAGATGGTGCTTCCTCCCATTTGAAAAGTTTCACTGTTATTCACGAATCCAATTAAGCAAAAACTAAAGTGAGTGATGTGATAGAGCAAGGTTTCTTGAATCTCAACCTCGTAGTAAAATCATCAAAAATAATTCCCCATTGTTCATATGGACCTTTGATTGTCATAAGAAAGGAGCTAACATCTGCAATACATTTCAAGTACAGTGAAACCAATGCAGCTTCACAAGGCCAACTGATAGGATGGTGTCCAAACCTGCAATGTTTTAATAACAATTTAGTTCAGGTTTCAAGTAAAATCAATCAGCAGAATTGAAGAAGATATGTTGTAAAAGAATAAATATTAAAATAATCATGCAATCTGAGTTTGAATTTTAGAAGGAAAAAGATGCAAAATAGATTCACATACAGTAAGCAAAATATTAACCAAACATGTTCCTTAACCCCTTGACAACCAGGACGTAATGGTTCCGTCCTTGGCTGTGGTGCTGAGGCGCCAAGGACGTAACCGTTACTTCCTGGTACCGGCTCATGGGGGGAGCGCTAGCGCTTCCCCCATGAGCCTCGCCTCAGCGCCCCCACTACACGGATGGAAGGGAAATCGCTTCCCCTTCCACCCCAACTCCCCCTAACCCCCCCCGGGGCATCTGATGACGTCAGCGTGCAATGGGCTTCCATCGCAGATTGGAAGAGAAATGCTTTTGCATTTCTCCTCCGATCACTGGAGGGACCGAGAAGGGCATAAAAGGAGAGGAGAGGTCTTTCCTTTCCTTTCATGTCTCTCTCAGCATTTCTGCTGCGATCAGGCAGCCGAAATGCCCACTAGACACCAGGGAATTTCTTTTTTTTGTAATTGTCATGATGGGAGCGGCCCCTTGGGCAATGGCCGCTCCCCAAGAGGCCAAATAATTTTTAGCCCATTTCTGCCCCCCCAGGGGCAGATTGGCCTAATATAATTAGGCTGATCTAATGTAATTAGGCCGATCTGCCCCCGGGGGGGCAGAAACAACCTAAACACCAGGGATACATTTTTTTCTTTGTTTTTATTTTTTATTTGTGGGGAGCAAAATTAACTTTAGGCCATTTGGCAGATCGGCCTATTTTTATTAGGCCAATCTGCCCACGGGGGCAGAAACCCCTAGAAACCAGGGATATAGTTTTGTTTATGTTTACTTTCGTTTTTTATATATGGGGGGCGACCCCTTAGGCAAGGGTCACTCCCCTGGGGGGCAAATTGTATTTAGACCATTTCTGCCCCCCTTGGTGGCAGATCGGCCTATTTTTGTTAGGACAATCTGTCCCTAAGGGGGACCGAAACCACTAGACACCAGCGTTTTTTATTTTTTTGTGACAATTTCACGCAAGTGGAGCGACCCCTTAGGCAAGGCAAGGGTCGCTCCCCTGGGGGGAAAATTTATTTTAAGCCATTTCTGCTCCCCTTGGGGGCAGATCAGCCTATTTCTATGAGGCCGATCTGTCCTCGGGGGGGCAGAAACCACTTAGACACCAGGGATTGGTCTGTGTGTATGTGTATGTTTTGTTTGGGAGGGGCAGCCCCTTGGGCAAGGGTCTCTCCCCATGGGGGCACATTACTGTTGGCCATATCTTTCTCCCCTTGGGGGCAGATCAGCCTATTTTTGGAAGGCCGAGCCCACCAGAGACCAGGGAAGATTTTATTTTCAAAATAAGAGGGTGGGGGTATGGCCATAACCCCACCCCAAATAAATTGGGCCAATGTTGTTCTTCCCACCAGTGGACAGATGGGGAAATTATCTCACAATCCACACCCTGGGGGAGGGGCAAAAAGTCTATTAGATGCCAGGAAACTAAAAATAAAACTGTTGGAAAATGGGCTATTGGCAAGGGAAGGTAAGTACCTACACTTAGCAATAGGCCACTAACCTCCACTTAGGTCCAGTCAGGTCTCAGTAAATTAAATCTAGCTCAACCCTTGGTAGCTTGGCAACGAGTGACAAGGCTTAATTTAGGAGACCTAGTGTAAAGCATTCAAATATCACAAAACAGTAATTAAATAAACCACAGGAAACAGTTTAAAAATCAATTTATAACACTAGATTATATTTGTATCTTTAAAATGACACCAAAACGAATAAAATTGGATAAGGGGAACCGGAGATATGAATTTTTAAAGAATTAATGCTTTCTAGTGCATAGAAGCAACTAGCGCTCAAGGGGTTAAAAAAGGTCACACTGGAAAGGAATAAAATCCATAGTTCAGGCCACCCACGAGGTAACACTGTCCCACTTACTTTCAGAAGTGTTGATTCAGGAAAGTGGTCCACAGCACCAGCCAAGGGTTCAGAGGCTCTGGTGTGCCTCTTGGGGTCTGGGACTACAATTCCCACTTTGCACCTCTTCAACTTATGGAGTTGCTCCAAACGTCTCCAAACTTCTGGATCTTCTTCCATTTTGTGTCCTTGAAGTGTCCACAACTTGATCCAAGGTTCCAGAAGCTCTGAGTTGCTCCATGGGAGTTGGGACTACAATTCCCAGAATGCACCTGGTCAGAATCCTCAAATGGCCACTGGAAGCTGGTCAGCTGGGCTCTGCTTGCAGGACTTGATGCAGGGAACTCTGGGCAGCTCCTTTGTACCTGTAGCAAATAGGGAGTCCCTTCTTGAAGCAGTAGAAGACAGGTAACGTCCTTTTAGTGGTGAAGCTTAAGTGTGCAGCTGGTGCAGTCCTCTAGAGTGCAGTGTCCATCTGCAGGTCAGGGGTCCAGCAGGGCAGTCCTTCTTCTCCTGTAGTTCTTCCTTATTGGAATCTGATAGGGATCTGAGGTGTGGGTGCAGGTCTGCCAGTTTTATCCTTGCTCCTAGGTGAAAAAACGGGGGGGTTCTGGTTCTCCAATCAGGGGCAGGGTCCTTACCCCTGTGATGACCACTGGGAAGTGTGGCAAAAATCAATCCCAGGGAGCAACATTCCTCAAAAATCCACTGGTGTGGCTAAAAATCCTAAACACACCCCTCTCCTGCCCTCTCCTAATCTACTCAAGGGGGAACCTAATTGTCTGGGTTTGCAGGATGTGGGGGTGTTGCTGGGTTGCTCCAAATGTCCCTCTCTGCCTTTGAAGACCAGTTTGGCAGCCCTCCCCCTTCTTGCCTCACCATCCGCTGAGGGGAGATCTCCTCCCACAGACACATCTCTTTGTGTGAAGCCAGGCCACTTCACACCTCATCAAGGCAGCCTGGCCAGGCGGCCAGAGGCTGGTCAATCAGAGCACAGCAGCAAAAACACTGCAGAGCTGAAGTGTGCAACTTTTCAGGTAAAGTTTAAAACTCTTTACCTGAACAAGTTATATTAAATCCAACAACTGGAAGTTGTGGGATTTATTATAACAATTAATTTGATACCAAACTTCTGGTATCTGTTACTTAAGGGGACTTTTAAAATTAAAATAAAGTCTCCCCATCCTAGCCCATGGAGATCATTCACTACAATGAGGGAAAAATGAATTTGGCTGTTTTTACCTCACCAGGGCTTATAAAACTATTTTATAAGGTCCCTGCTTATAGTTACATGGCACCCAGCCCTAGGGGCACATAGGGCACACCTTAGGGGTGACTTATATGTACAAATAAGGTAGTTTAAGACTTTGGAACTACTTTTAATTCCAAAGTCGAATTTGCATATAACTTTAATTTAAAAACAGCCAGCAAGACAGGCCTGCCTTTAAAATCACACTGAGCACCACAGCAGTGCACCTATGGGTGCACTACCTATGCTGGGGTCCCTAAACCTACATGCCCTAACATATACTAGGGACTTATAGGTAAGTTGACTTAGCCAATTATAATTAGCCTAATTTGCATACTGATTTTACATAGAGCACAGTCCCTTGGACCTGTTAGCAGTACTCAGGGCACCATCAGAGTCAGGAAAACACCACCAAAAAGTGGAAAATGGGGGCAAAAAGTTAGGGGGCCTCTGCAATCGGACCTGTTCTCTCACAAAAACACAAAATAGTGGGGTGGTGGCTACCAACCAGTATGGGCCTGGTTATGCCCCCACCCCAACTGAAGCTCGCCCGCTGTACACTAAAACATCTTATCCCACGGCAAGCAAGAGGACATTTGATTATTTTGGGTTTTGGCTTTGCATTTGGGCCATGAGAGCTTGGCTAACTCTCAAAATCATCCCACTTGGAATGGGGAGGGCTGGACTTTTTGGACTTTGGGATGCTGCCATGTAGAAAACTCCACAAGACCTAGACACATCTGAAAACTAAACATCTGGGTGAGTCCAGGGTGGAGTGCTTCACATGCACCCCAGCACCATTTTCTTACCCACAATGCCCTGCAAACCTCCAACTTTGCTGAAATCACACATTTTCCCACATTTTTGTGATGAACCTTCCGGAATCTAAAGGAATCCACAAAATTCCTACCACCCAGCATTGTCTCATCTATACTGATACAAAATTCTGCTGCACTTGTCAGCCTAAAAATGTTTTTTTTCAAACTGCCCTTTTGGACCCGCTTTGGTTCCCTGTCAATTTCAACATGTTTTTGGCTCTTCCCTGTCACAGTCACTTGGCCCACCTACACAACTGAGGTATCATTTTTACCGTAAGACTTACGGGAACGTTGGGTGGTAGGAAATGTATCGCGGTGCAGTGATCTCACACAGAAATGTGGGAAAATTTGATTTTTTAGCTAAATTTATGGGTTTGCTGAGGATTCTGGGTAAGAAAACATTGAGGGATACACTCAAGTTACACCTCCCTGGACTCCCTCAGGCGTCTAGTTTTCAGAAATGTCTGGGTTTGGTAGGTTTCCCTAGATGGCTGTTGAGCCAGGATCAAAAACGCAGGAGCCCCCCGCAAAAACAAGTAGTTTTGTATTTGATAATTTTGATGTGTCCAGATAGTGCTTTGGGGCATTTTCTTTCGTGAGCAAGAGGCCTACCCACACAAGTGCGGTACCATTCTTATCAGAAGACTTGGGGGAACGCTGGGTGGAAGGACATTTGTGGCTTCTCTCAGATTCCAGAACTTGCTGTCACTTAAATTAAAGGAAAAAGTGGTTTTTTGCCCACATTTTTAGGTTTGCAAAAGATTCTGGGTAACAGAACCTGGTGAGAGCCCCACAAGTCACCCCATATTGGATT
This sequence comes from Pleurodeles waltl, assembly GCF_031143425.1. NCBI lineage: Eukaryota > Metazoa > Chordata > Amphibia > Caudata > Salamandridae > Pleurodeles > Pleurodeles waltl. The sequence continues at coordinate 1,373,984,116 of NC_090447.1, read as the reverse complement.
CTCCTGGGGGTCTAGTTTTCCAAAATGTGCAGGTGTGGTAGGTTTCCCTAGGTGCCGGCTGAGCTAAAGGCCAAAATCTACAGCTAGGCACTTTGCAAAAAACACATCAGATTTCAATGTAAAATTATGATTTGTCCATGTTGCATTTCCTGTTGCGATCATTAGGCCTACCCACCCAAGTGAGGTACCATTTTTATTGAGAGACTTTGGGAAACACAGAAGAGCAAAACACATGTTATTACCCCTTGTCTTTCTCTACATTTTTCCTTACAAATGTAAGACAGTGTGTAAATAAGAAGTCAATTTGAGAAATACCCTGTAATTCACATGCTAGTATGGGCACCCCAGAATTCAGAGATGTGCAAATAACCACTGCTTCTCAAAACCTTATCTTGTGCCTATTTTGAAAATACAAAGGTTTTCTTGATACCTATTTTTCACTCTTTATATTTCAGTAAAATGAATTGCGGTATAACCGGTATAGAATGAAAACCCACTGCAAGGTGCAGCTCATTTATTGGCTCCGGGTACCTAGGGTTCTTGATGATCCTACAAGCCCTATATATCCCCACAACCAGAAAAGTCCAGCAAACATAACAGTATAATGCTTTCAAAAATCTGACACAGCAGGAAAAAGTTACAGAGTAAAACATGGAGAAAAATGGCTGCTTTTTTCACCACAATTTCATTTTTTTATTTTATTTCAGCTGTTATTTTCTGTAGGAAAACCTTATAGGGTCTACAAAAATTACCCCATGCTAAATTCAGAATTTTGTCTACTTTTCAGAAATGTTTAGCTTTCTGGGATCCAGCATTGTTTTTTTCTCCCATTTCTGTCACTAACTAGAAGGAGGCTGAAAATAATAAAAATGGGGTATGTCCCAGTAAAATGCCAAAATTGTGTTGAAAAATGTGTGTTTCTGATTCAAGTCTGCCTGTTCCTGAAAGCTGGGAAGATGGTGATTTTAGAACCACAAACCCTTTGTTGATGCCATTTTCATTGAAAAAATCACAAGCCTTCTTCTGCAGCCCTTTTTTCTTTAAAAATAACAATAAAAAAAATTCTCGTTATTTTGGCTAATTTCTTGGTCTCCTTCAGGGTAACCCACAAAGCTTGGGTACATCTAGGATCCCTAGGATGTTGGAAAACATAGATGCATATTTGGCGTGGGTAGCTTATGTGGACAAAACGTGCCCCAAGCAGCCAAAAAAAAAGCTTGGCACCTGAGGGGGAAAAGGCCTGGCAGCGAAGGGGTTAAAAGAACTTCCCTATTTTAAATAAAGCATCAAAAGTGGCGAGGGGTAATTCTATGAGGGAGGTGTCAGCATTAGATGAACCAAGTTTAAGGTTCACAGGAAAAAGTATGAGTGCTCAAGCATGACACTGAACATGAGTAGGGAAAATCAGCAGAGTCGAGAAGTCTTCTCTCAGTTAAGTCAGAATACGGTCTTGTCTGCTATTTGAAAGAACACACAATTAAGGCATTGAGGACAATTCTAGAGAACTGTGGTCTCTGGAAACAGCTAGACTCCCTAGTTTCCCAACTATCAACAAAGGAGCAAATATCTGGGCGACCTTGGATGTAAAATCAGTCCGGTCTGCCTGGTACAGAAGGATCTCTCCCACCGTCTCAATCTCCATATCTGAGGCCACCTTCGAATTAAGGTTTTGTTGCCTACCAGTCTAATACAATAAACAATTTGCTTATTCTATCTTAACGAGGCACATGATAAGACACCTGGAGAAGGGGGAAAAAACAAGACACTTGCAAGGCATTAAGATAATTAAATTTATGTTATTGGAGACATGTTCTTCTACCCTATCATTAAAATGGATTCCAAGCAAGTGCAGATTATATGACCCAACATATTGTGATTTCATTTTGAATATAAAAAATATGTAGCTACTTTGTCAATTAATTATTACAATGGACACTAATGTATATCATTACTGTACCGTACATGTATATAATGGACAAATGCACAAAAAGAATGCTGGATCATATAGACTGCTTCTCTGTCCATAGTGAAGATGTACAGTCCCTTTGTTAATTAATTAATGCAGTGCACACAAACTTGTATCATTATCATGTAACACATGTATATAATGCACAGGTACATAAGGCACTAAAGGCCAGCTTTACGAACCTCAGTGTTTGACACTCAGAATTTGCATTTTTTTGTGACTTGTGTCTGAGACACTGTTTGCGGTTCCCAAATGTGTCGCAAGGAACCTGCCTCATTAATATTCATGAGGCAGAATGCAATTTGCAACCCATTGGGAATGGCCTGCAGTCACAGGAATAGTGGCCTGCTGGGGTCAGCAGACCACCATGTCTGTGTCTGCTTTTTAAATAAAGCAGTTTTTTTTTAAATGCAGCTGGTTTTCCTTAAAGGAAAATGGGAAGCATTGTGAAAATAAAAATGAAAACTTTTCCTTTCATTTTTTTAGAGTGGGCAGTGCTCCATGGGACCACTGCTTATTCTGAAAAAATTTTGGTGCCGCCATTCACAAAGGGGAAGTGGTCCCTTCTGGGCCCAGTCCCATTTGCAAATGGGTCATGGCCTACTTTAAGGAGTCAGGAAAGTATGAATGTTTTGTGACCGCATTTCTAGTCACAAAACATTCATACACACCAGTGCAATTTGCTATTAGAAAGGGATTCCCTTTACACGCCCCTTCCTAATAGAGACTCACAAACGCTATTTTGCGAGTCAGTAATAACTTTCAACTTGCAAAATTGGCTCGATACAAGTGGAATGCATTTTATCGGTCACAAACGGCCCGATGGAGCCATTTGCGACCAGGTAAATATGAGTACATCTGGCCCTAAAATAATGCTGGACCAGATAGATTGCTTCTCTGTCTGTGGCAAAGATGTACATTCTCTGACACTGATCCTCTCCATTGGATTCCCAATGGTTTGCGGATCTTATCAGGTTGGCCTCATGTGAGCCATCATATACAGGTTAAATAACCAGGTCCCCTTGTTCAGCCATGTATTGGACCCAGGTTTAGTGCCGTATGTTACTTGATGGCTTTGTTCTATTGACCTTGACTCTCTTCTCTCTTCCCATTTTTTACTTCATCCATTCTCAACTCCTTATCTCCGGACCTGACACGTTTCCCCCTACATGTCACCATCAGGAACCTAAATAAATCATGCAACTCCTTCCTTTCCTACATATATCTATCTTCCATCTTGCAAAACTTCTTTCCCTACATCACTCTTCTGACTTGCAGCACTCGAACGTCCCTCGATAGTTGGTACATGAGTCAAGAACACGATTTTCACATGTGACTTGAGAGATGTGAAAAACAAGATACTCTGCAACTGTCTCATTGAATGTTTCAGTGTTGTTACACTGCATTCTGTAGCGAGGCCCTTTTTATTATGAGCTTGTCTTAGCATACTTTGGCCCTTATTTATACTTTTTGGTGCAAAACTGCACTAACTCAGCTTTGCACCAAAATGGTTTGCACCAGCTTGCACCATTTTTTAGCACCAGCTGGGCATCATTTTTATGGAATGTTTCAAGCCGGTGCAAAGGGTAGGCTAGCGTAAAAATAATGACGTTAGCAGGGTGGGGCTGGCGGTATGGAAGGGGGTATTGCACCAAAAAATGACGATAGGCAGGTTAGAGTCAAAATAAATGACTCTAACCAGATTAGCATCATTTTTCACACTAAGGGGCATATTTATACTCTGTTTGCACCGAATTAGCTTCATTTTTTTTCACTCTAATTTGGTGCTAAACTAACTCCATATTTATACTTTGGTGCTATACCCGTCTAGAGCCAAATTTATGGAGTTAAAGACATTTTTGGAAGTGGAAACCTACCTTGCCTTAATGAGATTCAAGGTAGACGTTCCCGTGCAATAAATTACTCTATGGCCTTAACGCCATATTTATACTCCGTTGCAAAAATGGTGCACGGGAGGGAGGAGGGGTCAAAAAATGAGGCAAAGCTTGTTTTATCCCGTTTTTTAACTCCCTGGTCTGGGCAGGCGTTAGGGGACCTGTGGACCTATTGTGCCCTCCCTAGGCCCCAGGGGCACCCCCACCCACACCAGAGGAACTGCGGAGGATGGGGGACCCCATCCCAGGTAAGTAGAGATAAGTACAGGTAAGTATGGCATTTTATTTTTTAAAGTGCCATAGGGGGCCCTGAAATGGGCCCCCATACATGGCACAGGGTGCAATGGCCATGCCCAGGAGACCCTTGTCCCCTGTGCTGGCCATTGGGGTGGTGGGCATGACTCCTGCCTTCTCTAAGGCAGGAGTCATGTGGCATGGTAGGTTTAGCACCATAAAATGACACTAATCTGGTTAGAGTCATTTTTTTTTTACTCTAACCTGCCTAAAGTCATTTTTTGGTGCTAAACCCCCTTCTTCTATATCGCCAGCCCCACCCGACTAAAGTCATTTTATTTACTCTAGCCTACCCTTTGCACCGACTTGCACCATTCCATAAATATGGTGCCCGGCTGGTGCACAGAAATGGTGCAAGCCGGTGCTAAACGTTTTGGTGCAAAACTGAGTTAGTGCAGTTTTGCACCAAAAAGTATAAATAAGGGCCAATATTTTGTAAGTTTGCGCCACTTTTGCATCAAAAAATAACATTCACGCAGGGCAAAAAAAGTATAAATCAGGGCCTTGGTGCTAGACGGTCTAGCACCAAATTATGGCGTTAAGGCCATAGAGTCATTTTTTGCACGGGAACTCATACCTTGCATCTCATTAAGGCAAGGTAGGTCTCCACTTCCAAAAAATGACTTTAACTCCATAAATTTGGTGCTAGACGGGTCTAGCACCAAAGTATAAATATGGAGTTAGTTTTGCGCTGAAATAGAGCAAAGAAAATGACGCTAATTTGGTGCAAACAGAGTACAAATATGCCCCAGAGTGTAAATATGCCCCTCAATATGGCGTTAAGGCCAAAGAGTCATTTTTTGCATGGGAACGCACACCTTGCATCTCATTAAGGCAAGGTAGGTCTCCACTTCCAAAAAAATGACTTTAACTCCATAATTTGGCGCTAGACGGGTCTAGCACCAAAGTATAAATATGGAGTTAGTTTTGCACCGTATTAGAGTAAAACAAAATGATGCTAATTTGGTGCAAACAGAGTATAAACATGCCCCTTAGGCCCATATTTATACTTTTTGACGCAAACCAGAGCCAGCGCAAGTTTGCGTAAAAAAGTTTACCGCCGGCTAACGCCATTCCAACGCACCAGCCGGGTGCCTTATTTATGGAATGATGTTAGCCGCGCTGCGGCATGGTTAGAGTCAAAATAAATGACTCTAACCGGGCAGCGCAGGCGTAGGGAAGAATGGGGGTTGTGCGTCAAAGAATGGTGCAAGTCAGGTTAGAGTCAAAATATTGGTTCTAACCTGACTTGCGCCATTTTTTGACACACAACCCCCATTGAAATGACTCCTGTCTTAGGAAAGACAGGAGTCATGCCCCCCTACCCAATGGCCATAGGCCACAGTGGCATGTAGGAGGGCTCAAGTTAGGCCCCCCATGCCACTTACAAAAAAATAAAAATATATATATATATATATATATATATACTTACCTCTACTTACCTGTACTTACCTGGGATGGGTCCCCCCATCCATGGGTGTCCTCCAGGTGTGGGCGAGGGTGGCAGGGGGTGTCCCTGGGTGTAGGGAAGGGCACCTGTGGATTGCTTCCATGGTCTCCCACCATGGAAATGAGCCCACAGGTCCCTTAAAGCCTGCCCTGACCCAGGCGTTAAAAAAACGGCTCAAATCAGGCTGGGTGCCATTTTTTAAGGCCCGCCCCCTCCTGTGTGTCAAAATGATGCGGGAGTAAAAATAAGGCGCACATACCTTAAAGTAATTTTTTGCACGGAAACGCTTACCTTGGATATCATTAGTGCAAGGTAGGTTTTCACATCCAAAAAATGTCGCAAACTCCACAACTCGTCCAGCGCCAAAGTATAACTATGGAGTTAAGTTTGCACCGAATTTCCGTAAAAAAAATTACGCAAATCCAGCACAGAGTATAAATATGCCTCTTAGTGTTAAAAGAATGCTTAGTAAGCATCCTGATGCTGAGTGGCATGCAGTGAGCAACTGGTGTTCCAAAAGGTGAGCTGCACGCACCCTGATGTACCTGTTGCTACTTTTTCCTTGTGGGTCAATTTCTGACACTTAATAAATCGTTAAAGGCTATTTCACCCGCCTACCCTGTTATATTGAAGACGTCTGCCATTATTCAAACAATAAAGAAAAGTCTCAAATAGTATGAACATTAATTTCAACATGACATTTATTCCATCATGTGGTTATACGATGATGTTTTGAATGGGTACATTTTTCAAGTATGTGAACTGGCATTAAATTGGTTAAACATCCTTTTGGTCACAATATAGATAGCAATGTAGATGGTGTTCTAATCTACAGACAACCATGGACTGAAGAAAATAGCGCTGAAAGCCAGTTGTAAACTTAAACAGCTTTGATTGATGTTATAGATAGATGTGGACTATCTATTGTGCATGACTGGTTTGGGAAACCTACATCTCACATTTGAGATTTAATATTTCAGAATGGAGGTCTAGTGCACTTTAGCTCCTGCTGGCTCAAAAGGCGATTTTCTACACTAAAGTCAAAGGTCGTAAGATTTCAAACCGAGTGCTGCTGGAGGAAACTGTAAATCCATTGTTCGGTTTCATTTTAACATCTAGTAAAGTAAAGCTGTGAAGGAAATTCTACAAAGAAAAAAAGGCTTTAAATTCTCCAACAAGTAGAGTAGGAACAAGGGGTTATTCGAATGTTCTCCAGTGCACTTTAACTATGCATATCCTGAAATATTATCAACTGTGACATCTATAGTGGGGCCTTTAACACGGGTAGATGGAACTCGCAGAGTATCACTCCATAGAATTCTGTGGAGTTACTTAAAAACTGTGAGAATCGGCTGAGGTCTGCGAGTGGCGGAGTTTGGCACAACATGCTGATTGCGCTGATTTTTAGTGCCAGGAGTTTGTTCCACACTGTACAATCAGTGCGAATGTCACCACACGGGGCGCCAGAGGGTGCTACTTCTTTTTTGCTGCTTGAGTAGATTTTCTTCTTGAACAGCAGCATTTTCAACGTGAGCTGCAGCTTTCTCAACGCGAGCAGTGGTTACCTGCGGTGACCGTCCAGTTTGATAAATCTCACCGGTAGGCAGTCTAGCACTCAATTTTCTCCTTCACACTCATAAACGTAATATTGGCGAGCCACTTGCAAGAAAAAACTCTGCCACATGGCAGTTGGCAGAGTTTTTCTGGAAACCCACGCTACAATTGGAGCACGGAGAGGGCAAAGCTCAGCAAACTCCACTGTGGGAGCGAGTTTACCCCTAGTCTTTAAATGGAAATAAAAGAAGGCTGTTGCGTGGATATATTATTTATTCGTCAGGCAAGTTGGACTTCTTTTGAATACAGGTTTCGAATCTTTGCATGGAAAGTGTTAATATTTACAATACAATGATATTGTGGTGGATCGGAACTCTTATTGGCACATAGGTGATAAGGGATTTTTAGCACATTAAAAGGGTTACAGAGAAGAATATTGATGGGAATAATGGAGCTTGTTTCACTTGACCAGTATTTTATTGACTGTGCTTTGAAATGGTTTAAAGCACTGGCAATGGCTCTAGGTAGCATTCAAATCAATAGTTTTTCATCTAATGTGCCACTCTAGACAGTGGCAATTATTCAAATCAGAGTAGACAAGGTTATGCCCAAACTTGGGGCTCTTGATCTCTAAGCCACAGGATCCGAACAATGATATGTTATGTTATGTTATTGCGTTTTATATAGTGCCAAAACTACCTGGAGGCTTCGTGGTGCTGAGAAGGACACTAGCCTCATAGCAAGCAGGTCAATACTGGATCACAAGGAATTAAAATTTAAAAAGCCAGGTTTCAATGGCTTTCCGAAATTCCAACTCCTGCCTAATCACCCGGATGTTGAGGGGAAGCGAGTTATACAGTTTGGCTCCCTGGTATTTCAGCGATCTACCACCCCATCTTGCTTTTTTTACTTTGGGGAGCGCCACTAAGGCTTTGGAGGAAGATCTTAGAGCTCTAGTAGGGGCATAAAATGAAGCTAGAGTTTTCAATTGATGTGGGCCCCTATTATGTAGGGCTCTGTGGAAAATGCTCAAAGATTTAAACTTAACTCTTTTCCCTACTGGCAGCCAATGCAGAGTGGTCAAAGCTTGCTTGGCCGATGTATGCTTTGGCATATTAAACAGTAACCAAGCAGCCGCATTTTGTTCTGTTTGCAATTTCTTGATCACATATTCTGGTGAGCCCAGAAAAAGACTATTACCATAGTCAAGCCTAGATAGGATAAGGGCCTGTACCGTAAGTCTTCTGGCCAGGGGAGGAAGCAAGCCCATAACCTTTCGGAGTAACCTTATTAATCCAAAACAGGAGGCGGAGAGCATCCTAGCTTGGTACTCCAGTGTTAGATTGGAATTTAACCAAATTCCTAGGGCTTTAATATGATCTTTCGGAGGGGGTAAATGTTCCAACTGGATAGCCGGCAAGATATTATTCACTGGGTTGGAAAGCTTTCCCAGGAACATTATATCTGTCTTTTCTTCGTTGAGTTGAAGCCTGCTATCCGTCATCCAACTCAAGACAGCTTGCATGCAGGCTGGCAAAGCCGAATTATCTGCAACCTTCATCAGGGGAAAAGACACCACCAACTCCGTGTCATCGGCATAGGATATCAGGGACAGTCCAAAAGGTTCCACTAAATCTGCTAGAGGGGCCATGTAAATATTAAAAGGGTAGGACTCAAGGATGAGCCCTGGGGTACCCCACAATGTGATCGAAACTGTTCCGACTAAAAGGAGCGATCTAAAACCTGGAAGGATCTATTTTGAAGAAAAGACCTCATCCATTTAAGTGCCTGGCCTTTAATTCCAGCTTTTTCCATTCTTTGGATCAGGAGGCCATGGTTAACCGTATCAAATGCGGCACTTAGATCCAGCATTATGATAGCTGTTGCCAGTCCCTCATCCATCTGTTTTCTGGCCTCTTCTGTAACAGCTATCATAGCTGATTCTGTGCTATGGGCCAGTCTAAGGCCCATTTGCGTGGGATGCAGGATGTTATGATCTTCAAGAAAGCTGGAGATTTGAGTATTAACATGTTTGTCAATTATTTTTGCCATAGCTGGAAGAAGTGATATCGGCCTATAGTTCTTGAATTCTGCCCCATCTAGGTCAGATTTTTTTAGCAGGGGTTTAACCACTGCATTCTTCCATTGTTCGGGAACATTGCCACTTTGTAAGGAGCCGTTCAAAAGATCCGTTATAACAGATGTTGTGGCAGGTGCTCCAAGAGTTAATATGTGAGGTGGAGCAGGATCTAGAGGTGAACCCCATTTCAGTTTGCCAAGAAGCAAGACAGTACTTTCCTCCAAGATAGGTGAAAAACACTGTAAAATGGCTGAACTATTGTTACCATCACTGGTCTGCTAAAAAATTGTCTCCTCTTCCCCTGGGAAGTTCTTATAGATATCCTCAATCTTCTGTAGGAAGAATGTGGCCAGGTTGTTACTATGTTCCTCTGATGCTTCCGTTGCTTCGGGGCAAGTAGGAGAGTAAAACATCTCCTTCAGCACCCGAAAGATTTCTTTGGGGGATCCCATTGCCTGTTCGATCTTATCCCCACAGTAAGCAGCTTGAGCTAGCCTTATATCTCCATGGTAATGCCTGATTGCTTGTCTGTACTCTTCCCTATCTTCCTGTTTTAAGGATTTCCTACATTTCTTCTCTAGATGCATACAATTCCTCTTCAGTATTGTCAAGTGTGGGGAGATCCACAGGGTTTTATCCCCTCTTCTGTGCCCAGAAAGATCCTTATAAGGGAGCAGAGTATTGAGACAACTTGTAATCCAGTCATTGAAAAGAGTGGTGTCCATATAGTTATCCTTCACACAGTCTTCTTTACGGTTCATTAAAAGTTTAATCCACTCTTCCGAATTGAGATTATGCCATTTCCTTACCCTTCGGCATGTAGGCTGTTGAAAGCCCGATCCCTGGGGTAAATCCATTTTTAATGTAATTAAAAAGTGATCGGACCAAGCTAAAGGAGAAGGGGACAGAGCGCTGAGCGAGGGAAGATTACTAAAGACCAAATCAATAGTATGTCCTCTCTCCTGTGTGGGACCGCTAATTAGTTGTTTTAGTCCTAGCGCTTCCAAATCTCTCAGCAGACATTTGGATGCAGTGTGCTCTAGGCTGTCAACTTGTATATTGAAATAACCTAGCACTGTTAAATTTGGTTTCATGCAAATTAATTCTGCTACTTGATCTGGAAGGGAGTTCAGGAAATCTTCATACGGCCCTGGTGGCCGGTACAATAGCACTCCCGTAAATGTGAAGGTAGAGTTAAAAGCTAAAGAGAAACACATACCTTCGCACCCCGCTAATTCCAGTGGATAATAGCTAAAAGGAAATCCTGTTTAAAAATGACTGCAATTCCCCCTTCCTTACCCGTTGCTCTGTCGAGCCTTGAAATGACATGCCCTTTAGGTAGAGCTAGGGCAATATCCAGACCTGAGCCCTCATGGAGCCAAGTCTCCGTAAGAAAGAGGGCGGCCGGTGAAGAATCGCTTAATAAAAGATTTATGTCTAACTTATGTGCAGGTAGGGAGTGGAAATTTATCAGTTGGAGAACTAAATGGTGGTTAAGGTGCCGTGTGTCTAAAACTCCAGGGTCTTGTAGGACCCATTTACAAGAGGGACAGGACCAAACACTATTCTCTAGATTAGGGCATACCCGACAGCTGTCCCATGGGCCTTTTCTCAGGTCCCTCAGTTCCACTGATGTATATGAGCCTACCTTTTTCCTTAAAATATTAAGGGGACTGGCCCCTGGGCCCGTCCTGACGCGGACGGGTGCAGACGGGCTTGCCTTTGGCGCGCATTCGGCGGACTGGCGGCGCATCTGCTGCGTGCCCGCCGGGTCTGAGCTATAAACGTCTGGGTTCCGATCAACTAGACCGGCAATAACCCAAAATGGCGGCCGCCAATGGACCGGTGGTGAGTGAGAAAAATGGCGGATCCGCTCACCTGTAGATAAAAGGTATGAGTCCCTAGAATTCGAATAAAATTGGCTGTCCCAAAAGGAACACAGGAGCCAGCCAATAAAAAGGTTTAAAATCACTCAAAAAAACTTAAAAATACAATCACAAGCAGCCCTCTTACATAGGCTGGAAATCTCCCCCTCCTGAATTCGAATAAAAATTGGCTGTCACAAAAGGAACCCAGGAGCCAGCCAATAAAAGGTTTAAAATCACTCAAAAAGCTTAAAAATACAATCATAAGCAGCCCTCTTATGTAGGCTGGCAATCTCCCCCTCTTGGTAAAACTTTGAAATCACACCAATGATTTAAAATGGATCCAGAAGTAGCCCTTTTTCTTTGGCTAACAGTCTCCCCCCTCCGCAACCTCAATAATACATACAATACACACAGTATTGCCTACTAGCTTGTTTTGGCAGTCCGCTGCGTGCCCGCCGGGTCTGAGCTATAAAAGGCTGGGTTCCGATCAACTAGACCGGCAATAACCCAAAATGGCGGCCGTCAATGGGCCGCCGGTGAGTGAAAAAAATGGCGGACCTGCTCACCTGTAGATAAAAGGTATGAGTCCCTAGAATTCAAATAAAATTGGCTGTCCCAAAAGGAACACAGGAACCAGCCAATAAAAAGTTTTAAAATCACTCAAAAAAGATTAAAAATACAATCACAAGCAGCCCTCTTACATAGGCTGGCAATCTCCCCCTCCTGAATTCGAATAAAAATTGGCTGTCCCAAAAGGAACCCAGGAGCCAGCCAATAAAAGGTTTAAAATCACTCAAAAAGCTTAAAAATACAATCACAAGCAGCCCTTTTACATAGGCTGGCAATCTCCCCCTCCTGATAAAACTTTGAAATCACACCAATTATTTAAAATGGATCCAGAAGCAGCCCTCTTTCTTTGGCTTACAATCTCCCCCTACGCAACCTCAATAATACACACAATACACACAGTATTGCCTACTAGCTTGTTTTGGCAGTCCCAATACCTGAGTGATGAGGGTTAACAAGATCGAAACCGGTCTGTGGTTGCTTATGTTCCCTTCTAAGAGGGGCCTCGTCTGTCAGTTTTGGGATGCACTGTTCCCATAAGGGGTAGGCTAAGTACTGATTTGCATAAGGCATAATGGGTGACTGATGGGTTGAAACGCTACCAGAGTGATTTCCAGTAGTTAGATTTTTTCTAAGCATTCTCCCTATCACTTTTTTTGTATGCTTGACAATTGTTACAGAGACAATCATGTGCATTCAGTATACCTTTGGTTGGCAGTAATATTTGCCTTATAAAAGTATCTTCACTATTGTTTCAGATTTTAACGTTGTATTTGAAGCAAATTGCCAATGTTGTAAAAGAGGCACAGAAGTTTACAATTCATACATATATTTTAATCATTAGAGTATATTATTTACAATAGCTTGTAAGATAGTGTTGACTTTACATGAGCTGTTAAGGTTTTACACTGGCAATGGGACATTGGTTGATTTTTTACCTTGAAATATGCATGCACCATTATAGTATAGTTTAGAAATAACACAGTGTGTGATTGAAATGCAGCACATTGGTGTCAGAAATTATGTTAATAATTTGAGAAGGGGTACCTCTCTCATCTTAAAAACCACTATCTGGATAGGTTACAACAAAATTCTAACAAGATTCCTACTCAACTGATAGGTGTGGCACAAGTAGCAAGCAATATCCTGGAGATATGCATGTCATGTTCAAGGAGTACTAAAGAACTGTTAAAGTCAAGAACACAAAACAATACAATTCCTAAACCAATTTAGGAAAATCAAGAAACCTTTTAAGACTGAAAATGACAAGAAACCTCAAAGCACAATTCTAAAGGTACACTTTGTGAGAGACTTGCAGCTATGCATAATTTCAGGTTGATTGCAATTGAGCAAAGTCAACTGGGTCAGAATTTTCACCTTGGGATTCAGAACACTTCTCATTTCTCAAAGATTTCTAGGGTTCAAGCACTAGTGAGGCAGCATTCCAGCATGCAAGATAGCTTTACTGTATTATCACGCTGACTCTTTTTTCTTCACTTCAAAAAGAACCAGGTAGGTCCAATCTGCATATTTTGCCTGTGGAGCTTTGTGAGAAAGTAAATTATTAGTTAGGTAGTCCTTCATGGGCACAATTAACTAGCCTTGTTAGATCCACTAAAGGTTTCAGTACTTTAAGCCTAAGCTCAACTCCAGATAGCCACAGCACAGCACAGGGCCGACAGGCTTGATGTAAGAAAATGTGTTCAGCATTTAGAAGTACAGGAACAGCTTAAAAGTCAAAAATACAAAAATTAAAATCACACTCTAAATTATAAAAATGGAGAAGTATTTAATGCACAAAATAACACCCTAACAACCATAATCTTATAAGGGGGATTGGAGATATAAATTTTGAAAATTTTGAGGGTGAGTGTGATGGATCATGGGTTCGATACAGGAATCAGAATTGTCCTAGTCAGAAGTTTTACCTTCTGACTTATTCTGAGCAAGGGAAATTCAAAATTCACACCCAAAGAAGGTCCTTCCCGGACAGGATACTTTTGGCACCTTCATCTGCTGAAGATTTCTATGGTCGGATTTAGAGCCTCAGTTACAAACGGCCTACTCTGCCAGTGCCTTGCTTTTTTAGATGCACCAGCAGCACAGGCTGCATGGCCATATTTGCAAGACCACACAAAGCCACCTTGCGTGGCTTTTGATGGCCTCATAAATGTGGTCCCCTTTCACACATAACTCTGCATGAGAGGGGCATCCATGGGTGTTGCTGTTGGTGTTCCCATGCATTCCCAGATTCACAATGTTTGGTGAACCTGGGAATGCATCAGTTTCCAACGCCACCCCAGGGCGTAAGGGTGGTGCAACAAAGGGAAATAACATTATTTCTCCCTGTATAGTCGTCTTTAGCACACTTAAAGAAGGAAAACTCCTCTTGTGATTGTTTTTGGCAGGAAGGTGTCCCTTCCTGCACAAAAACAAGCATCCCTGAATACAGACATCCTTGCACCATGGTGCAAGGGTGCCTGTCTTGGTAAATGGCAGAAATTTAACAGCACAGGGGACAAGGACATGAATGTCCCATCTCTTGTAGATACAGCACATTCCTGACCTTTAGTTTTGAAGCAGGGCAGCACAGAAAAAAGGCTTGTGACGCTACCCTGCACCAAACTTTTGTAAATGAGGCCCTTAATCTCTTTTTTAGGGCTCAGATTCCTCCAGTGGGACTAGGCTGCAAGGTCTAGCCGGAGATGGCTCCACAAGGCAGAGCTGCACAGCAAAAAGGCATGCGACACTGCCCTGCACAAACATTTTGTAAATGAGGCCCTGAATCTCTTTTTTAGGGCTTGGATTCCTGCAAGGTCTAGCTGAAGATGGCTCCACAAGGCCAGATACTCTCTCATGACATCCAGCTGAAACAGATTTGGTGCTGTTGAAAAGCTTAGAGTGGGAGCAACCTTAATTGTTTATCCACCACTAATGTACATTTGTATGAAAGACTTGGTAGGTTAGTCCAGGTCCTCCAGCAGTCTTTGTAGCCAAAAAGGTTCTAAGTCCAAGGTTTTTTCAGGATGTTTAGAGAACTACAATATGACACAGTCCATGGTCTCAGATCCTCCGGAAAACAATTGAGAGCCAGAAATCACTCCATCAGAAGCCATCAGCAGGTCCCATGGAAGGTTCAGAAGGAGCTGTTCAGCTGGGCTCTTAAGGAAAAGGGCATCTAGCGGTGTGATGTATCCCTGTAACCTAATAGGAGTTAAGCCAGTTGAATCTTAGAGTCAACCTCTTTGCCCTGTGTACAAGTGGGAGTAGGTCCTACCATTCAGGTCTCCTCACTGGTCTCAATGGTAGGTGAGTTCTGCTTTTTTTGAGATCCAGTAACATTCTGAAGACGGTGACCAGTGGTGTCATGTTTGTGCCTGTCACTAGCCGGTGGGTGGGAGTGACTCTTGGTCCCATCCTATACAACAGGGAAAAGTTCTCAGGGGTAACCCTACCCACTTTTGCAGCACTCTGTGTGTTCTCCACTGCAAACAGTCCCACAGTGTCCTCTTTACATAAAATCAAGAAAGCCAAACTTGTTTTCCCTTGTGCAGAACTCCTGTTCCTACTCCACCAATGTGGCCAGGGAAATGAGCAACCTCTCCACTGTGGTCACTTCAAACCAGTTCTGGGAACAGCTCCCGTACCGCTGGTATTGGTGCCTGTTTGACAAGGTGGCAAAAGTAGGCAATGTTCAAGTGCCAACTGCAATTTGCCTGTGATAGAGTTGGCATTTTTGAAGTTAATTAGAAACTAGACACAGATAAGATGGTCCTCCTGCCAGAGGAACAGAACACCTTCCAGGATCCAAAGTCTTTGTTTCAGTTATTGGAGCAGTTTCATACCTCATCATAGGGGATAGTTTGTTCCTGGGTGGCAGATGGAAGCACATTCTAGGGTTTTATGGAGGGAAAAGGTAATTTTCTTAAAGTACTATTCCATCGAATCTATTAAAATTCAACATCATCAGTAAATTGGGCTTTTAATAAATGTTACAAAGCGTCCAACAATGACATGTCTATCCTTGGCAGAGATAACATTATAAGCTTTAAAATTGAATCATAGTTCTTTCCTATGGAAAATATAACACTGCTACAGCAAAAATAGCTTTTGGGGCCTGTTACTGCAAGGACATCTTTTGCATTATACTTCTACATGTCATACTTTTAAACACCATGTACCCTTCCTTATGGACCATCGGACCTTCTTGGGTTGACTTATTATTGTTAACATTTTTGGCTGTTCTGTATTTCAGTTTTATAATTGTACAGCAAGGCTTCAGTTTTAGGCCTGCAGTCACATTTACATTTTCACTGTAGTGGGTGGCACAATTTCTAATATCTTAAAAACCCTAGGTTCACTTTGTACCATATACTAGGGACTTAGAAGTACATTAAATATGGCACTTGATAGACCTCAGCCCTATCTGGTACTTCCTGGCCTTAGTACTCAGTGCCTGTTGCAGGGCCTCAATCAATCAATCAAACAATCAGTTTTTGTAGAGCGTGGCTACTCACCCGTGAAGGGTTCAAGGTGCTGGTGGTGGGGTGGAAGGGTGGTGCCTCATCTGAAAAGCCACATCTTGAGGTTCTTCCTGAAGATGGTGAGCGATGGGCTTTGTCTGAGGTATAGGGGTAGGTTGTTCAAGCTTTTTTGCTGCGATGTAGGTGAAGGATCATCCTCTGGCAGTGGTTTTCCAAATGCGAGGGATAGTGGCCAGAGCCAGTTGAGCAGAGTGGAGGGATCTGGCGGGGGTGTGGAAGGAGACCCGGTGGTTCAGGTAGGCCAGTCCGATGTTATGCATGGCTTTGTTCTTGTGGATGAGTAGCTTAAAGGTGATTAATTTTTTAATCGAAAGCCAGTGGAGGGTCCTGGGAGATAGGTTCTTGGTGTGGGAGGTTAAGGACAAGTCTGGTGGCGGCATTCTGGATGAGTTGCAGCTTTTTGATGTTTCTCGTTGTGGTGGTGGCGTAGAGAGCTTTGCTGTAGGTGAGCTTGCTTGTGACTAAGGCATGGGTGACTGTCCTGGGGCAGTCTGCTGTGGTCAATTTGAAAAAAAAATTGAGTTTGCGGAAGGTCTGCCAACAGGAGGAGGCAAATGAGTTTGCCTGTCGGGTCATAGTTAGGGGGCAGTCAAGGATGATGCCTAGGTTGCAGGCGTTCTCAGTCGGTGAAGGTGGGGTGCTGAGAAATGTGGGCCACCAGGAGTCATCCCATGCTGAAGTGGAGTTTCTGAAAATGATGAGCTCTGTCTTGTCAAAGTTGAGCTTGAGGCAGCTTTCTCTCATCCAGGTGGCAATGGCTTCCATTACTGAGTGTAATGCCTTTTGGCCGTGTCCGGGTCTTCGGTGATGGAAATTATGAGTTGTGTGTCATCAGTGTATCACACAATGTCCATTACGTGGCTTCTGATGATGGCTGTGAGTGGGGTTATGAATACGTTGAAAAGAGCTGGACTCGGAGATGACTCAGAGAGGATCCTGAAGTACTTTTCTGAGCTGGGGCACATGTTCCTGCCAGATTGAACTACAGACAGCAATGCCATCTAGATATGCTGCAGTAAATGTCTCCAGCCCAGACAGAAGACTGTTTAAAAGCTTCTGGATAATGGCAGGGACATTCTTCAATCCAAAGGGCGTTACTTTAAATTGAAAGAGATATTCAGTTGTGGGGAATGCTGGTCTCTCTTTAGCTTACTCAGTCAGGGTGATCTGCCAGGTCACCAAAGTCACACTAAGGGGGTCATGGACCGCCAGGGCCGGGGACCGCGGGAGCACCGCCAACAGGCTGACGGTGCTCCCAAGGGCATTCTGACCGCGGCGGTACAGCCGCGGTCAGAAACGGAAAATCGGTGGTGTACCGCCGGTTTTCCGCTGCCCTGGGGAATCCTCCATGGCGGTGCAGCTTGCTGCGCCGCCATGGGGATTCCGACCCCCATACCGCCATCCTGTTCCTGGCGGCTTTGGCCGCCAGGAACAGGATGGCGGTATGGGGTGTCGTAGGGCCCCCGTAACAGGGCCCCACTGAGAATTTCAGTGTCTGCATAGCAGACACTGAAATTCGCGACGGGTGCAACTGCACCCGTCGCACCCTTTCCACTCCGCCGGCTCCATTCGGAGCCGGCATCCTCGCGGAAAGGGGTTTACCGCTGGGCGGGCGGGCGGCCTTCTGGCGGTCGCCCGCCCGCCCAGCGGGAAACACTGAATAACCGCGGCGGTCTTCTGACCGCGCAGCGGTATTCTGGCAGCTCCCGCCAGCACTGCGGTTACCGCGGCCGGCGGGAGTCAGAATGACCCCCTTAGTCTGCTGTTGTTAGTCAGTATGGGGAGAGCACTACTTCTGCCACTGAACTTTCCTTGGTATTGTGGGTTAGGACGTCTGGCAAAGGTTCACTTTGTTCTTCCTCTCCTCTATTGGTGACCATGAGCATGGTCACGTCCGCCCTATCAAAGTGGGGCTTCAAACTGTTGACATGATTATTCTGTGTGGGTCATCAAGGGCACCAAGGTCCACCAGATAGGTGACCTCAGCCACCTTTTCCAGTACCATACAGGAAGGTCTGGAAGGCCCTGGAGCCACAAGCTCCACAACAAACACTTTTTGACTAGGCTGGTACTTGATCAGGTCCTGGATGCCTCCAAGCTCTTGTTACATTCTTCTTGGTTCACCATCCAGGAGTGAAGACCGAACAAATAGTCAAGGATGTTCTGTTTGGTTTTCTTGAGAGATTTCTCTTACCCTTCTTGGACAAGATTAAGGAAACCTGTAACAGGGTGCCCATAAAAAAGTTAAATGGGGCAGAACTTCACTCCCTCTTGTGGTACCTTTCTATAGGAAAATAAAGGGCATGGGAGTAGAGCATCCTATTTCCTAAGGTGCTTCTTAGACAACCCCATAATTATACCTTTTATAATCTTGTTGAATGTCTCCACAAGCCCATCGGTTTGGTGGTGATAATGGGTGGGGAACTGTGTGCCATCCCACACTCCTCCCACATAGTCTTCAAGAAAGCAGATATAAAGTTTGTCCGTGTGTCTGAGGTAAACTCTTTGGGTAACTGCCTTCTGGTAAAGATACCAAGCAGGACCCAGGCCACAACTGGTGTAGTTACCATCCTCAGAGTTATGGCTTCATGGTACTCAGTGGCATGGTCCACCACCGTCAAGAGGAATCTGTTCCCTGAAGCTGAAGGCTCACCACTGTTTATCCCTACCCTTTCAAACAGCAGTCTTGGTTTGCCCTCACATTTTTCCACTGGTTTGGCAGGTGGAACAGGAGTTACAAGCCTCCTTCACTTTCTCAGACATTTGGGGCCAGTGAAAGGACTAGAAAAAGTAGTGAACAAACCTGTCCCATGTTTTGTTCTGCTCCATATTCCCAGCCAAGTGGTTATCATGGGCTGCATTCAAAAGGAATGCCCTGTACAGTTGAGGGATCGCTAATCTCCTGTTTGACTCTGGTTTTGAGTCCATAGCTGGGCAATATAAGACACCCTCTTCCTATCCTGTGTGTTCCACTGGCATTCATGTTCTTTTAGACTACAGCCTGGTACCAAAGACTTCCAAGGGTTAGGGACTCTCCCTGAACTTGCCAGTACTCATTCCCTGGAGGATCCTCTTTGTCCCAGGTTATGTTATGTTATGTTATGTTACGTATGTTTGTACAGCACACTATCACCAGGAGGGTAACTTGCTGTTATTCATGTGTGAAGACTTGCCCCTAGTCTTTCAAAGATCCAGACAACTTCTTGAGGAACTCAGGGAGGAGGCTCTGATGCATTGGGAAAGGGTGCTATATGCGTTAGGAGTAGTGTATGAAAAGGCTCAGCTTCCCATTCTGTTTCTGTATATTTGTGGTATGTTGGCCAGTATGAGTCCGCCTGAGGAGGTGTATGGAAAATTGATGGAAAATATGCAGTTGTTAAGGTAGGGAGGATCTGTGTTCTATAGTAAGTATAATTTTAATATTTATTTTCATTGAAAATGTTCGGTGAGCAGTTGTTTTAGTTTGTAATTTATGTAATTCATAACAATGTGTGGTTTATATTTGCCTTACATGGTTTGATTTTTTTAAGTGATAGTTTATATTTTAAAAGTATGTTTCGTACATGTGGGAGGAATTGTGAACAGATGCTAAAATTATTAGCTATATTTCTAAATTGTTGAAGCAAAGGTGTTTGTCTGTGAGTATGTGTGTGTGTGTGCATGAGCATCTCTAGACAATCAGAAAGTATGTAATTGCCTCTCTCTCTCTTTCATGCAATACAGCATACCAACTTTAGTTGTTGTGTTGCACTGGATGTGGCACGCACTCCCCAAGCTTTTAGAAGGTCCCAGGGGAATCCCTCCCCCATGGCTGTTTTTTTTATTTTTTAAGAGTGGGTATGTGCGACTCTCCTATCTGAGCCTTATAGGGGCCCCAGGGACCATGTCCCATAGAGCTGATTATTTTTTTTAGGAGACAGAGGTATGTGCCCCCCTCCTTGAGACTCTTAAAGGACCCGGGAGTGTACCCCTGGGGCCACGTTTTACACTTTGTGAATGGGTCATGCGACCCTTCTTCATCAGCTGTTCAGTGTTCCCTTGCACCCATTCTTCAGGCCACAGTTTAACATTTTAGAGGGGGCTTATATTCTTGCTACTCCGGTACATGGCAAAGACAAAACACAATATGATTGGTTAATGAAAGCCTTTCCAAAATGAGAAGATAGCCATGTGCCACACTTTTGCTGTGTTGTGTGTTTCAATCTGAACTACAGATGATTACTGATGTTGTAAAGTAGCAGATGGAATCAGCCAGTGTACCTAAGTGTGCAGTGGTAGGGAAAGTTAATTTTATTAATGTCTGTCTCTTTGAAACATTTTATGGAGTACTGCGGTACTACTGAAAAACTATCTAGGGAGTACTGTGCCACTCTAAAGATTAAAAAAATAAACATTACATATAAAATAATGAATTTTTATATAATTAAAGAAGCGTTTAGTTATTTTCCAAACTAAACATAGTTACATACGTGGATAAGCCACGTTTTCAGATTTGAAAAGAAAACATACATTTGGTTGTGAAATGCACATCATCTGGTAGATACAGCGCTGCATTGGAACATATACATATCCAAATGAAAAACAACAGACATTCCATTATCTCCAAGGAATGCTGAGACTCTCTTGTTAACATGTCAGAGTTTTTTCCAACTTAGCATAATTTCCACTAAACTGCTTTCTCGTTTGTCTCTATCAACTGTTGGGAAAGACAAACATGTCTTTGGAAATATAGACAGTATGTTGGAAAATGTTTCCTTAATTCCAAATTCTAGTATAACTCCCTTTAAGTATCATAAATCATTCCCACCACAGTGGATACCTACATAGGCGGTCATTTTGAACATGGCAGGATACACAGCTGACATGCATGCTGATGGTCGACGAAGACCACCAGTGACGGTGGTAGGCACCCCGTCATATAATGACGCCTGGAGCCTCACCGCCATTGATGGCGGTGAGGAATGCCAGGTGTCATGCTGTTGGTCAGAGCCTGTAGATTAAATGCTACTAGTGGGCCTGCAGCACTGATTGTGCCACCCACTTAAGTAGCCCCTTAACCATGCCTCAGGCCTCCGATTGCAAGGCCTGTGTGTGCACTTTCACTGCCAATTCGACTTTGCATTTAAAAGCACTTGCCAATCCGAAAATGCCCCTTTTTCTACATATAAGTCACCCATAAGGTAGGCCCTGGGTAACCCATAGGACAGGGTGTTGTATAGACAAAAGGCA
Organism: Pleurodeles waltl; assembly: GCF_031143425.1. Taxonomy (NCBI): domain Eukaryota; kingdom Metazoa; phylum Chordata; class Amphibia; order Caudata; family Salamandridae; genus Pleurodeles; species Pleurodeles waltl. Next base: position 1,373,962,669 of record NC_090447.1, on the reverse strand, counting down.
AGACATGTACCTGTGTAGTTTACCTGGTAGTGTAAAACTCATATATTTGTGAGGCCTGCTCCTTTCATAGGCTAACATTAGGGCTGCCCTCATATACTGTTTGAGTGGTAGCTGCTGATCTGAAAGGAGGAAGGTCATATTTAGTGTGTCCAGAATGGTAATACAAAATCCTGCTGACTGGTGAAGTTGGATTTTATATTACTATTTTAGAAATGCCACTTTTAGAAAGTGAGCATTTATCTGCACTTAAATCCTTCTGTGTCTTACAATCCACGTCTGGCTAGGTTCAGTTGACAGCTTCCTTGTACACAGGATCCTCAGCCTCACTTGCATACATCTGCATTTTGAATGGGTCTTCCTGGGCTGGGAGGGTGGAGGGTCTGACACTTACATGTCAAATTACAGTAGCCTGCCCTCACACAAAGGACTGCCACACCCCCGACTGGTACCCTGTCAGACAGGATTGAACTGAAAGGAGACCTTGTGCACTTCTAAGCCACTCTTTGAAGTCTCCCCCACTTCAAAGGCACATTTTGGTATTTAAACAGGGCCTCTGCCCCTACCAATTCAGACACTTCCTGGAGAAGAGAACCTGAACCAGAACCTGCAACCTGCCAAGAAGAACTGCCTGGCTGACCAAAGGACTCACCTGACTGCTTTCTGAGAAGGACTGCTGCCTTACTGTTGCCCTGCTGCCTTGCTGCTCTCTGGCTGTGATAAGAAGTGCTCTCTAAGGGCTTCAATGGAGCTTGCCTCCTGTTCCCTGAAGTCTCAGGACCATAAAGACGTAATTTCTGCAAGAAGAATTCCCTGTGCAGTGGAATTCAATGCACAGCCGGCAGAAAATGATGCACAGACTGCATCGCAGTGAAAAATTCACCACACGCAGCCCGACTTCGCAAGGTGAAGATTAACGCAGTGGCAGCGTATTGACCGGAAATTAGATGCGCGGCCCACTGGATCGACGCACAGCAGAGCTGGAACCATGCGCATTGACTTCCTGACAGGAGTTGACGCAGCGCCTGCCGTGCGGTAGAATTTTCCACGCAATGCCCACTGGATCGATGCAGCCTCTATGACTTCATCCTTCTAGTGCCGGATTTCAACGCATAGTCCCTGGGGCGTCCGAAAACCCCGCAACCCAAAGAGGATCCAAGACCGAGTGCCGGATATCGGCACCCAGCCTTCCCTGCAGGGAAAATAATCGAAGCATCACCGTGTGTGGGCTGAGAAATCGACGCACATCTCCCTGTTTTCCACGCATCTCCTCATCTGCGGTTCCTTGCGGAGATTTTGAACGCTCATAGCACAGAAACAGCACTAATTTCTACTTCTGACATTATTTGTCATAGAGGCGATTTGGGAGAAGGTACGATTTTGGTTCTGCTGGACTTGTCAGCAGCTTTTGACACTATTTCTCCTACCATTCTGCTTAATCGTCTGTCCCAGGTCGGAGTGAGAGGGAAGGCTTGGAAGTTACTTAGCTCCTTTCTCATGGATAGAACGATCACGGTGTCCTGTGGTGACTATCTGGCTTCCCCTTTCCATCATCCGTGTGGAGTTCCTCAGGGGTCTTCCCTCAGTCTGACACTTTTTAATTTATACATGGCGCCCCTGGCGAACCTGGTATGTTCATTTGGCTTCCAGATTGTTTCCTATGCAGACGATACGCAGGTGATTGTGCCCGTTTACCGTAACTGGGAGGACACAAAGGAGAATTTTCAATGCGGCATGACAGCAATTAAAAATTGGATGGCCAGTAATTGGCTTAAACTTAACGGGGACAAGACGGTGATTTTGTGCTTTGGGCGCAACAACTCCCCTTGGGACAATAGTTGGTGGCCCCCGGCGTGTGGGGGTTGCCCGTCACCCGTGCCAGCCGCTAAAAACGTAGGCATCATTTTTGACGACACGCTCTCCTTTAAGTTACAGATTAATCATATAGTCAAGGTCTGTTTTTGGATATTAAAAACACTTAAGAAAATTTTACATCTCTTAGAGGATGATTTAAGGCGGCCGGTGGTGCTGGTGTTAGTTACCTCTAGACTTGACTATTGTAATTCTTTGCTGCTCAATGCAAACAAATCATCTCTAGACAAATTACAGTCAATTCAGAAAAACGGCAGCACGCTTAACCTTGAATCTTCCTCAGTCTACATCAGTCAGCAGATGTGTGGCATCCCTACACTGGTTACCGATTAAGAAGAGAATTATTTTTAAAACACTCTGGTGGTCATTACAACCCTGGCGGACGGTATTAAAGCGGCGGTAAAACCGCCAACAGGCCGGCGGTAAAAAAATTGGAATTATGACCGAGGCGGAAACCGCCAACAAAGACAGCCACTTTAACACTCAGACCACTACGGCGGTACAGACAAACAGCGCAGCAGTCACCACCAACAGACAGGCAGAGGACAATGTACCGCCCACAGTATCACAACCTACCAATCCACGACCTTTTCTGGGGCGGATTCACCGTGGATAAAAACACAGCGGAAACAGCCATTTCAAAGGGAAAACGCTCACCTCTACACACTCCAATTATAATAATATATCAAAATACAGTAAGCAAATATATACAGATATATATACATTAAACAAAATATACACCACGATTAGTAGTGCAGGTATTGCACCATTCATTGTCCGTGGACCACTGGGCCCAAAATGCATGGGCGAGGCAAACACAAGATACCCGATCAAAACGGAGAGAACACTGCAGGGGCATCAGATAGAAATACAACAGGCACCTCAGGGGGAAGGGACGGGGGGGCACCTCAGCCGGATGAGTGCACGACGCCAGATCCACGAGGGGGCTCCATGCCCATTGATGTATCCTGGGGAGTGCAGAGCCACAGTCTCTCAAGTCTCTGCAGTGGGTGGGTTGCCCACTGTACCATCCTGGGGAGTGCAAAGCCACAGTTTCTCAAGTCTCTGCAGTGGGTGGGTTTCCCACTGTACCATCCTGGGGAGTGCAAAGCCACAGTCTCTCAAGTCTCTGCAGTGGGTGGGTTTCCCACTGTACCATCCTGGGGAGTGCAAAGCCACAGTCTCTCAAGTCTCTGCAGTGGGTGGGTTGCCCATTGTACCATCCTGGGGAGTGCAAAGCCACAGTCTCTCAAGTCTCACAAGTGGGTGGGTTGCCCACTGTACCATCCTGGGGAATGCAAAGCCACAGTCTCTCAAGTGGTTAAAGGTCTCCACTGTGCCCAGAGTGCTTCATCCTGTGCAGGACAGATGGAGTGGATGCAAGTCTCCACTGGTTCTGGAGGGGGCTTTGTGCCCAGAGTGCTTCATCCTGTGCAGGACAGACGGAGTGGATGCAAGTGTCCACTGGTTCTGGAGGGGGCTTTGTGCCCAGAGTGCTTCATCCTGCCAAGGACAGACGGAGTGGATGCAAGTCTCCACTGGTTCTGGAGGGGGCTTTGTGCCCAGAGTGGATCACCCTGCCAAGGACAGACGGAGTGGATGAAAGTCTCCACTGGTTCTGGAGGGGGCTTTGTGCCCAGAGTGCTTCATCCTGTGCAGGACAGACGGAGTGGATGCAAGTCTCCACTGGTTCTGGAGGGGGCTTTGTTGCCCAGAGTGCTTCATCCTGTGCAGGACAGATGGAGTGGATGCAAGTCTCCACTGGTTCTGGAGGGGGCTTTGTGCCCAGAGTGCTTCAACTTGCCAAGGACAGACGGAGTGGATGCAAGTCTCCACTGGTTCTGGAGGGGGCTTTGTGCCCAGAGTGCTTCATCCTGCCAAGGACAGACGGAGTGGTTACAAGTCTCCACTGGTTCTGGAGGGGGATTTGTGCTCAGAGTGCTTAATCCTGTGCAGGACAGCCGGAGTGGATGCAAGTCTCCACTGGTTCTGGAGGGGGCTTTGTGCCCAGAGTGCTTCATCCTGTGCAGGACAGACGGAGTGGATGCAAGTCTCCACTGGTTCTGGAGGGGGCTTTGTGCCCAGAGTACTTCATCCTGCCAAGGACAGACGGAGTGGATGCAAGTCTCCACTGGTTCTGGAGGGGGACTGGTGCCCAGAGTGCAGCACACACCCTGTGACGGTCCCAGTTGCGTCACTGCCCCTGCCGCAAATGGGCTAGCGGTGCATTCCATGGCGGTCTTTGCCCTGTTCAGCGATCCCTGGCCTGTTCAGCGGTCCTTGAGTTGCCAGTGTCAGACCTGTTCAGAGGTGCATTCCATGGCGGTCTTTGCCCTGTTCAGCGGTCCCTGGCCTGTTCAGTGGTCCTTGAGTTGCCAGTGTCAGACCTGTTCAGCGGTGCATTCCATGGCGGTCTTTGCCCTGTTCAGCGGTCCCTGGCCTGTTCAGCTGTGCTTGAGTTGCCAGTGTCAGACCTGTTCAGCGATGCATTCCATGGCGGTCTTTGTCCTGTTCAGCGGTCCCTGGCCTGTTCAGCGGTGCTTGAGTTGCCAGTGTCAGACCTGTTCAGCGGTGCATTCCATGGCAGTCTTTGCCCTGTTCAGCGGTCCCTGGCCTGTTCAGCGGTCCTTGAGTTGCCAGTGTCAGACCTGTTCAGCGGTGCATTCCATGGCGGTCTTTGCCCTGTTCAGCGGTCCCTGGTCTGTTTAGCTGTGCTTGAGTTGCCAGTGTCAGACCTGTTCAGCGGTGCATTCCATGGCGGTCTTTGCCCTGTTCAGCGGTCCCTGGCCTGTTCAGTGGTGCTTGCCAAGGCGGTCCTTCATTGCCCAGCAGGGCTGTGGCTGGCGGTCCTTCATGGGTCAGCTGGGCTGTGGTTTGCGGGGCCCTCCTGGCCAGATGGGCTGTGGCTGGCGGTGGCCTCCTGGCCAGTGACGATGGGGCTGGCCTCCTGGGCAGTGACTCTGGAGGTGGCCTCCTGGCCAGTGACGATGGGGCTGGCGGAGGCCTCTTGGGCAGCGGGGATGATGGCGGTCTTCTCCGCCGTGCTGCTCCTCCCAGACTTTGGAGATTTCTTCTGCCCCTTCCCCACCTTGGGAGGACTCACAGCTGAGTCCATACTCCCCCCGGGACCCTTGTGAGCGGCTTTGCTGGCTGGAGTCTTCCCCCTCTCCCGCCGGGCACTGTCCAACTTCTGGTGCTTCACAGGGGGTGGACTGCCTGTGCTGTGGCTCCGTGCCACACTGGCTGTCCTGGTGGCCGGTGCACTCCACATACCTGTAACAACAGGCACCACTGGTGCCGGAGATTTTTTGGCTGAGGTGCTAGTACGGGACCTATGAGTTGGAAGGGGGGGTGGTGGGAAATAGGTTAAGGGTGGACAGGAAAAGTTGTTTGGAGACATTGGTACGGGTAGATGAAGGGAGTTTGGGAGTGGAGGAAGAGGTGGTGGTTGTAGGTGGTGTAACTTTTGTCGATTTGGGTGCAGGGGCATGGGCTGGAGGCTGTCGTGAGGTGGATGGCTGTTGGGTGGGTGTGTGCCTGCGTTTGTGTATCTTCGGAGGGGTGTCACAGACACACTGGGAGAGGACACAGGGAACGTGTAAATGGTAGTGGGGGTGGTGAGTGCACGTGAGCGGGGTGCGGTGGTGGGTGTGCTGGTGCAGGACGTAGTGGCAGTAGTGGTAGTGCATGCAGGTGTGAGTGTAGACGAGACTGGGAGGGAGGAGGGAGACGAGGAGGAGGGGAACACAGTGGAGGCAGTGGATGTTGGTGTGTCTGTATGTGTGTGATGCTTGCGTGAGTGCCTGTGGGATGTGTGGTGCTTATGTTTGCCTGAGCTTCCCTTGTGTGGTGAGGTGTGTGCAGGCTGGTCTGATGGTGTGCTTGGGATAGGCTGGGGTACAGGGTCTTGGGTCTGGGTGGAGGAAGTTGGAGGGGGGAGGCTAGATACAGGGACCATGGCTGCCATCAGTGCTGAGGCCAGAGAATGCAGGGTTTGATGAAGGGCAGCCTGACCAGAATGAATGCCCTACAGGAATGCATTTGTGTGTTGCAATTCCCTTTCTACACCCTGGATGGCATTCAAAATGGTAGACTGCCCAACAGTGAGGGACCTGAGGAGGTCAATAGCCTCCTCACTGAGGGCAGCAGAGGTGACTGGGGCAGGGACTGAGATGCCTGGGGTGAAGGTGATGCCCACCCTCCTGGGTGAGCGGGCACGGGAGACATGCTGAGGGGCTGCTGGGAGGGCGGTGCTGGTAGGGGGGGTGGCAGCTGTACCTGTAGAAGTGGGGGCACAGATTTTGCCACCACCACAAGGGAGCTCCCATCGGAGGACGAGTCTGTGTCGCTGGTTGCAGATCCTGTGACCGCCGTGGTGCTCCCCTCAACCTCCGTCCCACTGGTGTATTCTGAGTCCGTGGTGTGGCCCTCCATGGCCATGTGGGATGCAGCTCCCTCATGCTCCGGTGCCACTGTACCTCCGCCTGATGATGCTGATGCACATAAGAACAGGGAGACCACAAAAAGGGGGGGGACGACAGAAGAAATACAGGTTGAGTGCACGGCTTACCGCTACCGTTGGCGGACAATACAGACACAGCAGCCCCCTGCACTATGTCGCGCTGTTGGGCTCTACAGATGCAATTCCTGGGATATGGCCTACATGGCTATGGACGACATCTGCACACATAGATGAATGAATGAATGCCCGTACTTGGCACTCTACAGAGTTGGGGTGGGGTGCCACATGGCCTGCATTACGGAGGGGCCTAGCCTATGGAACTCACCCTGGCCTAGGGAAACCCACAGCCCTCCTCCCCCACCCAGACACCTTCACTGCACGCAAAGTCCGCTGAATGATGTTGTACTCACCCCCTTGTGTCTGCTGTGATGCCCTCAAGCGCACATCCAACTCAGGGTAGGCCACCGCCAGGATCCGGAACATCAGGGGGGTCATGGTTCGACGGGCACCCCTCCCACGTTGGGAGGCCATCCCCAGCTGAGCCTCCGCCGTCTTCTTGCTCCAGCGGCGAATGTCCTCCCATCTTATCCGGCAGTTGGTGCTCCGTCTGTGGTGGATCCCCAGGGTCCGGATGTCCTTGGCGATGGCACGCCAAATATCCTTCTTCTGGTGGGCGCTGACCTACATGACATGTACCGGGGAAGAAGAGAAGTCATTACCAACTGCACCGTCTAAGTGAGTGGCCCACATCCCTACCCTTGCCATGTGGCACATGCATTCACAGTCCTTCATGCTTGCAGAACTGTGCCCCCTTCATTCTTACAACCAGCCCTCTCCACACAGGCATAGCCCATACAACTTGCACCCTATGTACTCACCTGTTGGTCTGGAGGACCGTAGAGTAGCGTGTACTGGGGGAGGACCCGGTCCACGAGCTTCTCCAACTCCTGTGCAGTTAAGGCAGGGGCCCTTTCCCCAGACGCACGTGCCATTGTCTCTTCCACACTGAGGTCATCTCCTCACACGTCCCAGCAGCACTTGCAGTGTAGGTCCTCTCCTGTCGAAGATCAGGTATCGAGTGATTGAACAGATAGAAAATGGCGGTCACGTCCGCGGCAGTGATGTCCACGACGGTGCGTACCATCACCGCCGGCGCACTTCATCATTGGCTCATGGGACCCATAGTGTCCAATGTTAACCAATGCAGCATTGCGCCGCGGTCTACGACCGCCTACCGCGACGGTGTACAACGCCAGCGCAGTTACCTCACATCCCATTGTCCCACTTTAGAGGTCAGGCATCCGCCATTTCAGGTGCCCACATGGCTTCATTTTCAACAGCGTCACACATACCTAGGCCTGGACTCAACACACATCCAGACAACTTTTTGGATTTTGTTTCGTGTTCTGTGTAGCTGTGGGTACATACCTCTGAATTGCTTGACTCTGTTGTCGCTAGGCACTGTCAGCTGGGACGTGTGAGGAGATGGCGGAATCCTCCGGTGTACCGACCGCTGGTGGACCTGTTGACAATGGAGGAGCGACATTTAATCATCACCTACAGGTTTGCCCGTACCACAATCCAGGAACTGTGTACCCAGTTGGAGCCAGACCTTATGTCACCAATCCGCCATCCCACAGGAATCCCCCCTCAACTGCAGGTGCTATCACTGCTCCATTTCCTAGCAAGTGGGTCATTTCAAACAACAGTGGCCATGGCATCAGGGATGTCCCAGCCTATGTTTTCCAATGTGTTGTCCAGAGTGTAGTCTGCCCTGCTGAAACACATGAGGAGCTACATCGTTTTCCCTCAGGTGGAGGATTTGGCTACAATTTAAGGTGACTTCTATGCCCTGGGAGATATCCCTAACATCATAGGTGCCATTGATGGGACCCTTGTAGCTCTGCCCCCCCCCCCCCCACAGGAGTGAACAGGTGTACAGGAACCGGAAGAGTTATCATTCGATGAATGTACAGATGGTATGTTTGGCATACCAGTACATTTTGCAGGTAAATGCTATGTTCCCTGGCTCAGTACATAACGCCTACATCCTGCAGAATAGCAGCATCCCTTATGTGATGGGTCAACTCCAGAGGCACCGGGTGTGGCTATTAGGGCCCTCTGGTTACCCCAACCTGTCATGGCTATTGACCCCAGTGAAGAATCCCAGGACCAGGGCAGAGGAACGCTACAATGAGGCCCATGGGCGGACTAGGAGGGTGATCGAACGCACCTTCGGCCTCCTGAAGGCCAGGTTCAGGTGCCTCCAAATGACAGGTGGTTCCCTATTCTACTCACCAAGGAAGGTGTGCCAGATCATCATCGCCTGCTCTATGCTTCACAATCTTGCTTTGCGACGCCAGGTGCCTGTTCTGCAGGAGGATGGTCCAGATGACGGTGTTGTGGCAGCTGTGGAGCCTGTGGACAGTGATGAGGAGGAAGCAGAGGAAGAAGTCATTGACAACAAGGACTCAGTGATACAGCAATATTTTCAGTGACACACAGGTGAGAACACTTTCTTTACTAATACATTTACTTTCACACTTCTACCTCTATCCTGTCTGTCAATTTCAAGCAGTATTTGGTAACTGAGTTGTACATTTCCATTACGGTTTCACAGGTGTGGTTACCAACGTGTGTCATCTGCTTGCATCCTTCATGGACTTGTGATGTGTGACATAGGTATGTTGACATTACTATTGAGAACGGATTTTGTCATTGTCATAGCTAATACACATTTTCAAAATCACAGACTGACTCCAGATTGTTTTGTGGTTCAAGGGTGTTTATTGAACTGCTAATTATTGGAGGGGGTGGTAAAATGGTGATGGGTGATGGTGGAGGAATGTCCATGGCAGAGTCCAGTCTATTAGTCTCACAGGTGCACTGCCCATATGGGCATAGGAAGTGGAGCTGGGGCAGTTCCAATATGGACAGGGTTACAAAGTGGGACAGTGGGATGACAATCAGGGTGGTCTCATTTCTTGGCAGGGGTCTTGCCATCGTGCTCTGTCCTGTTCCTGGATCTCAGGGACCGCTTGCGGGGTGGTTCTCCATCTGCAGGAGGTGGGGTGCTGGTGTGGTGGTCCTGTGGCGGGGCGTCCTGTCCACTAGCGCCGGCAGAGATGGTGGGCAGTTCATCATCCAGGCTAGTGTCAGGGGCCCCTTGGAGTGCCACGGTGTCCCTCATGGTGTTCTGTATATCCTTCATCACCCCTACAATGGTGCCCAGGGCGGAGCTGATGGTTCTGAGTTCCTCCCTGAACCCCAAATACTGTTCCTCCGCAGGCGCTGGGTCTCCTGAAACTTGGCCAGGACCGTAGCCATCGTCTCCTGGGAGTGGTGGTATGGTCCCATGATGGAGGAGAGGGCCTCGTGGAGAGTGGGTTCCCTTGGCCTGTCCGCCCCCTGTCGCACAGCAGCCCTCCTAGTTCCCCTGTGTTCCTGGGCCTCCGTCCCCTGGACCGTGTGCCCAGTACCACTGCCCCAGGTCCCTGTTGTTGTTGGGGTGGTGGGTTATCCTGGGTTCCCTGTAGTTGTGGACACACAGCTGATTGACGTGTCCTGGGGACGGAGGTATGGGCCCGCTGGGTGGGTGCTGTACTGGTGTTTCCAGGATGGAAGGTCAGTGTTGGGCTGTGCCTGTGCGAGGGGAACCGACTGTCCCGAGGTCCACGATGGTCCAGGCTGGTCATCTGGATCCAGTTGGCCAGAGCTGCTGTCATCACTGTGGGCTTCTTCTGTGGGTGGGGTAGAGATGTCTGGGCCCTCCTGTCTGGTGACGTTAGGTAGTGATCCTGCAGGGGTATAAAAGCATGATTATTGCATCTGTGTGTGTCATGGTGTGCAATGGGTGGGTGAGCGCGTATCCCAGTGCTAGCATTCCTGTGTGGGGGCTTGTGTGATGATGGTTAGGGGCTGTTATGGGTATGTGCAGTGGGCATGCTTTAGTGATGGGTGTCCACGCTTTGTTGTGTCATGCAGGGCTTGGTGTTGTGATATGTGGTTTGTGTTATTAGTACATTAGTGAGGAGTTGGAGTGATAGGGGAGGGGGTGAGGGTAGGGGTGTGTGATAGCATGCAGGTAGGGTGGGGGATATGATAGTTAAGATTTGACTTACCAGTGTCCATTCCTCCACCAACTCCTCCGAGGCCCTCAGGATGTATAATGGTCAAGACCTGCTCCTCCCATGTTGTTAGTTGTGGGGGAGGAGGTGGGGGTCCGCCGCCAGTCCGCTGAACCGCGATGTTGTGCCTGGAGACCACGGAACGCACCTTCCGCCGTAGGTCATTCCACCTCTTCCTGATGTCCTCCCGATTTCCTGGGTGCTGTCCCACTGCGTTGACCCTGTCCACGATTCTTCGCCATAGCTCCACCTTCCTACCTATAGTGGTGTGCTGCACCTGTGATCCAAATAGCTGTGGATCTACCCCTACGATTACCTCCACCATGACCCTGAGCTCCTCCTCCGAAAACCTGGGGTGTCTTTGGCGTGCCATTGGGTGGTGTAGGTGATGTGTGGGGTGGTGTATGTGGTGATGAGTGTGGTGATGTGTAGTGGTGTGGGGTGTTTTGTGCGTGGATGTTGTGTGGGTGATGGTGTCGTGTGCCTCTGTGTGGTGGGGTTGTCTATTGCTGTGCTCTCTCTGTCGCCTTCGTCTCTAATTTTTGGTCGTAGGGGTTTGTGGGTGATGTGGGTGTGTGTTTTATATTGTGTTGGGTGTGTGGGAGTGGTGTTTGTATGTGTATCAGGTGTGTGTATTTTGAATTGTCCAATGTGGTGGTGTTTTGGAGATGTGTGTGTATTTTGAGCGCGGCGGTGTGTACCGCCAATGGAATACCGCGGTTGAAAGACCGCCGCATGGATTCGTGGGTCGTAATAGCATGGGCGTGTTTCTGTTGGCGTGACGGTGGAGGATTTGTTTTCGCCAGTTTATCACTTAACTTTGGTGTGACGGGCTTGTGTGGGTGTCTGAATTTCGGCGGAGTCCGAGATGTGTGTCATAATAGCTGTGGCGGAATTCAGCGGCTGCGGCGGTGTATTGGCGGTCTTCTGCACGGCGGTAAGCGGCTTTTACCGCCAATGTTGTAAAGACCCCCTATATATTTTTCTAAACACTGTGTGGTATATTTTTTAGATGTTCTACTTTGTTAGTGCAAGATTTATTGCACAAATACTTTACACATTACTTTCTAAGTTAAGCCTGACTGCTCAGTGCCAAGCTGACAGAGGGTGGGCACAGGTTAGTTTGGATTGTGTGTGACTTACCCTGACTATGGTGAGGGTCCTTGCTTGTGCAGAGGGTAATCTGACTGCCAACCGAGACCCCATTTCTAACAGACAAAAATCTAACATACACAAGTTAAAATATGAATTTTCAAAAGAATAAGAGTCTTACTCCATAGAAAACAATGTGAACGATAAGTTTGTACAAAGTACCTGTTTAGCATTAAAAAAAAGCTGCAAGGGTAAGCGTGCATCGGAAAAGACAGCGATGATTTCATTCCTTCCTCTCAAAAGTGGCCATGCATCAATTCTTCTCTGGTCTAGTCGGCGATGCGTTGTTTTTACCACTCACAAGAGAGCGGTGCATCGATTTCTGGATGGGGCACCTCAGATCCGCAAAGAGCCTGGATGACTTTGATGCCCAGGGATGGTGCATGAAAAATCCAGTCGCAAGATGTTAGAAAACTGCGCTGTATGGGCTATTTATCATTATCAGCAGCCGCAAGTGGGTGTTGCACATTGTTTCTCCAGCTGTGATGCGTCAATCTCTCAGCTGCGATGCAGGTGGAGCATCAATTTTAGCCACGAAGCCGGCAGCGCATCATTTATCAGCCACGTTGCAGATTGTGCGTCAAAAAAGCAACTGTACAGTATTCTGTGCATAGATTTTCAGGTATTGTTTTGCCAACTTCACCTTTCAAGGGCCCATGGACTGGATAGGGCACCACTTGGCAGGGCAGGAATCTCAGCAGACAGTCTGGGTGCTGGCCGAGTAAATTTTTGATGGCCATGAGACTTCAAAAAAGGAGTCAAGCTCAGTTCAAGCCCCTGGAAATTCTTCACAAGTAGGAATATACCACAAAGTCTAGGATTTGTCCCCTTTCACAGGCAGAAGCAGCAACTGCAGGATAGCATAGTCAAAGGTAGGGGCAGCACTTCTCCTCAGCTATTTTCCTTGACTGAGATTCTTCTTGAATCCAGAAGTGATCTAATTTTCAGTAGTTTTGGGTCCAATACTTATACCCCTTTCTGCCTTCAAAGTTGGTAAACATCAAAGTGAAGTCTCTCTTGTTAGCAAGATCCTGCCTTGCCCAGGTCAGGCCTGAGACACACACCAAGGGGTTCAAGGATGCATTTTGGAAAGGCAGGCACAGCCCATTCAGGTGTGAGTGACCACTCCTCCCACCACTCTAGCAGAGATGGCTCATCAGGATAAGCAGGCAATACCCCGGCTCCCTTTGTCTCACTGTCTGGAGGGGATTCCCAAACAGCCCAACTGTCAAACTGGCCCAGACAGGGAATCCACAAGCAGGCAGAGTCACAGAATGTTTTTCACTGTTGCAAGGTTTATCTCTCTCATAGATTAACCGGGGGGCTGCCTCTGAATAATCTTAAAGTGCAGATTCCCTTTGAGAGCAGATAGCAATATGGAGTTTGGGGTCTCTGAACTCAAAATTTAAAAAAATCATCTTTTAGTGAAGTTGGTTTTTAGATTGTTAGTTTGAAAATGCCACTTTTAGAAGGTAGGCATTTTCTTGCTTTGCCTATACCATTCTGTGACCCTGCCTGTTTGTGGATTCCCTGTCTAGGTCAGTTTGACAATTGGGGTGTTTGTGAATCCCCTCTAGACAGTGAGACAAAGGGAGCTGAGGTGCAGCCCACATATCCTGATGAGCCATCTGAGCTAGAGTGGAGGGAGGAGTGGTCACTTACACCTGAATGGGCTGTGCCTGCCCTCCCACAATGCAGTCTCCAACCCCCTTGTGTGTGTCTGGGGCCAGGCTTGGGCAAGGCAGGATCTTCTGAACAACAGTGACTTTCCTTTGAAATGTGCCTACTTCAAAGGCAGACGGGGTATAAGTATTGGACCCAAAACCCCAGACTTTTGGATTACTTCTGGATTCAAGAGGAACCTCTGCCAAGGAGAAGAGCTGAAGAGCTGAGGAGAAGTGATGCCCCTGCCTGTGACTGTGCTTTGCTGGGCTATCTTGCAGTTGCTGCTTCTACCAATGAAAGGGGACAAAGACTGGACTTTGTTGTGTATTCCTGCTTGAGAAGAATCTCCAAGGGCTTGAACCGAGATTGCCTCCTGTTTTGAAGTCTCAGGGCCATCAAAGACTTCCTCTGCCAGCACCTGGACTCTCAGCTGAGATTCCTGAATTGCCAAGTGGTACCCTATGCAGTCCCTAACACTTCAAAGGTGAAGTTGGCAGAACAAGAGCTGAAATCCATGCACAGAACAACATGCAGGGGAATTTGCGATGCGTCATCTGCAATGCGGCTGATAAACGATGCGCCGCTGGCTTTGCAGCTAACATTGATGTTCCACCTGCATCGTAGTTTGGAGATTAATGCATCGCGGCTGGGGAAATGACACGCAACCCCCGCTTGCAGCTGCTGATAACAACGCACGCCCCACACAGCGTAGTTGTCTAACACTGTGCAACCAGATTTCTCATGCATCGTCCTTGGGCGTCAAACTCATCCTGACCCTGCGTGGATCTGAGTTTTCCCGTCCGGAAATCGACGCATGGCTCCCTTGCAGGGGAGAAAAACAATGCATCATTGACCCAATCAGAAAAGAAACAACACACGGCTTCCCTTGTGAGGTGAGGAAGGAATTGATGCATCACTGCCTTTTCCGATGCATGCTTGCCAATGCGGCTTCATTTTCTTTGCTGACCAGATACTTTGTGCAAAATCCACATTTTTATTGTTTTCTATGGAGTAAGACTCATTCTTTTGAAAATTCAGATCTTGACTTGTGTATGTCGGAGTTTTGTTGTTTTGGTCTTGTTTGATTTAGATAAATATTGCCTATTTTTCTAAACTGGTGTGGTGTCCATTTTCTATTGTTTTCACTGTATTACTGTGTACGTTGGTACAAACACTGTACAAATTGTTTCTGAGTTAAGCCTGCCTGCTCATGCCAAGCTACCAAGGGGGTGAGTGGGCATTAACCAGGTGTGTTTCTCCTTAGCCCTGACTAGAGTGAGGATCCTTGCTTAAACGGAGATAACCTGACTCCCAACCAAAGACCCTATTTCTAACAGGAACAAAAATAGGATGTATGTGAATATCATGTAATCCTCAGAGCCTGCCCTGACAAACTAGACCATAACTTGATGCCTTCACATGGAATTCATGACAATTTGGAAATGTATCCAATACCATCAGAACTGCAGCAACTTGGGTGCATCACACATTCATATGTGTTTCTAGAGAAAAGATGCACTCACGTTTGGATACGACTCTGATGAATCTGTTCTACATTTTATTAAAAGTTATTCCACTTCTGAAATCCCAAAAAAGAACAAAAACAAACTATTTGAGCAAGTTTTTAAGTTTTCAATCAGTGATTACAATCGTTTAACCCCTTCGCTGACAAGCCTTTTCCCCCTCCGGTGCCAGGCCTTTTTTTGCCTATTTGGAATAGTTCTCGCTTAGGCCCTCAGAACATTTTGTCCACATAAGCTACCCACGCCAAATTTGCGTCCTTTTTTTCCAACATCCTAGGGATTCTAGAGGTATCCAGACTTTGTGGGTTCCCCTGAAGGAGGCCAAGAAATTAGCCAAAATACACTGAAAAGTTTTTTTGTTTTTTTTTAATGGGAAAAAGGGGCTGCAGAAGAAGGCTTGTGGTTTTTTTTTCCCTGAAAAAGGCATCAACAAAGGGTTTGCAGTGCTAAAATCACCAGCTTTCCAGCTTTCAGGAACAGGCAGACTTGAATCAGAAAACCCAATTTTTCAACACAATTTTGGCATTTTACTGGGACATACCCCATTTTTACGATTTTTTGTGCTTTCAGCCTCCTTCCAGTCAGTGACAGAAATGGGTGTGAAACCAATGCTGGATCCCAGAAACCTAAACATTTCTAAAAAGTAGACAAAATTCTGAATTCATCAAGGGGTAATTTGTGCAGATCCTACAAGGGTTTCCTACAGAAAATAACAACTGAAAAAAAGAAATATTGAAATTGAGGTGAAAAAAACAGAATTTTTTCTCTACGTTTTACTCTGTAACTTTTTCCTGCAATGTCAGATTTTTTAAAGCAATATACTGTTACGTCTGCTGCACTCTTCTTGTTGCAGGGATATATAGGGCTTGTAGGTTCATCAAGAACCCTAGGTACCGAGAGCCAATAAATGAGCTGCACTCTGCAGTGGGTTTTCATTCTATACCGGGTATACAGCAATTTATTTGCTGAAATATAAAGAGTGAAAAATAGCTATCAAGAAAACCTTTGTATTTCCAAAATGGGCAAAAGATAAGGTGTTGAGGAGCAGTGGTTATTTGCACATCTCTGAATTCCGGGGTGCCGATACTAGCATGTGAATTACAGGGCATTTCTCAAATAGACGTCTTTTTTACACACTCGCTTCTGTTTGGAAGGAAAAAATGTAGAGAAAGAAAAGGGGCAATAACACTTGTTTTGCTAATCTATGTACCCCCAAGTCTCCCGATAAAAATGATACCTCACTTGTGTGGGTAGGCCTAGCCCCCGTGACAGGAAATGCCCCAAAACACAATGTGGACGCATCCCATTTTTTGACAGAAAACAGAGGTGTTTTTTGCAAAGTACCTACCTGTAGATTTTGGCCTCTAGCTCAGCCGGCACCTAGGGAAACCTACCAAACCTGTGCATTTTCGTAACCTAGAGACCTAAGGGAATCCAAGATGGGGTGACTTGTGGGGCTCTTACCAGGTTCTGTTACCCAGAATCCTTTGCAAACCTCAAAATGTGGCTAAAAAAACACGTTTTCCTCACATTTCGGTGACAGAAAGTTCTGGAATTTTTAAGCAAATTTTGAGGTTTGCAGAGGAGTCTGGGTAAGAAAATTTTGGGGGATCCACACAAGCCACACTTCCCTGGACTACTTGGGGTGTCTAGTTTTAAAAAATGTCTGGGTTTGGTAGGTTTCCCTAGATGAAGGACCAAAAACATAGGTGTCCCCTCTCCCCCAAACACAGGTAGTTTTGTAATATATCATTTTGATGCGTCCACATACGTCTGTGATGTGCCAAACACAAAAATTGTGAAAAGAAACGCACTTAGGTTATGTGAAAAAGACCCCTCACCCACCAACCAAGTTGGTGGCATGCTTCATCATCGGGGTCCCACCTGAGACACCTAGTGTGTCACAAGTGTGCTGTGACGCCTGATTACAGCAGAGCAGGTTTTGTCATTTGTACCACACATACTGGTTGGATTTGGCACGAAAGTGAGTGATGGTTCAGTAGATCAATTTTTATTAACAAGAGTTTTCACAAAAGTGATATGCACTAGTAATAACTGAAAGGCCAAAAAACTGAACCAATGACTCACCGCTCGTGAGCTGTAAAGCCGCGGCAAGGCACCAGTCCATTCATACACCTTTCATACATGACATGCACAAGACCATTCATGCCGGCAGCCACGGGCCCAGCACATTACAACACTCGCATCGACAGACAGTGCCAGTCAAGGGCCCATCACTTTCATACGCCCACATGCCAGATACAGCAATCACACCAGCTGATGAGTGTGTGAACTGGCGTTTGGCTGGCACCGCTAGCCAAGCGCCACCCCACGCATACCGCCAGCCAAGCGCCACTTCACGCACACTGCCAGCCAAGCGCCACCCAAGCACACCACCAGCCAAGCGCCACCCCATCCATACTGCCAGCCAAGCGCCACCCCACACACACCGCCAGAGAAAGCGCCACACCACCTATACCGCCAGCCAAGCGCCACCCCACGCACACTGCCATCCAAGCGCCACTCCAAGCACACCGCCAGCCAAGCGCCACCCCACACACACCGCCAGCCAAGCGCCACCCCACGCACACTGCCATCACTTTTTTTTTTGTTTATAAACAACAAAGAAACCACTAACTAATTATAAAATAAGTACAAAACTACAAACACAAAAGCTCTAACTAAATACATGACAGTAATGCCAACCGTGAAACTGAACATATGAAAATATAAAACAGGCAGTTTACGCTCACGGTATTTCCCCAAAAATTTCCTAGTGTGGTAACTTCTAAAACAGCCGGGCACACACAGCCCAGGCTTTGAAGGGCATTCAGGGCAGTACATCCGGCTCTCTCTCCGGATTGAGCCTACATTTCTTTGTGGGCAAGTATTTTTTGGGAGTGGGAGGAATGTGATCTGGAAAGTGGCGATCTTTCAATCTAGCCACTTCCTCCACCACTTCTACTCTAGGAACTCTTGCCCGTTCCATCACAATAAGGCTCTCTATCACTGGCTCCTGAAATTTAACAAATGTCATCCTTGACTCAGGTGAACAATCCTTGAACACAATAAAAGCATTAAAAGTTGCCAAATGAAATAAATGTAGGGCCAACTTTTTATACCACACGTAAGACTTACGAAGAGCAGTGTAAGGTTCCAACCTCTGATCTACTCTATCAACACCACCCATGTGCCTATTGTAGTCCAAAATGCACGCAGGTTAGCACACTTCCGCAACCTGACCCCAAACAGTCACAGGAGAAGTACTCTCATCATGGATGGTGGATAGCATGTACACATCCAGCTGTCTGAAAATTTTAGAGCTAGCAGCTCATTATTCCGCAAGGCACTGCACTGTCCCCTCTCAAGTTTTTTACAGACAAGCTCCCTTGGATAGCCTTTCCGGTTAGAATGGATTGTGCCACAAGCAACAGTGTCCACTCTAAACAACTCCTTGTACAATTGCACTCCAGTGTACAAATTATCTACGTACAAATGGTGACCTTTGTTAAACAGTCGTCTACCAAATTCCCACACAATTTATTGCTAACTCCAAAAGTGGCTGGACAACCAGGAGGGTCAATACTGGAATCCCTACCAGTGTAGACCCGGAAATTATACACATATCTTGTACTGCTTTCTGACAGCATATACAATTTAATCCCATACCGTGCCCTCTTACTAGGAATGTACTGCTTAAAAACTAAACGCCCCTTGAAAAGGACCAAAGACTCGTCCACACTTATCTCTTTGCCTGGAACATAGACCTCTGAAAACCGATCTACAAAATGATCAAGGACAGGCCTAATCTTAAAAAGACGGTCACAATCAGGGTGATCTTGTACCAAGGCTAAAGCATTGTCTACAAAATGCAGCACACGAAGATGAAGCAAATAACGATTACGTGTCATAGTTGCAGGAAATTTAGCCGTTGCCATCAAGGGACTAGGAGACCGATAAAAAGCCAGTGACGGCTTCTTGATCAACCCCATCATAAAAGTCAAACCTAAAAACTTTTTCATCTCTTCCAGATATGTGGGAACCCACTGAGTAGCTCTAGACTGAGGCCTAAGTCTGGCAGCATTGTCCCTCAAATATTGCTCTGCATACAAATTAGTCTGCTCCACAATCTCTTCCAAAAATACATTGTCCATAAACAAGTGAAAGAAATGGACAGGCAAAAAGTTTTCCGTATTCACTCTACACCCTGGGAGACCAGTAAATGCAGGTAACTGTAGCTGCTCCATGTTTGGGGCAATCCAGGCGTCAGGTCTTCTAATGGGAAACCCTTCAGCCCCAGGCTGCTGCACTCTTGGCACATCAATGACCTCCATTAAAACAGGCCCTTCATCTGCACTGAGAGTAGCTTCCTCATCAGAAGAAAACTCTCAGACTGAAAACTCACTGCCAGAATCTCTCACTTCCTCCTCTGCCTCAGATGCAGAGTCAGTCTCGTGATCATGGTCTGAAGAAGACTCAAAGAGCATGCCAACAACCTGCTGAGCGGTCACTCTGCGGCTAGCCATGATCCTCACTAACAACAAATGGATTGCCAACAACACCTAGCACTAAAATAAGTAATAAACAAAGTGTAGCTTTATCACAAAGGGTTATGTACTAAAAAACTATACCACTCACTTGCCTGAAAAAGCTACCCACCAGCAACTACTCTGCACAGACACAGCAATCACCAATGATATCCCACTAAAAAGAAAAAAGAAAAAAGCAAATTAGACATATAACAACACAAATGCCATTGTGCTCAAATCTAAGGACAATTTCACATACAATACTGCTTTTAGTACACCCAACTACAAACATGTCATTCATGCATGTCAACAATACTCCTTTGGAGTAAATTGCTTTCACTTACCTAAAACATGCAACTATGTAAACTGCAGGACAACTACTGCCAAAACCGCAAGGATCCACAGCAAAGGAAGCAAAAGCTTTGAACTAGAACAAAAAGAAAAAATAGACTATTATAATCACAAGTACAAATACTTCGCCAGTTGACAAACACCCAGTCACCAAGAACTTAGAAATTGTCCCTGGTGCCTAAGTGGCTTCTGCCCCACTAGGAGGCAGAGGGGCCTAAAAAAAATAGGCTGATCTGCTCCTAAGTGGGGCAGAAATGGCCAACAGCTCTGTACCCTGTTTGGGGGGGGGGGTCACAAAAAAAACAAAGGGAACCAAAAACAAATCTCTGACATCTTGGTGCCTTCTGCCCCCCTTGGGTGCAGATGGGCCTAATAAAAATAGGCTGATGTGCCTCCAAGGTGGGCAGAAATAGCCATCACTAATGAGCCCCCTTTGGGGGGGCGACCTTTGCCAAATGTGCCGCCCCCCCACACACACACAAAACACACACACACGATCCCTGGTGTCTAAGTGGATTCTGCCCCCCTTGGGGGCAGATGGACGTAAAAAAAAATTGGCCGATCTGCCCCCAAGGGGGGCAGAAATGGCCCAAAGCTCTGTGCCCCCTTTAGGGGGCGACCCTTGCCAAAGGGAGCACTCCAGCACAAAACAAAAAAAGGGGAACAAAAAAAAGAAATCCCTGGCGTATTGGTGGTTTCTGCCCTCCTTGAGGGGCAGATGGGCCTACAAAAATAGGCCCATCTGCCCCCAACGGGGGGCAGAGATAGCCAATACAAAATTTCCCCCTTGGGCAAGGGTCGCCCCCAAACACACAAAACACACACACACCCCACACAATCCCTGGCGCTTAGTGGGTTTCAACCCCCTAGGGGGCCAGATCATCCAAAAACATGGCCGATTTAGCTCCGGGGGGACCAAAACATATAACAAATTATTGCCCCCGGGGCAGCGACCCTTGCTTAAGGGGTCGCTGCCCAAAAACATAAAGAAAATAAAATCCCTGGTGTCTAGTGGTTTTCGCTCCTAAAAAATACATATGTAAAATGAAATCCCTGGTGTCTAGTGGTTTTCGCCCCCCCCCTCCCCCCGGGGGCAGATCGGCCAAAAAATCTGCCAATCTGCCCCCAGGGTGGGAGGGGGGGGCGAAATAGGATTAAAAAATAGCCCCCCATGGGAGCGACCCTTGCCCAAGGGGTCGCTCCCAAAATACATATGTAATATGAAATCCCTGGTGTCTAGTGGTTTTGGCCCCCCCTCGGGGGTTTTCAGCCGATCTGCCCCCGAGGGGGGGGGGCAAATAGGATTAAAAAATAGCCCCCCATGGGAGCAACCCTTGCCCAAGGGGTCGCTCCCAAAATAATTGTGCAAAAAAAATCCCTGGTGTCTAGTGGTCTTGGCCCCCCCGGGAGCAGATCGGCTGAAAAATCAGCCCATCTGCCCACAGGGGGGGCAAAATATGAAATAAAATAGCCCCCCAGGGGAGCGACCCTTGCCCAAGGGGTCACTCCCAAAATCTAATAAAAGAACAAATCCCTGGTGGCTAGTGCCCTGCCCGCGATCGTGGAGCAGGAATCCACTGAAAACAGGCACAGGGGAAAGGAAAAACCCTTTCCTTTCCCCCGTGTCTGTTTCACCCCCCAACCCCCAAAGAGGGAAGGACTTACCTGTAAGTCCTCTTCCCTCGACGCGCTGGAACCCATTTGCTTCCAGCGCGTCCCTCGGCAATATTTGATGACGTCGGCGCGCTGTGAGTGACCTGACATCATCGGATTGCCGAGGCGGGGTCGGGGGTGGAAGGGGAAAGGATTCCCCTTCCATCCACGACTAGGGGTTGTCGGTGGGGGGCCCATGGGGGGAGCGCTAACGCTCCCCCCGTGTTCCCGGTGCAGGACGAGGTGATCTCGTCCAAGGCATCCGGGAACCGGTGCCTTGGACGAGATCACCTTGTCCAAGGCACCCAATAAGTTAATTCTACATAACTTGCATGCTCACAGGGCGATATAATTTGTTGCAGACAATCCTACAGAGGTTGCATGTTATGTTATTTCCTATATTACAAAGGCAGAAACAACTGATATGAACGAAGTATGTGAAGAAATATCTGCGGAGCAATTATTAACTAAAAGATTATATTTAGCCTCTAAAAGCTCCCTCACTGTAAGGTCAAATCAAATCAAAGCAAAAACAAATTTATAGAGTGCGCTGCTCACCCGTGATGGTCTCAAGGCGCTTGGGGGAGGTTAAGGGGGGGGCCAAGGAGGGTCACTGTTCGAACAACCATATTCTTTCTATAGAGCCATGAAGTATGTTACTCTTTTTTCACCAAACCTACATGGTAACGTAGATTAAGATTGTCATAGACACACCAAAGAGTTCTAAAAGGCCTACCTGAAATTTAATACCTTTCATATTTTGATCCCACTAACAAAGATATTTTGAAAACAAATATGTTGGGCACATATACTCAAAGATAAGTCCATTGTTAGAAAACCTATTGCTCTGTGAAGTTGCTCAGTTGTACATACATTGAAACAATATGGCAAAAGACATTAACACTAGAACATTTAGAACAGAAGGCAGCAATGGCTTTTATTATGACATTGTAAACCTACTGTTTTTAAATATTTGAAACTGAGTTGCGACACATGAGAAAATAAAGAATTCCAGTACTTAGCACTTCTTCAACTACATAAACCATGGAGCAAAGAAGTAGAGATTATAGGCCCCTTTGAATCCCATCAAGATGTGTTTAATGTTTATAAAAATGGAATTACAGTGCCTCAATTTCAGAAATATTTAGAAATGCTACAATAAGAAATACCAGAAGAAAAAACATTAATGCAGAAATTCAAAGCAATACTGCATCAACAAATAATACTTCGACTTGCCGAACTGGTGACTCACTTGGATAACCAATTGTTATTAATAAAGCTGTAGTTGCCACGGCCAAGGTTCAAGATGACAAGGACAAAGTCAAAAGGTTATAGATAATGTGGATTACAAAGTAGATCAATTAAATTTGGAAAAACTACAATACACAAAAACACAAGGCAGTTAGTGGAACATGGACTTCAACATGAAAATAGATTTTGTCAAACTACATTACAATCTTTGAGTGGCCATGCAAGCTGGAATTAAGAAAAGCTTTCTTATTAAAGTAATTACTGCTTATTTGCATCAAGTTACAAATTCAAACTTACCTTGAATATCTTCTGCTCCTACTGGCTTAGAACATTGGCCATCATTACAATCCTGGTGGTCAGTGTTAAATCGGCGGTAATACCGCCAACAGGCCAGCGGTAAAAAAAACGGGATCATGACCACAGAGGAAACTGCCAACACATACAGCCACTCTAACACTCCGACCGTCACAGGCAGTAGGAACAAACACCGCGGCGATAACCGCCAACAGACATGCGGAAGACAATGTACCTCCCACCCCATTATAAACTCCCCATCCGCCAGCTTTTCCGGGGGTGGTACCAACGCCATCAAAAGCACGGCAGAAACAGTACTTGGAAGGGAAACCACTCACCTCTCATCACTCAACGAAGAACTAGGACGCCATGGAGCCCAAGCTGAACTTTCTACCCATGCTGGTGTATCTTCTCATATATCAGGTGCACCAACGGCGGTGATGAAGACCACGGGGAGTACAGCACCTAGCAGACAGGAGAGGGGGGAGGAAAAAGAGAGTGACACACACACGCAACACGCAACATCCCCACCGACCCTCACCCACAACACCATACATGCAACAACATTACATATACACCCTGTAACCCTCTGGAAGAACGCAAGGACAAAAGGAATTGAGTCAAATTAGTGTATTATTAGAATTCTAGGGAAATAAGTTCATAAATAAATAAACAGTATGTACAATATATACAATACATACAAAATAAGGGACAATGTCCACACAACAAAAGTCTGTGGCCCACTAGGCCATAACACATAGGCCAAGCCCACACTTGACTCCTGCCTCAAAACGGAGAGAACACTGCAGGGGCATCAAATCGAAAACACACTGGAACCTCAGGGGGATGGGGAAGGGGGGGCACCTCAGCCAGAAGATGGTACAACTCCACCGCTACTGGACGGGGCTCCATGCCCACAGCGATGTCCTGGGGAGTGCACGGCCACAGTCTCTCAAGTCTCTCCAGTGGGTGGTTTGCCCACTGCTTGGTCCTGGGGAGTGCAAGGCCACAGTCTCTCAAGTGGGTGGTTTGCCCACTGCCTGGTCCTGGGGAGTGCAAGGCCACAGTCTCTCAAGTCGGTGGTTTGCCCACTGCTTGGTACTGGGGAGTGCAAGGCCATTGTCTCTCAAATGGGTAGTTTGCCCACTGCCTGGTCCTGGGGAGTGCAAGGCCACAGTCTCTCAAGTGGATGGCTTCTTCCACTGGTTCTGAAGGAGGCATTGTGCCCAGTGTGCTTCATCCTGGGAATGATGCAGTGAGTGGATGCCTTTCTCCACTGGCTCTGGTGGGGGCATTGTGCCCAGTGTGTTTCATTCTGCCAAGGATAGGGTGAGTGGGTGCATTTCTCCACTGGTTCTGGAGGGGGCATTGTGCCCAGTGTCCTTCATCCTGGGAAGGGTCCAGTGAGTGGATGCCTTTCTCCACTGCTTCTGGAGGGGGCATTGTGCCCAGTGTGCTTCATCCTGCCAAGGATAGGGTGAATGGATGCCTTTCTCAACTGGTTCTGGATGGGGCTTTGTGCCCAGTGTGCTTCATCCCGCCAAGGATAGGGTGAGTGGATGCATTTCTCCACTGGTTCTGGAGGGGGTTTTGTGCCCAGTGATGCAACACATGAAGGGTGCCAAGTCACAGTCCCTCACCTGGGTTTCAGACCCACGAGATTTGCAGTGGTCAGAATGCATGATAGTCCATGGAGGCAGGGCTACAGTCCATCCACCGGTGGCTACGGCTGCACAGTGCTGCTTGCGGCGGTGCTTGTGGCAGTGCAGGTGGCGTGGCAGTGCTGGCTGCGGTGCAGGTGGCAGTGCTGGCGGTTGTGCTGGTAGCCACCAGGCCTTCACCTGCAGGCTTGGACGGCTGAAGTGCCTTGGCTGCTGTTTTGTGCCCCTTCCTGCCCTTGGCAGATGGTGGTGTCACCTTGGGTCTGGCAGCTGGAGTCTTTGAGGTGGCCTTGCTGGGTGGTTGTGGCTCCTTCCCCTTACTGTATGCTGTACCCTTCTTCACCTTGCCAGGTGGCAGAATGTTCTTTGCCTTGGCAGGGGTTGGTGGCTCACTGGCTGGCCTAACGGCTGCCCCCTTTGAGCCTCTGACAGCTGCAGGAACCACAGCAGATGTGGACTTGGTGGCTGAGGTGCTGGGCTGGGTTTTGGCCACCCTGGCCCAAGGGGAAGGACGGGGGGAGTGGTAGGGAACAGGTCAATGTTGGCTAGGAAAAGCTTCTTAGGGTCATTGGGACAGGAAGAGGGTGAAGGTTTGGGAGTGGAGGAAGAGGGAGTGGTTGTAGGATGTGTCAGTCTGCTGTGTTTGGGTGCAGGTGCATGAGCTGGATCCTGTTGGGAGGTGGATGGCTGTTGGCTGGTTGTGTGCTTGCCTTTGTGTACTTTGGGAGGAGGGGTCAGAGACACAGTGGGAGAGGACACAGGGGACGTGTGCATGGATGTGGGGGTGGTGACTGCCAGTGAGGGGTGTGTAGTGATGGGCATTCTGGTGATGGAGGTAGTGGATGAGGATGTAGTGCAAGCAGGTGTGAGTGGAGACGCTATTGGGAGGGAGGTGGACGACGAGGAGGGGGGACACAGTGGAGGCAGTGGATGTTGGTGTGTCTGCATGGGGATGGTGCTTGTGTGAGTACCTGTGAGATGAAGTGTGGTGCTTGTGTTTACGTGAGCCACTTCTGTGTGTTGATTTGGGTGAATGCTGGTCTGAAGGTATGCTGGGGTAGGCTGTGGTTGAGGGGATTGGGACTGGGTAGAGGAAGTTGGAGCGGGGAGGCTAGAGACAGGGACAATGGCTGCCATCAGTGCAGAGGCCAGAGCCTGAAATGCTCTCTGTTGGGCCGCCACGCCAGAGTGAATGCCCTCCAGGTATGCATTTGTTTGTTGCGAATGCCTCTCGACACCCTGGATGGCATTCAGTATGGTTGACTGCCCAACAGTGAGGGATCTCTGGAGGTCAATAGCCTCCTCACTGAGGGCAGCAGGGCTGACTGGAGCAGGGCCTGAGGTGCCTGGGGCGTAGGAGATGCCCACCCTCCTGGTTGACCGGGCATGGAAAACACACTGAGGGGCTGCTGGGAGGGTGGTGCTGGTAGGGGGGTGGCGGCTGTACCTGTTGTTGGGTTAGGCACAGAGGTGTCCGCCACTGCCAGGGAGCTTCCATTGGAGGAGGAGTTGCTGTCTGTAGTGTCCCCTCCTGACTCCGTTGTGGTGCTCCCCTCACCCTCCTTCCCACTGGTGCCCTCACCCTTGGTGGATTCGGCCTCCAGGCCCATGTGGGATGCAGCTCCCTCTGTCGCTGGTGCCTCTGCTCCTTTGCCAGATGATGCTAATGCAAGCAAGGACAGGGTGACAAAACAAAAAGGGGGGAGAGACAGAGGATACACTTGGTCAATGCCAGCAACAATACTACTGTTGGCGTACACAACACACAGGGAGCTGCCCTATGCACTAGGCCATGCACTACCAGTTACAATAATAGTCACCAGCCCATGGGGGATATGGCATAACACCATCAGCTGCACACCTGAAACCCACAGGACCCTGCCCAGTAGTAGATGCCCACTAACATCATTGGGTTTGGAGTGCTTCAGAGCCTGCCCAACAAGGGACCTACCTTGCCATGTTCACCCTGGCATGGGGGCACCCACAGTCCACATCTCCCACCCAGGTGTAAAACCTTAAAGTGCGCTAACTCATGAATCTGTAGTTGTACTCACCCCCTTGTGGCTGCTGTGATGCCCTCAAGCACCCATCCAACTCTGGATAGGCCACCGCCAGGATGCGGAACATCAGGGGGGTCCGGGTATGAAGGATACCCCTTCCTCGTTGGGAGGCCAGCCCTTACTGGGCCTCTGCCGTCTTCCTTGCCCAGCGGCGCAGGTCCTCCCAGCGTTTGTGGCAGTGGGTGCTCCACCTGTCAAAGACCCCCAGGGTCCGCACCTCCTTGGCGATGGCACGCCAAATACCCTTTCTCTGATGGGCGCTGACCTGCAGGAAAAATACAGCAGAAAAGGGATTAGTAATACCATCTGGACCGTCACTCTCATGGCCCGCCATATCCCTCCCATCCACTAAGGCACATACATTTCTACCATACATGCCCAGGACACCTCAGCCCCCCGCCTCTCAAATGTCGCTTATACACACAGCACTCCATACATTCATGGCCCACGGATCATGCTCACAGGGTACTCACCTGTTTGTCTGGAGTAAAGTGTACTGGGGTAGGACCCTATCCACCAGTTTCTCCAACTCCTCCACAGTGAAGGCAGGGGCCCTTTCCCCAGACACATGAGCCATTGTTGCTTCCAGACACAGGTCACAGCAGCACTTGCAGTGTAGGTCCTCTCCTGTTGAAGGTCTGTTAGCAAGGGAGTGAACAGATAGAAAATGCGTACCATCACCACCGGCGTACATCGCCATTGGCTCCTGGAACCCCTAGGGCCCAATGATAACCAATACAAAGCTGTGCGGCAGTCGTAGACCGCCTACCGCAATGGCGCACTACACCACCGGAATTGCCTCATTTCCACTTGTCTCTCCTTACAGGTCATGCAGCTGCCATTTCAGGGGGGGCAAAGGCGATGGCACCTAACTGCGTCACAGCAGACATTGGCCAATCAACTGACTCAGATTCACATACTGGTTCTGTAAATGAGGAGCTGCATCATTTTTGCAATTGATGTGTGGATATGACCCTCTGCTCACCGTTTTCCTCCCTAGGTTTTAACCGCTGAGGATGAATATGAGATGGAGACATCCTCCAGTGTACAGACCCCTGGTGGATCTTGCGACAATGGAGGACAGACACATTATCCTAACATACAGACTTGATTGGGCCACAATCCAACAACTGTGTTTCCATTTGGAGCCAGACCTTATGTCAGCCACCTGCCACCCCACAGGTATCCCCCCTCTAGTGCAGGTCCTGTCAGTGCTCCATTTCCTGGCAAGTGGTTCCTTCCAGGCGACAGTGGCCATGGCATCAGGGATGTCTCAGCCAATGTTCTCTAACGTGTTGACCAGAGTGTTGTCTGCCCTGCTGAAACACATGCACAGCTTCATTGTATTCCCCCAGGTGGAGGATTTGGCCACAGTGAAAGCTGACTTTTATGCCCTGGGACATATCCCCAACATCATTGGTGCCATTGATGGTACACATGTAGCATTTGCACCCCCCCCGGAGAAATGAACAGGTGTTCAGGAATAGAAAAAGCTATCACTCTATGAATGTGCAGATGGTGTGCTTGGCTGACCAGTATATCTCCCATGTGAATGCCAAGGATCCTGGCTCTGTGCAAGACGCCTTTATCTTGAGGAATGGCAGCATCCCATATGTGATGGCTCAATTCCAGAGGCACCGGGTGTGGCTAATAGGTGAGCCCAAGGTCCCCACCCAGTATATGTTGGTGTATGGGTATGGGGTTGTCCCTAAGGATTAGTGTTTGTCTAACAGTTGTCCCTCGATATTTGCAAGTGACTCTGGTTACCCCAACCTCTCATGGCTACTGACCCCAGTGAGGAATCCCAGGACAAGGGCAGAGGAACGTAACAAGAGGCACATGGGCAAACAAGGAGGATTATTGAGAGAACTTTAGGCCTCCTGAAGGCCAGGTTCTGGTGCCTCCATCTGACAGGTGGATCCCTGTACTACTCACCCATGAAGGTGTGCCAGATCATCGTTGCATGGTGCATGTTGCACAACCTGCCCTTGAGACGCCAGGTGCCTTTTCTGCAGGAGGATGAGCTGTGGCAGTGGTGGAGCCTGTGGACAGTGAGGAAGAGGAGGCAGAGGAAGAAGATGTGGACAACAGAAGTAATATCATACAGCAGTACTTCCAGTGACACACAGGTAAGACACTGTAACTTCACTTTTCTTTTCAGTTTTCTGTTGGACATTGTACATGGCAGCATGATTTCCCTATGTCTATGGCCACTTACTGTGCCCTTTGGCATCTCTATTTTCAGATCTCTGTGCCCCACTCTGGCTCCTGGTATGTTTACTGCTGTCCAGTACAGGTCATACCAATGTATAAATTACTGTAGATAAGATTTGCAATGTTTTCAGAATGTTGTACTAATACATATTTCAATCAGTTTATAGACTCCAGAATTGTATTTGTTCCAAGGGTGTTTATTTAAGTGCTAATAAGTAGAGGGGGATGTGCAATGGGCTGGGGTGATGGTGGAGGAATGTCCATGATAGAGTCCAGTCTCTTGGTATCACTGGTGCATTGTCCAATGGGGCATAGGAAGGGGAGCAATGGCAGTTCAAGGTGGACAGGGTGACAGAGTGGGACAGAAGGGTGACAATCAGGAGAGTCTTATTTCTTGGTGGGGGTCTTGGCAATGTCTTCTGGCTTCTGCCTGGATCACAGGGACCGTTTGCGGGATGGTTCTCCTTCTGCAGGTGATGGGGAGCTGGTGGCCTGTTGTTCCAGTGGTGGGGCCTCCTGTCCACTAGCGGCAGTGGAGGTGGAGGGCTGTTCATCGGTGAGGCTAGTGTCAGGGGCCTGTTGTTGTGCCACCGCCTCCCTCATGGTGTTGGCCATGTCAGCAAGCACCCCTGCAGTGGTGGCCAGGATGGTGTGAATGTCTTTAAGGTCCTCCCTAATCCCCTTGTACTGTCCCTCCTGCAGCCGCTGGGTCTCCTGCAACTTTTACAGTATCTGGCCCAAGGTCTCCTGGGAATGTTGGTATACTCCCAGGGTCCCTGCAAGTGCCTCGTGGAGAGTGGGTTCCCTGGGCCTGTCCTCCCCCTGTCTCACAGCAGTCCTCCCAGCTTCCCTCTTGTCCTGTGCCTCTGTCCCCTGAACTGTGTGCCCACTGCCACTGACCCCAGGTCCCTGATTTTCTTGGGTTTTTGGGGTTGCCTGGTGTCCCTGCAGTGGTGGACACACTGCTGATTGACGTGTCCTGGGGACAGTGGTATGGGCCCGCTGGGTGGGTGCTGTGGTGGTGTTTCCTGAGAGGGGAGGCTCTGTGGTGTTATGCGACTGTGGCAGGGTAACCAACTATCCAGAGGTCCCTGATGGGCCAGGTTGGTCATCGTGATCCAGGCGTGCAGAGCTGCTGTCATCACTGTGGGCCTCTTCTGTGGGGAGACTGAATGTTGGTGGCACCTCTTCTCCGGTGACGTTGAGTGGGGGTTCTGTGGGGATGAAATTGCTGTGTTATTGTATCTGCGTGTGCCATCTTGTGCATGGGTGTGTTTCCCTGTATGGTTGTGAATGCACTGTCAGCTTTGCCTTGTGTGCGTGGTGATTTTGTGGGCTAGGTGATTCTCTCTAATGGGCATGCTTTAGTGATGGGTGTCCATGCAGGTCTGTGATGGGTGCCCATGCATAGGTGTTGCAATCAGGGCTTGGTATTGGGATGGGTGGGTTGTGATAGTCCGGTATTTGTGAGGTGGTGGAGTGATGGGGGTGAGGGTAGGGTTAGGAGTTTGTGATGGCATGGAGGTAGGGTGGGGGATATAGTAGTAAAGATTTGACTTACCAGAGTCCAGTCCTCCTGCTACTCCTGCGAGGCCCTCAGGATGCATTATTGCCAAGACTTGCTCCTCCTGTGTTGTTAGTTGTGGGGGAGGAGGAGGGCGTCCACCTCCAGTCCTGTGTACGGCTACCTGATGTCTTGCAACCACGGAACACACCTTCCCCTGTATGTCATTCCACCTCTTCCTGATGTCATCCCTTGTTCTTGGGTGCTGTCCCACGGCATTGACCCTGTCCACTATTCTCCGCCATAGCTCCATCTTTCTTGCAATGGACGTCTGCTGCACCTGTGATCCGAATAGCTGTGGCTCTACCTGGATGATTTCCTCCACCATGACCCTTAGCTCTTTCCTCCGAAAACCTGGGGTGTCTTTGGGGTGCCATGGATGTGGTGTGAGTGGTATGTGTGAGGATGTGTGGGGTGATGTGTTGTGGTGTGTGCTGTGAGGTGCGTGGATGGTGTATGGGTTATGGTGTTCTGTGGCTCAGATTGAGTGGGTGCTCCTGGCTTGTCTCTCTCTCTCTCTCTCTCTCTCTCTCTCTCTCTCTCTCTGTTTGCAATCTTTTTTTTAGTTGAAAGGGTTGTGGGTAATGTGAGTGTCTGTTTTTTAGTGGTCTGAGTGTGTGGGTGTGGTGTGTGTATGTGTGTCAGGTGTGTGTAGTTTGAATTGTCCAATGTGGTGTAGTTTTGTAAGTGTGTGTGTATTTTGAATTCGTGGGTCCTGATACTGTGGCCGTATTCCTGTTGGAGTAACAGTGTGTCTTTTGGTACCACCATTTTATCACTGACTTTGGTCTGGTGGACTTGTGTGGGTGTCTGTACAGTGGCGGATTTCTCTGTGTGGGTCATAATACCCGTAACGGAATACCGCCGCAGTCACAGAATGTTGGTGGCCGTCAGCTCAGCGGTAGTCGGCATTTACCGCCAAGGTTTTAATGAGGGCCACTGTCTTCTGTCGCTGTCGTAAGAGCATGGTAACAAATTGGAATGCTTGAAATTGAATAATGATAAATGCCAAGAACTTGGGAGAGTTAACAAAAATTAAATGTTTTGATCATAGATGAAGTGAGCATGGTGTCAAAGTTGGTGTTGGAGTTTGTTCATTTGTGGATTCAAGAGATGCTCAGAACTTCTGCTGAAGTGCAATTTGGAAGGAAACATGACATTGTTTTGGACAATTATTACTGCTAACACCTGTTAAAGTTAAGCACATTTTCAAAAAACGTTTGCAGGAGCCCTCTCGGAATTATGAGCTTAATTAATGATGAATAATAAGCAAAAATATTGAAAGACATTTACGTTGACCTTGTGACAAAAGAAGCAATGATTATGCTTAAGGAATGAAATGCATGTAAATTGTTTCATAATCTTCATTCATGTGTTGAAGTAATGTGCTCAATTAAATAATGAAATGCTACAACTGGAAAAAGAAGAAATTATAAATCTTCCTTGTCAAAATAAAGTAAAGAACCACAGATGTAACATGTTTATAACCAAAACTTTACCTTTAACATTACAAAAGATGGTAAAATCTGTTACAAATATGCAAGAATGTTCGTGTTATTTTATGTCACAATTTACATCCAGAAGAAGAACTAGTAAATGGAGCTATGGGATTTGTAGTGGAGTTTGTCACATCTGAAAAAAATGAAGCAATTGAATTGATTATTTTGAAATTTGATCACATCAGACAGCTAAAACAAATTTCTTGGTGTGCAGCAAGATTCTTCCTTCTCAAAGATTTATGTACTTGAAGAGAACTGTTTCCCCTTTATTTGGCTTACACAGTAACAATACACAAATCGCAAGGACTACTTTTGGAATAGACACTAATTATCACTGGCTCTACAATATTAAAGGAGGAAATGGCATAACTCGCTTTGTCTCACATAAAAAAAATGACAGGACTGTCTTTTATTGATTTTGATGACATAAGAATTAATGCAGACAGTAATTGTGTGAGTGACTGCAGTAGTTTGTGAAAGAATAACACCTATTTTTTATGAATATTCCATTGTTACTAAACATAAACTGTTGCCACTTATAATAATGTCGGGCCCAGAGGATTGGGTCCCAGGGCCATAATCCATTCAGGGACCTTGGACCATTTATGTCCTCTTCCCTAGTATATGTTTTACTTCATCCCCAGGCCTGACCCGCCCCAGGTGCCGTATCGTTAAAGTTAAAAATGTCAGCCACTGTCACCACTGGGTAGTTCTAGTTAGGACTATGTTTCCATTGAAAGTGCATTTTTTGGTTTGTTTATATGTTTGGTGCCTAGAATGTTTTTGGGAGATCCGTCAAGTGGGAGCTGTGAAAAAATGGTGTCCCAAAACGTGTTTTCCCTATATATTTGTCCATAGGAACCTTAAACACACCTACAGCCCAAACCGCTGAACAGATTTATACCAAAACTAGGTCTTTGTCCAGAAAGAGTGCTTTTTTGTGATTTGGTGTAAATCTGTTCTGTAGTTTTTGAACAATTAGTGCTGACAAACTTTGTATATTTCATGATGCCGAGGATCCGTAGGACCAACAGATCTCCTGCTGAGCAGCCTGGGCGAGTAAAAAAAGTCCGGCTTTGTAGAATTCAGCAGAGTTGAAAAAATATTCAATAGAATTCCATGAAGCTGGAATTCCATGCCACGCAGAGTGTTCCTGAATGTGCCCATCTCGGAAGTGCTAAGCAGGGTAGGGCCCAGTAAGCCAGGCCTGACCCTGCTTAATGCTTCTGAGATGGGCATATTCAGGAGGGCCATAGGCTGTGAAAGCTGCTGTTTAAGGACTCTTGTGCACCGCCCTGTCCAGTCTGCAGTGCACAAGGGGCAGGCCGGTACACAGGAGGCCTGAAATGGCAGCTTTCTTTACCTGCCTAAGGCCCTCGCCTGAATTCAGGCCGGGGCCCTAGACATTAACCCACGCACTCATCAGCAGCAAGCTGGAATACGGAAATGCCCTCTACGCCGGCACCACACTCAAACTCAAACGCAAACTCCAGAGAATCCAGAACACAGCTGCCCGCCTCATCCTGGACCTCCCTCGCCATGAACACATCTTGTCACACCTCAAATCCCTTCACTGGCTCCCCATCGACAAGATGATCAGCTTCAAAATCCTCATCCATGCACACAAATCCCTCCACAACATCGGCCCAACCTACCTCAACGAAAGAGTTAACTTCCACACTCCCACTCGCCACCTCCCTCTACCGACCTCGCACTCACCACAGTCCCCCGCATCCAACGCGCCACCACAGGAGGCAGATCCTTCTCCTACCTCGCCCCCAAGGCCTGGAACTCCCTCCCCACCAACCTCCGCAAGACCTAGGACCTCCTGCTCTTCAGAAAAAACCTCAAGACATGGCTGTTCGAACAGTAACCCTCCTCCCCCCCCCCAGTGCCTTGAGACCCTAACGGTGAGGAGCGCGCTCTATAAATTTTTTTTGATTTAATTTGATTTGATTAAAAGCTAGCATTTCAGTCCTTGTTTGTGCACCAGTGTACACAAGCAACAACAAAACAAAGAAAGAGACTTGGACTTACCTGGGTCTTCCAGGGGGTCTTCCTCTTCTTGTCATCCGACGGTGACGAGTCCTCTGCAGTGGCTGCCTCCCTCCTCTACTCCGGTGCACACTGCAGCCCAGTCATGGGCTGCACAGCGCAACCGCAGACTGTCTGCTCTTGCACTGTGCAGCCCATACTGGGCTGCAGCGCGCAGCAGGTGAGCTTTGCTCCACTGGGGGGCTAGCAGAGTTTTTTGGATAACTCTGTGCTCCAATCAGAGCACAGAGTTCCAAAAACTCTGCTAGCTCTGCCAGCAGAGCGGAGCTCCCCGCACAGCCTTACTGCTGAGATCTGATTATATGCCACCACACCAGCAAGGAAGTAGGGGTTAGTCATAGAGGGGAGGGTATTGATTCCCTGATCCCCAATCTGGTAATGAGGTCTGGACTTTTTTATATTAATTTTGCAGCAGATTTTAAACATAAAAAAGAAGCAATGGCTCCCATGTGGTATAAAAAAATCCCCCTAGGTAGGTCAGGGCCCAGGGGAACAGTGCATAGGTAATTTTAGGGAAGGGGTTCATGGTCCTCCTCTACAAGCCTCTAAAAAGCCCTGGGCATCCATGTCCTGGGGATGATGTTCTAATAAAGGAGAGGGGAGCTCTGTGGCCTCCCTCACTGAGCCTAAAAAGGCCACAGGGATCCCATCCTCCAGTGCATACATGTTTGCAAAGGTGAGTAGGGCCTGGTCCCACATCCTAAGCCTCTGAGAAGCCATGAGGATCCTATCCCCTGTAGTCATAATGAGGTACGAAGGGCAGAGGGGGCACTTAGCCCTCTACCCAATCCTTAGTAGACTCTGGGAACCCCCTCCCATGAGGCCAATTTCTTTTAACAAAAGGGAGGAGGCTGTGCTCCCCTTTCCCAAGCTTTCGAGTCAATCACCTGGGGCCGATTGGTAAAAAAATAGAGGGGAGCCACGTGGCTCCACTCTTTGAGCCGTAAAAGCCCCGGGGGCCCCATCCCCCAGGACTGGCTCAAATACTCTGTCCCTGGAGCCTACCCAAGGGACAGAGTAGCTTACCTGTCCACACTTGCAAGGGCAGGGAAACATATGTTTGCTCGTGCCTGGCCATAGAATTTTTAAATCTCTCACCAGGCAGGAGAAAATATATCTTCCCTGCCTGCAGCAGCATGGGCAGGAAAGGCAAGTCTGCTCCTAGCAGGTGGGAGATTTACAAATGCACATGTTAGGTAGAAGCTGAATTCTGTTTCCATGTACGCACTCTTGCGGGCAGGGAAACAAAACCAAAATTGCTCCTGCCCCAAGAGCGCACGCTAAAAATAGCTGCTTCCTTCGGGTGGGAGCAACAGTGGCTCCTGTACAATGTGGGAAGCTTGCTGGGGCTATAGGGGCACTGGTGCACACCCTAAAGCCCTCAAGTTGCTGCTCGATCAGTGCCCCAGTTGGGCATCCACCTATATTTTGTTTTGCAGTTTTATATAGCACAAACACAACCCAAAGGTATTGGAGAGCTTCACATAAGCACTAGTTACATTATACAAGGACACATTCATTTTTTGGAAGGCATGGGGAGATTAAGTGCTTTGCCCAGAATCACAGGATTTTGAGTCGATGACAGAGGTTATGCCACATCCTCTGTCCTATATATTAAGACAGGCTCAGGGAGATGGGATGGGGTCCCCGGGGATATAAAATGCTTGGGGAGAGGAGCTTCACAGCCCTCCTCCCCTTCTTAATGCCAATTGTCCCAGGGGGTGGGGTCCTCTGGCATTAATAAGGCTTGAGGAGCTGCATAACGCGCACCCCTTATTTATGACATCCTGCCCTGGGTGATGGGGTCCTTGGGATCTAATATAGTTGAGGATGGGGCCAAGCAGCCCCCATCAGATTTTAATGTCATATAGTCCCAGGGAATGGGGCCCCCATGGCCACTATTGGTTCAGAGAAGTTGGCTAGATGTCGAGGCCATAGAATACCCTGTGGTCAATCCCCCGCTACACACGCCCAAAGGCTGTGCACAGCATGGGTTTTGCTACCTGTGGCCAACGCCCAGCTGTGCTTGGCCAAAGGATGTGCGCAGTCTGTTGTTGACTGCCTGTGGGATGTTGAATGTAGGGTCTGGTGTCAGGCCAGGGTCCACAACAAGCTCCTCCTCTGCGTATGGCCAAAGGCCAAGCACAGCATGAGTTTGCTGCTTAACGGGGGGTGGTCAGAGAGTTCATTTTCATTTTGTAACAAAATTTTGCATTACAGTAAAAAAACTTAGAAATTCACTTAAAAAACAAAGGTTCAATAGATAAGTGAGATTTTCACTGACAACATAACCTTTTAAATTTTCTAAACCACTGAAATTCATCAGTTATAGTTAGGTTTCCCATCAATCATTTCATTGCAAAATTTGCAGTAATATTATCAATGATGCCGAAGAAGATGTCATGAGTGATGTTATATGTGAGATTTAAGAATACTGGACTCTGGTGTGGGTGGGAGTGTCCCTGGGGCCTGGGAAGGGCACCGGTGGGCTCTTTCCATGGTGTTCCACCAAGGAAAAAGGCCCACAGGCCCCCTAATGCCTGCCCTGACCCAGGCGTTAAGTAATGGCATTAAGCAAGCTTAGAGCCATATTTTAGGCCCTCCTCTCTCCTGTGCACCATTTTTGCACAGGAGGATAAATAAGGCGCCTGGGCTGTAGAGTCATTTTTTGCCCGGGAATGCCTACCTTGAATCTCATTGACACAAGGTAGTTTTCCGCAGTCAAAAAATGACTTTAATGCCAATATTTTGACGCTAGACCGGCCTAGCGTCAAAATATAAATATGGTGTTAAGTTTGTGCTGAAATAGCGTAAAAAAATGACGCTATTTCAGCGCAAACAGAGTATAAATATGACCCTTAGTTTCTATGTGCTAAAAAACATTAATTTTTTTTAAACTCATATATTTTAATCATTTTGGTGTCACTTTAAAGATAAAAATACAATCTATTTTTATAAATTGGTGTTGGATTTTTATTGTGTTTTGTGCTTTCCTTATTTACTGTTTTGTGACTTTTAAATGCTTTACACACTTGTCTCCTAAGTTAAGCCTTGTCGCTCATTGCCAAGCTACCAAGGGTTGAGCTGGGTTTAATTTATTGAGACCTAACTGGACTAAGTGGGGGTTAGTGGCGTGTTGCTAAGTGTAGGTACTTACCTGCCCTTACCAGTAATCCACTTTCCAACATGGTATAATTAGCAGTACATGATGGAGGTGAGAGTTATAATTACTTTAGGGCACAAATTATAGTAACCAAGATGGAGGATGTTACACTTCATTGATTTATATATTTTAATTACGAAACCCTAAGCGGATACACTAGCACTGGCGATTCTGGTGTGCTTTAGTCTTTATTAGGACCCGGTATAATTTTTGGATCTGGCAAAACCATAAAAAGACAGGCTCTGCAGTTGTCTTTTTGGAATTGAGAATCATACCTTGAGGTGGAGTACTATTTACAAGATCTGTGGGTCCACATGTGGCATCACCATCCTATTGTTACTGTTATGCTGCAACCATACAATTGTGATGTTGTTTCGATATGAGTAAAAGGCAATTGTATTCAGTCCTTTATGTCTGCATAACACAATTGCTATATTGGTGCCTTCAGAAAAAATTGTAAAATATGTAATTCTGATATATTGCTATCGTCCTACAAAATCAAGATAACTTTATTACAAGGGCAATAGTTTTACAACCATTGCATGAACAGTCGCCATTAATTTTATTATTCTCTAATGAAACACGTTACTAAACTTTCAAATGTTAAAATGATTTTATTCGCCATTGTTCTTGAGATAGGACTCTCCCCATAACTATCGTCTCATGAATGCAGTGTTCCATTTTTGTAGTGCCCTTTATGTAATTAGAAACATAATGCACTGTGGTTTTAAAACTAAAGAGCACAACTAGATCCTATTTCTTACATAAAGAAATGAATGATTTGTCAATTCGCGAGGGAGCTCACCGACTAGTTGGATTTTATGTCAACACTTCATCAACGTTAATATACCGTGTCCTTGCCTCAGCAGGTGTTCATTGTGTAGATTTGAGTCTGCTTCATGCCTAGTGATTTTCAAGGCTATTTCACAGAGAAAAAGTACATAATGGATAAAGCCTTCATGCCAGGTTGTTTTACACAGTGGCTCATTATAAACCAGGGCGCAGGTTTTTAGCAAATAGATCATGGCGTTGCTTGTTTCCAAGATGAGAAAACGTTTCAAACAGATATTGAGTTTTATACTGAATATTGTTTGAACCTTCGATGTACGACTCAGCACAGCGCTGAAAAGAAATCATTGGTGAAAACTAGACTGCCTTGTCACGTGTAAGGACTGCAAATGTGGCTCTAAAGTCATACACAAAGAACAAGAGTAAAAATCAACATGTTGCAACATGGTCACATTAATTATTTAAACATTTATATTTTATATCAAAGATATGCATGTGGAGTGTTATTTACCTGTCTGGCGTGATAAAAAATGTTTAGGTAAATTTAAAAATAAATAAAGTATTATATGTTACCTACATTCGACTGTTGAGTCTTACTCCAACGCAAATTGATCCTTAGATGAAGAATAGGTGACTGCTCATTTGAAATTTATGACAGAAGAATATACAATTGATAATTTGCGCTGGAAGAGAAAATAGGCTTATTTATCAGGAATTGTTGCTGAAAGGTTGCTCTCATAGCAGCACAAATGGCGTTTTGAGCTCCTTGGCCCTACTTTGTGTGGAGGGGCAGTCCATGGGTGGTACTTGGGTGTTCTAAGGCTAAAACCCATAATTGTTTATGCCAAGCCAGTTCCACAAAGATTGTGAAGTCTGGCTTTGCATAAAAAATACTGCCTCCATGTGGCAGCCGCAAAATTGGAGAAATGTTTTAATTTCTCTATCCTTTTCACTAAGTGCGTGTGCTGCACTGTATAGCACACATCCAGAGTGTGAAATGTTTACCAAAAATCATCCGAATCATAGGACTTTATATTTAAAGTGATATTCTCC
The DNA here is from genome assembly GCF_031143425.1 of Pleurodeles waltl. Classification (NCBI taxonomy): domain Eukaryota; kingdom Metazoa; phylum Chordata; class Amphibia; order Caudata; family Salamandridae; genus Pleurodeles; species Pleurodeles waltl. The sequence goes on along the minus strand of NC_090447.1, from coordinate 1,373,923,735 downwards.
CAGTACAAAACCATGCTAGACAGCACACACACATCCACACAATACTACTATTGCGCAAATTATCCTGCTTGATGGTAGGCAGCTTGTGTATGTACAAGAACATGAGAATAATGCAGCAACCTGACATATTTTGTGAATATGACTCTGCACTGATCCCGTCCACTCATTCAACATAGTGCAGCAACTTTGGTTGGGGAGCCATGTTGGCTATGTTTTTTTGAAAATCTGCCTCTATGTTTGTCCTTGAATATTTCCTCTGAAGTGTAGATACATATTTAAGTTTACCCTGATCAGGTAAATGCAAATGGCAGTGTACAATTTGGCATTTACTTTATTTTATCAACTTATGTCATTTGAACCTTACATTTAAAAATATGGGTAGAATGAACTGCCTCTGAATATGTAAAAAATCTGTGTTACTGCATTTCAATATAGCACACATTGCCTTTTTAGAGGTGGTCATAACTTGCGTAATTCATTGTAGCATAATCACAATTAACTAATAATTCTGCAATATTATGTGGAAATACACCAGAAGAGTAACTCTGCATTGAGCTCTATTTTCTTAGTGCACAGATGCCCCCTCCCATCTTAAATGGAGATTAGGGTGTATTTTGTGCTAAGAAATAGACCTAACTGCAAAAGAACACAAAGAACAGTGCCACCACCAGCTTGCGCTCACTAAATGTGACAGTAGGGTACGATTTTCCCACCAACATATTCCCACTATCTAGCACTATGTTTTAGCACAAAATAAACATTTGCATTCAAAATGGATACAAGGATGCATTTGTAAAAAGAAAATAGTGCCAAATGCAAACTTAATGAGCCTGAGCAGCACAAGCTTTATGAGTAAACACATGCATTCAGGAAATGTTATACTTACGGAAAACGTATACTGGAAAGAATGTTCTCCTGAATTAATGGACAAGGAATACACAAACCTCTTTTAAGTTCATGGTATATCATTCCTGAGGGATCATTGCTGTCCAAACATACCCAGCACAGTATAACAATTATAGAGAAAACGTGTGATTCACTTCTTGACTGTCCATGCAAACAAATCTGTTAATTCAAGGTGATCATTGAAAATACATGAATCAATTAATAAAGGTGGAATTTGTGAGGACAACGCTGGTTTTAATTAGTAGACATATCTGCTGCTGGACTGTAAAGAGGTTTACAGGGGAATGAGTTGCTATTTATGACAGTGGGCAGGGTGCTGGGCAGGGTGTAATGGATGATGACCACATACATTAAAGTAGTTTAGATTCTATTCACAAAAACGACAAATTCAGAGATTAGCTCACAAAAGTAAACATATTGGAGGATGATATATCTAAAAGTGAAGCTTAGTATCTTGAAAGAGAGGTGCATAAAATCTCATCTCAGGTGTGGAATGTCTGTAATTGGTTGACAAAGCTGAAATCTCTTGGCCATTGGAGCAACATTTGCATTTCAGGATTATCTGAGGATGTAGAGTAGGTCAACCTTAAACATTGCATAAATGTTGCAAAGTGGAATATTGATAAGGGCAGGTAAGTACCTACACTTAGCAATAGACAGCAAACCCCCACTATGTCCAAGCAATTTCTCAATAAATTAATCCTGGCTCAAACCTCGGTAGCTTGGCAATGAGCAGTTAGACTTGGTTTAGAAGACAGGAAGGTAAATCCTTTAATATCAACAAGACACTAATTAAGTAAAACAAAAAATGCAATAAAAATCACACACCAATGTATAATATACCTTATATATTTATCTTTAACATGACAACAAAATGACAAAGATCCAATAAAGGGAACTGGAGATATACATTTTTAAAGATTGAGGCCGCATTATGAGTTTGGCAGATAGAAAACTCCATCCAGCAAAATTCTGACAGGGTGGCCACTGCCTACGCAGCGACCTCCCCGCTGGAGTTATTATAGGTTTCCTGCTAGGTCGGCGGGTGGAAAGCTAAATTTCTGCCCACTGTCATAATGTGAAACAGGCTACAACATTGTCTCCGGTTTGTTATCAAGCCAGACGCCATGCTATCATCTGCAGGTTCCACCAGCATCCTCGCAATGTTCACTGTCTGCAAAGCCAAGTGCGTGGGCAGTGCAGGGCCCCCCCTGTGGCCACCTGCACCTCTTCTTCACCAGCCTTTTAATGGCTGTGTTATTGCCATGAAACCACTGGCAGATAACGGGGTCATAATCCCTAGAGCAGCCCTACTTGCAGAGCTGCCCTAGTGGGTTAGAACCTCCGCCACCTTCAGACTGCCAGGATCCAAGATACTGGTGGAGCTGGAGGTTCCCTGGTGGTCCAAATACCAGGGTTGTAATGTGGCGCTCGGACTGCCACACTCATAATGAGGCCCTAAATGTTTTCTAGAGCTTACAAATGAAAAGGGCCAATCTGGATGTCTGGTCACCCGGGACAAAGTCAAAAGTTGACGCCAACTGCAATGGAGCCCTATGGGCTACACTGAGCGGGAGGCCTCGGTTAAAGTTTTACTTTCACACTTAGTCGCTTTCTTGAAGATTGTTCCTCGACCGGGATGAACTCACGAGTTGAGGCTGACCTCGCTGGAGACCTCTTTGGTTACACACAGCAGGAGTCTTTGGTCTTGGTTTCTTGTTTCGGACTTCGAAATTTTCAGGATGGAAATCTTTGCCAATGACCAAGTCCAAAGTTAAAGCCAACTTTGATGGAGCCCTCCTCGGATGCACTGTACGGGAAGCCTCGGTCAATCTTTTACTTTCTTACAAATTGAACGACCCTCCACAGCAAGCCGCTTCAATGTGACTTTGTCAGATTGCCTTTCCACGAGCCCTTGGTCAAATCTTGGAAGTCTGGGGCTCTGGAGCTTTTCAGTTGGACGAACCTGCAAGTCAGGCTGGGTCGCGGTTGATGTTGGCTAGCTTGAATCACGATATTGGGTCAGACCCTTATGGATCTTTCTTCAAAATTTTCTCTAAACTTCTCCAAACTTCTGGATCTTCTTCCAGAAGCACTTTTAAGATCCTTCAGGTGTCCATAACTCACCTCAAGGTTCCAGAAGCTCTGAGTTGCTCCTTTTGGGTTAGGACTCCAACTCCCAGAATGCACCTAATTCAAATCCTTAAATGACCACTAGCCACCGATCAGATGGACTATTTTTGCAAGCATGATGCATGGGACTCTGGTTAGCTCTTTTCTATCAGTAGCTTACCAGGAGTCATTTCCTGAACTAGTAGAATCCAGGCAAAATCCTTTTCTTTGTGAAGCCCAAAGTGTGCAGCTAATGTAGTCCTTCTGAGTGCAGAGTCCAGGTATAGGCCAGGGGTCCAGCAGGGCAGTCCTTCTTATCTTGTTCCACTAGGAATATGAAGTATGTGGCAGCTCTGCCAATTTTATCCTTGCTTGTGGGGTGGCATGCATGGGGGTGCACCTGTCCAATCACATGTGGACCACCACCCTCTTGAGTGACCACTTCCTGGAAAGTGTGGCAAAATCAATCACAGGGAGCAACATTCCTCCAAAATGGCACAAATTCAATCTTAGAGTTTAGATCTCGCTGAGGCCACCCATTGGGATGGCTAAGTTTCCCTTAACACACCCCTTTCCAGCCCTCCCTTAATCTAATCAAGGGGCATCTAACTGTGTAGGGCTGCAGGAAATGGGGAAGGTCCATTTGCCATCCCAAATGTATTTCTCTCCTTTAAAGTCCAGTTTGGATCTCTCTCCCATCCTGTTCTACCATCTGCTGAGGCAGATCTCCTTCCACCATATGCTTCCTTTGTTTCAGCCCAGGCCACTTCACACCTCATCAAGGCAGCCTGGCTCAGGCCGCCAGAGGCTGACCAATCAGAGACGGGCACTACAGGGCTGAAGTTGGTAACTTTAAGCAAGAGTTTGAAAACTCTTTCCCTGTTTACGCTATATGAAATTCAACAGTGGCAAATTGTTGGAATTATTATAACTTTTAATTTGATACAAAACTTACTATATTTAGATCCTTCCTATGGAAAATAAGACTTCATTATTTTAAAATAAAGTCTTTCCATGTTAGCCTATGAAGCCCATGCACTGCAATGGAGAAAAAATAATTTAGTTATTTGTCCCTCACCAGGGCTTATAAAACATTTTTTATGAAACCCCTGCTTATGGTTACACTCTACCCCACCCTGTGGACCATTAGAGCAATACTAGGAGTGACTTATATGTAAAAGAAGGTAGCTTAGGACTTTGGAAGTACTTTTAACTCCAAAGTCGAATTTGGGATTAACTTTAATTTAAAAGCAGCCGACAAGGCAGGCCTGCCTTTAGAATGACACTGGGCACCATAGCAGTGCACCCATGGGTGCACTACCTATGCTGTGGTCCCTAAACCTACATGCCCTACAATATACTAGTTATAGGTAGTTTGGTACAACCAATTATAATTAGCCTAATTTGCTAATCCCTTTAAATCAGAGCAGAGGTCCTGGGACTGTTTAGCAGTGCCTAGGGTAGCATCAGAGTCAGAAAAACACCAGTATCAGTAAAAATGGGGAAAAAAGGTTAGGTGGCTTAAGCAATCAGCCCAGTTGTCCCCAAAAAAGTTATCTCAAGTAATTATAACATGCCGAAAATTACGATAACTTGGGCAGTGTTGTCACCAATTATGTCAGTTCAATTGTCATCAGTAATGTTGTCTATAATGTCAATGAACACATCATGAGTGTTGAAATTTGTAAGATTAAAGCTGTGCATGGCGAGAGCGTAAGTTATAGTTGTGTGATCACCCAAGTTATAGTTACTTGAACTAACTTTAACTTTTGAATGTCAGTGTTTTTAAGTTTAAAATGTTCCATTGTTACTGAAGTTTTTACGTAATTTTAACATTACTTTATCTTTTGTTTTTTAGTGAATGTATATGTTTTTTGGTAATGTAAAGTAACATATCATTACAATCCTAGCTACAGCATTACTTTATCCTTTTTTCAGTGAATTTGTAAGGTTTTTTGTAATGTAAAGTAACATTTTATTTCCAATCATAAAGCCACCCCTTTTGTCATTTGGCTGTGTGCAGTGTGGGGTTGGCTTTAGGGCTTCTGGTTAACATCCCACAGGCAGCCAAGCGCCTGATGATTTTATTACTATACATAACGTCAACACCCTGGCTATACACGTCCTTTAGCCGTTTCCATACATAGATTGCGTCCAGGGCTATGCAATGTTAATTTTCCCGGCATTGTCTGATTCTAGTGACAAAATGACAGGGATAGCTCCATCAACATTAGCTTTAGCGCTTTTCAAGGTGTCTGGTAAGCTTTTTCTTCAAGGTAATTTTCCCATTTCATTAGTTGTGTGTGTTTCTTTACTGAAAGGTGTTTCATTTTTTTTTTTTAATTGGTAGGAGCAACTCTAGATGGGTGCTCCCGTTATTTTGAAATTTGCAAGATGTCCCCAGGGACTTTGAAGTTACCCACGTTTGGGGAGCATATGAGGAGTTCCTCATGGAGAATGGTTGCTTCATTACTTAGTATGACTATCTATGGTATATTCCACCTTCTTTAGTGGATTCAGGATTGGGCCCCATACTGAAAACCAGTTGGGTATCATCTGCGTATAAAATGTGTTTGTTACTACTGCCGTGGCGGTCGGAGTGTTAAAGTGGCTGTCTTTGTAGGCGGTTTCCACCATGGTCGTGATTTCATTTTTTTTTTTACGCCGGCCTGTTGCCAGTTTTACCGCCGCTTTAACACCGACTGCCAGGGTTGTAATGACTACCAAAGTGTCAGAATGGGGTCCTCAACTCTCGAGTTTCTATTTTAAAGACTTTCATTCATAGGTACTTCTTCATTCATTGGTACACATCTCTGGGGTAGTTTGAGATAGTCTTTTAATGTTTATAATGTGTGTTCTTTCAGATATAAATGTTAATATCAGCTTCATACATTTGGATCTGAAATTGATTTTGTGTCTAATGGCAAGTGCTCTTAACGAAATACTGAGCACAAGGCTGCAGGACTGTGAATGTGACAGACTTCACTGCAGATCATAGGGAGCTCACTTTGATTTTCTAGCTATGAATAAGAAACCTTTAGGGAGCTTCACTAAAGGTCTTGATCCATTTTCAAGTGATCCAGTAAAGGTTTGGGGCCTGTGTTTTTTATGCCTCCTACATGTAAGAAAGGATTAAGATTTCATAGTAACATGCATCGAAAACAGAAAACAGATCTTGTCTGATGTCTGCAATTGTGATTTATCCTTCTACTTGGTCTTACATACATAATCTCATTAGATACTATGAAGTCTTGCAACAGCAGAGTGACCTCTGCTTCCAGGCACTTGCCAAAAAACGGAGGTTGGATACATCTTTCATTTGCTAGATGAAGACATTTCTGTGATACATTATTGTTAAAAAAGGTCATCAGGTTTCATAGTGTTAGTCTGAGAAAACAACAACATTCTTAACCATCTCTAGTTTCTTTACATCTCAGAAAATGTTAAATACTCTTTTTTATTGATGTGATGATTTATCAAGTGTAGTTGCCAAATAGTCTTTGTTTTACTTTCTGAGTTGTTTTCTGATGTTCTCTTGTGTACCCATACCTCAATTCTCAATCACCCTTCATTTAAATGTTCCCCAAATATCTGCTGGGTTGAAAACCTGTCACCCACTTTCTCAGCTACATTGTCAGCTAGAAGTCATTTTAGAGAATAAAAGGCTGGTAGTCTTAAAAGAGTAAGGGGCTGATTTAGGAGCCCCTAGCACCTCCTTGCGCCACATTTCTGTTATGCTAATGGGGCCAAATAAGGCTAAAATCACCATGCCAGATTTACAAAGAGGCATAATGCATGAATTGTGCCACTTTGTAACCCTTTGCGCTACATTATTTCTGTGTCAGGCATAATGTATGCAGGAAAGGCATTCCCCTGTTAGGGCCCGAAAAAACAGTGCAAAGAAATGTAAGAGATTTCTTTTGCATTTTTTTCTGCACTTTTAGGCTTCCTTTACATTTTGGTGCAAAACTGCACCAATGCAGTTTTGCACCAAAAAGTTTAGCACCAGCTTACACCATTTCTGAGTATCAGCCGGGCACAATATTTATGGAATGGTGCAAGCTAGTGCAAAGGGTAGGCTAGCGTAAATAAAATGACATTAGCCGGGTGGGGCTGGCGGCATGGAAGAAGGGGGTTTTGCACCAAAATATGACGTTAGGCAGGTTAGAATAAAACAAAATGACTGTAACCAGCCTCTGGTCATTTTCTGATTCAAAACCATCCATACCACATGACTCCTGTCTTA